>NC_091253.1:16461875-16768750 GCF_042477335.2 Ovis canadensis
TTCACTTTCAGCAAGAGGTTCTTTAGCTCCTCTTCTCTTTCTGCCATAAGGGTGGTGTTATCTGCATATCTGAGATTATTGATATTTCTCCTGGCAATCTCGATTCCAGCTTGTGCTTCTTCCAGCCCAGCGTTTCTCATGAGGTACTCTGCATATAAGTTAAATAAGCAGGGTGACAATATACAGCCTTGACGTACTCTTTTTCCTCTTTGGAACCAGTCTGTTGTTCCATGTCCAGTTCTAACTGTTGCTTCCTGACCTGCATATAGGTTTCTCAAGAGGCAGGTCAAGTGGTCTGGTATTCCCATCTCTTTCAGAATTTTCCACAGTTTATTGTGGTCCACACAGTCAAAGGATTTGGCATAGTCAATAAAGCAGAAAAAGATGTTTTTCTGGAACTCTCTTGCTTTTTCGATGATCCAGCGGATGTTGGCAATTTGATCTCTGGTTCCTCTGCCTTTTCTAAAACCAGCTTGAACATCTGGAAGTTCACAGTTCTCATATTGCTGAAGCCTGGCTTAGAGAATTTTTAGCTTTACTAGCATGTGAGATGAGTGTGTTGGGACCTGACCTGAGCCATGGCAGGCTCTACGGGCCACACTAGTCCTAGGCCTCAGGTTCTTGTAAGCATGAGTCATAATTCTAGGAAGCCCCACCAAGGTCCCCGATGACACCAAGGTCCCCGATGACACCAAGGTCCCCCCGATGATGCCAAGGTTAAGTCAATCACCACGATGACCCAAGGTTAAGTCAATCACCACACGCCAACTACACTATTGCTGAGACAAAAGACCGCCTGTATATAAGTAGCTATGATTCAGAGCTTGGGGCTCTCGTCAACTCCACTGCACTGGATGAGACTTGACCCCTAGCTCGAGCTAGCAATAAACCCTTTATGCTTTTGCATTGCTGTGGACGTCTTATTTTCTCAGTTTTGGAGACTCGGACACTGGGCATAACAGAGTGCAATTGTGCAGTAGTTTGAGCATTCTTTGGCATTGCCTTTCTTTGAGAGTGGAATGAAAACTGACCTTTTCCCGTCCTGTGGCCACTGCTGAGTTTTCCAAATTTGCTGGCATATTGAGTGCAGCACTTTCACAGCATCATCTTCAGGATTTGAAAGAGCTCAACTGCAATTCCATCACCTCCACAAGCTTTGTTCATAGTGATGCTTTCTAAGGCCCACTTGACTTCACATTCCACGATGTCTGGCTCTAGATGAGTGATCACACCATTGTGATTATCTGGGTGGTGAAAATCTTTTTTGTGTAGTTCTTCTGTGTAGTCTTGCCATCTCTTCTTAATATCTTCTGCTTCTGTTAGGTCCATCCCATTTCTGTCGTTTATCAAGCCCATCTTTGCATAAAATATTCCCTTGGTGTCTCTAATTTTCTTGAAGAGGTCTCTAGTCTTTCCCATTCTGTTCTTTTCCTCTATTTCTTTGCATTGATCACTGAAGAAGGCTTTCTTATCTCTTCTTGCTATTCTTTGGAACTCTGCATTCAGATGCTTGTATCTTTCCTTTTCTCCTTTGCTTTCGCTTCTCTTCTTTTCACAGCTATTTGTAAGGCCTCCCCAGACAGCCATTTTGCTTTTTTGCATTTCTTTTCCATGGGGATGGTCTTGATCCCTGCCTCCTGTACAACGTCATGAACCTCCATCCATAGTTTATCAGGCACTCTATCTATCAGATCTAGGCCCTTAAATCTATTTCTCACTTCCACTGTATAATCATAAGGGATTTGATTTAGGTCATACCTGAATGGTTTAGTGGTTTTCCCTACTTTCTTCAATTTAAGTCTGAATTTGGCAATAAGGAGTTCATGATCTGAGCCACAGTTAGCTCCTGGTCTTGTTTTTGTTGACTGTATAGAGCTTCTCCATCTTTGGCTGCAAAGACTATAATCAATCTGATTTCAGTGTTGACCATCTGGTGATGTCTGTGTGTAGAGTCTTCACTTGTGTTGTTGGAAGAGGGTGTTTGCTATGACCAGTGCATTTTCTTCACCAAACTCTATTAGTCTTTGCCCTGCTTCATTCTGTATTCCAAGGCCAAATTTGCCTGTTACTCCAGGTGTTTCTTGACTTCCTACTTTTGCATTCCAGTCCCCTATAATGAAAAGGACATCTTTTTTGGGTGTTAGTTCTAAAAGGTCTTATGGTCTTCATAGAACCGTTCAACTTCAGCTTCTTCAGCATTACTGGTTGGGGCATAGACTTGGATTACTGTGATATTGAATGGTTTGCCTTAGTTTCACCAGCTAGGAAAACACGATTATTGTATTGATTAACCCTTGCCCATTATGTCAATATCATGTAGCCTAGTTTCCTGGGGACTACATGACTACTGACTGATATTTCTCTGGTTCTTAAATTTGGCTGGTGGGTGGTGATATCTGGTTAACATTTGTTTTCCCTTTCTCATTTGCTCATTGCCCTTCTGGACTGTGCTTTATGCCTGAGTTGTTAGCTTGATTTAGACGAAGATCATGGCATCCAGTCCCATCACTCCATGGGAAAATAAATGGGGGAACAGTGGAAACAGTGTCAGACTTTTTTTGGGGGGGCTCCAAAATCACTGCTGATGGTGACTGCAGCCATGAAATTAAAAGACGCTTACTCCTTGGAAGCAAAGTTATGACCAACCTAGATAGTATATTCAAAAGCAGAGACATTACTTTGCTGACTAAGGTCCGTCTAGTCAAGGCTATGGTTTTTCCAGTGGTCATGTATGGATGTGAGAGTTGGACTGTGAAGAAGGCTGAGCACGGAAGAATTGATGCTTTTGAAGTGTGGTGTTGGAGAAGACTCTTGAGAGTCCCTTGGACTGCAAGGAGATCCAACCAGTCCATTCTGAAGGAGATCAACCCTGGGATTTCTTTGGAAGGAATGATGCTAAAGTTGAAACTCCAGTACTTTGGCCACCTCATGCGAAGAGTTGACTCATTGGAAAAGTCTTTGATGCTGGGAAGGATTGAGGGCAGGAGAAGAAGGGGACGACCGAGGATGAGATGGCTGGATGGCATCACTGACTCTATGAACATGAGTCTGAGTGAACTCTGGGAGTTGGTGGTGGACAGGGAGGCCTGGTGTGCTGTGATTCATGGGGTCGCAAAGAGTTGGACACGACTGAGCGACTGAACTGAACTGAATTGAGCACAACTTCATGTCCTTGGACTTCCATTTGGCTTTAACTAATGGAGAGTCCCAGGATATTTGAGGTGGTAAAGGAGTTTAAAGTCAGGTTACCTATCATCCTGGTAACCTCCTTGCAAAGCTAATACACCTTTGTTGCATTTCTTGAGGTTAGCCGTAGCTTCTCCAGAGATGGCCTTACACAAATTTGTTCTCTCATCTTTCCAGGTCTTGGTGTAAATAGGGAAAGATCACATTAGCCAGGATGGCATGGTCAGGCTCTCTCACCCCCATGGCTTCTCAGCTCTTGCCCGACAGTTTGTAAACGATGTTTATGTAACAGCTGAGATCACTTAGAGCCCTGTGCACGTGTGTCATGAGTTACTCACTTCATTGTGGGTTGCTGTGGGCTATATGAACTTCACCTAAAAAACGGCAGCATTACTGCGGTGTCACAGTTGTATCCATTGGGTCAGCCATGAGAGGAGAGAAGAAATGTGGCTTCAGTTCTTAGGGCTCCTTGAGTCACCTTCCAGCCTCTTAGCTCAAGCCTTGCCTACCCTTGGTTCAGCAAACAGTGTGAACAGCAAGACAGCTGGTGTCAAAAACAAGATCAGCGATACAATTGGTGTAGTCAGCAGGATACCCAGCAGGTAGGGGGGCCTGAGGCTCCACTGGATGGAGGGAGCCAGTGGTCATCATATAGCATGTGGTAGCATGTGGTACCATGTGGCCATGATTCTGTCAGCTTGGGCTCCAGTGGAAGACTGAGAAGCAGTGGACATTTCACCAGATAGCATTGAAAAGGCACTACAGATGGTGAGTTACCATTTGCCAAACAAGGCATCGTGGACTTCTGCTGGCACCGTGGGGTGGATTTTCTTGACTGCCCTGAGGGCAAATTTGGATAGTGCCCCCTGCTGTGCTGCACTGGTGCACAATGTGCAGAGAGGCTTGGAAGAATGTGTATTGGCATTAAAGCAAGAACTCCATGGCCCTGAAGACCCCAGCATCTCTGACAGTGAGGCAGTAGGTGATGGTGAGTTTGAACACTATGAAACTGTGGGTCCCCACTTGGCAGCAAGGCCTATTGTAAGCATGAGATTACAATGGGCCCAGTGGGGCCCTCCTGGAGGGGCCCCCAATGTGACTGTGTTCACAACATACTGACCACATACTCCAGTGGAATTTGTTGACTTGGGCACACAATTTCATCAAAAACAAGGGGAACTCTTGGCAGTATGACTCTTGCCACTTTGGGACACAGGACTGGATGGTTTCACTTATTTCAGGGACAAGATAGAATGGTTGGCATCTATAACCATGCACCCCTTGATGAGACAAAGGCTAGGCGATTCATGCAAACAGCACCTAACCAAATGCACACCCTCATGGAACGGATTAATGCTGCCATCCATATCAGGTGGTCGAATGCAGGAGGGATCCCAGATACTGTGAGTAAATGGCATGTCAATGCCAAGCTGACCTAAGTGGTAAGAGAACTGGGCATGAAACAGTAGATATTTAGCCCACATACCTGAGGCCCAGATGATGATTTACTGGCATTCGAGAAACCATTTTGAACAATGCCCTGTCTACCACTTTAGGATCCCTGACTAGTATTCTTGTGCCCTACTGGGGTATCCCATCTATGAGGAGACCTCAGTAGTGGCTAGCGTGGGAGAAATAGAGGGACAGTGGCAGACAAAGGGGGTTAGAAGTGTAAAGACACTGAAAGGGGCCTGAGCTGGTAAAGGCCCCATCCGGGTGATGAGAAAGCAAATATGGGCTGATTTGCTGACAGTGAGTTGACAGAAGTAAAATTGATAGACAGCCCCATGCTCTGTTGCCTTGTTGCTAACACTGTTCACTGAACCTGGGTAGATAAGATGCAACTAGGGAAGATGGAAGGCTCTAGCAGCTGTGGGGACTGCAGACACATTTATTCTCTCCAGGCAGCAGCAGCAGCAGCAGCAAGTTTTCAAAGACTACTGATATACTAAGACAGACAGAAGTGGCCTATGGCCAGGTGGGCATGCAGGCCCAATGCTAACAAGGTCAGCAATATCTTTGTTTACATAACCTAGAGTATGAGGCCATGAGAGAGTGGGGCAGCAGAGCCTGACTGACACCGTGCTGTCAGTTAATTTCCCCACAATCCATCCACCCCTCAGGGTCTTCTGTCTCACTATTTGCACAGACTCAGCTCTCTCTGGCTTTTTCTGGTGTGCACTACTGCTGCTTGCATCCATATTCCACCATAGCAGTAAAGGCTATAACAACAAACCACTAGAGTGTGGGCTACACATCCAATACAAATCAAAACCCAGTGCCTGGTACAGGAAAGGCTGGCCCATTCCCCCTGCAGTGGGTCCCTGGTAAGGCATTGCACATCATGGATTTCTCACATCCTGTGGCTCCACATGGAGCATAACAGGGGAAGTCATGATTGACCACAGGGAGAGTACAAATGCACCTTTCAACACTGAGACAGCTCCCTGCGGTCCTGGCCAGGTGACACTCACACAAGGGGACCAGATGCTTGTCACCCAGGGGACAACCTGAGAGTCCTGTTATAGCCCTTGACCCCGTGGGACTAGAAGAGCTAACCACCGCATGTGGGGTGCATTTATCTTCCATGGCTGAGTCCAGTCCACCATCTGTCTTTGTGAAATCTCTACTGGGGCTGCCAACAGGATATTACCTTGGGTTCTACAGCCAGGCTTTAGGAGAATATCTGTTGTTGCTATCTGTGGTTATTCAGTGCAGCAGCATGATGCAGAAGAGCCTCCACAGGGGTGACTCCACCCCTGTGTGGTTTTACACTGAGAACCTGTAAGACCCCCCATAGGCATAGGTTCAAGAAGGTGGATCAATAGATAGCCACAAGCCTTGTTTTAACAAACCATTATATCACTCAGTCATATCCACTGCCTGTGGGTAATATGGGACATGGAATAACCATTGAATTCCCAGCCTCTTTGCCCAGTTCTTAAATTCTCTTCTGGTGAAATGGGTATCCTGGTCCCTTTCTATAATCAGAGGATGACCGTACATGGCTTTCAGGCAGTCACGCACCTTAACTGTACAGTGTTGGTCAGCAGCCTTACATGGCCAGGCAAACAGTGAATCTGTAGCTGTATTTACAGCTGTTAAAGTGACGCTGGCCTTCTCCGTTAGTGGCAGAGGCCCTGCAAATCCACTTGCCACCAAGTTAAAGGAAGTCTTCCCCTTACCACCTGTCCATCAGTGGCTGCCAGACTGTCGGAGTAAAGAGCTTCCTGGGCACATGTGGAACATACATGGCAGGCATCTGCTATTTCTCTCCAAGAAATAGGAAGATCCCACCTTTTGGCGATTGTCCACACGGTTTTTGTCCCTGCATCATGCAAGCACTAGGGTAGCCAAGCCGCTACCTCATTAGGAGGGGCTTGGTTCACCCATTTGACTCATGCGAATGTGTCAGCTTTATCATTCCCTGGACTCACTACAAGTAGGTGCCCAGTTACCTGTATCACTGATATGTCCTGTTCATGTCCTAAGTTCCATAGATCTTCTCACATGGCTTGTCCCCACAGGGGTCTGTGGTCTACTAGCCACTGGTGTGTTTTCTAGGTAGTAATCTATGAAGTTAGGCCTTTATAAACTTCCAAACTATCTGTATAAATAGCAAGGGATGCTGCTTCATGTTTGGCCACTATCCAGACAGCATATAACTCAGCCCACTTGGCTGCTTTGACCAACTGCAGAGAAAAACCACATGATGTCTGTAGCAGGCTGGATGGCTAGGGCACTGCAGAAGGAGGTTTGGCCCCATCTGAACCCATCAGTATACCAAGCCTGGACATTTATCAGGGGTTTACCTTCCTTGAATGGTGAGGGTTCTGGCTCTGTAATCATGCTGTCTCCCCATGTGTGCACTGTAATTGTCACCAGTCCCCAAATGTGCAGTAACTCTGGAGACAATGGGCTGGCAGACAGGGAACTCCTTTGCTCTAAGGATGTCTCCCACTTAGCCAAAGTTGGGGTCTGTGTCATTCCTATCTTGGGACTGTAGCCAAGACTGTAGCCAATCCGCTATGGGATGTGTTGTCTTAACAACACCAGGCCTTCCCCATGATCGCTTTTGTGGACAACAAAGCAGTACACAGAGCTGCCAGTTGTTTCTCTACCAGAGAGTATCTTGTTTTTGCCCCCTTCCACAACTGGGACCAAAAGCCTAAAGGAGCATGAAGTTGCTCCTGTCATTGCCACAAGCCCCATCTAAACCCTTCCTCAATAGCAGGTACATCTAATTTAAAAGGTTTTGTGGGATTCATAAAATGTTTGCGCCTGCTGCACTGGTTGCTTAGTGGCTCAGAACGCCTGTTCCATATTATCTGTCCAGTCTCAAGTCACCCCATTTCTTATCAGTGAGTACAAGGGTCGTGCCAGTTGGACTGCACTAGGTGAGGTAGGAACATCCTCCCATAGCCAAAGAGGCCACCATAGATCTGTAACTGGGTCACTGTTGTGGGCCATGTGAACATTTGTATTTTATCCACCACTGTTTCTGGTATAACTTTTATCTTATCTGACCAGATATTTTGCAAGAATTTGACTGACAATATAGGCCCTTGGATTTTTGTGGCATTTACTGCCCACCCACATGATTCCAAGTGCTGCATAAGCTCTGGTGCACACTGTTCTAAATCTGCAAAAGAATCAGAGGTTAGTAATACATTATCAATATAATGAAACAGTCTCACTGATGTAGGGTGAGGCCGTTTTTCCAAATCCCCTGCGACTAGCCCATGACATGTTGTTGGGCTGTACAGATATCCTTCGGGGAGGACTTGGAACATCCAGTGATATCCTTCTCAAGTGAAGGCAAACTGATCTTGACTCTCAGCAGCTATAGCTATGGAGAAAAAAGCATTAGCTAAGTCCCCCACATAGTGATAAGTGCCCAGCACTGTAGTTAACTGGTCTATCATGTCGCAGATTGATAGCACAGCAGCATGCATAGGTGGCACCACTTTTTCTAGTTCTCTGTAGTACAGTTATCCACCAAGAGCCATCAGGCTTCCAGACAGCCCAGATAGAAGAGCTGGATGGACTGTGGAATACATACAATGTCCACTTTTACCTCTCAGCAATGGTGGCACTTATTTCTTTGTGGCCACTTGGTAGGCGATATTGTCTCACAGTCACTGCCCTCTGGAGTGTTGCCAATACCTGTGGGGGATGCTTTGTGCATCCCCTCACAACTGCCTTCACAACATGTGCTTCGAGATGGAATTCCCCCAGAGGTCTGAAACACAAGACCTTGCAAGATGTCTGTCCCCAAAATATATTTTGGAATTGGGGAAACATACACAGTGTACACTCACACAGGAAGCTGCCCAATTGCCAATGGTAAGGGCACAGCCTTTGCTGCAATGCTTTGCCTACTACAGCCATCAGTACATGCACTGAGGCCAGGAAACTTCTGGTTTGCTATTACCAGACTGCATTTAGCACCAGGATCAGCCAGGGCTACTACTCTTTGTACACTGGTCAGTTACCAGTGAACTGCAAGCTCCACATGCAGCCTCTGTTCAAAATGGAACAGGGCATCAGCAGAGACATCTCCAGTTGGCATAAAGTCTTTTATCTGAACTGCCCGTACCTCATGCTGTGGGTGCTTTTCACATTTAGTAAACTGTTGCTCTGGGCTCAATTACTTCCATTGTTCTAGGAGTACAGCATTAGGCTGCTTATCAGTTTTATTCTTGTCAAGCCCTGTTGTTATTAAATTAGCCCACCTTTGTGCCCGTGTCATCCAGGTGGGGCCTTTGTCAACTCAGCTGCCCTTCAGGGCTCTCAGAGTACTAAGCCCTTTAGCCTGCTGTTGCCCTTCAGAGTCTCCCAAACCAGCCATCCCTGAGGTCACCTTGTAGATAGGGTGCACCACATGGGTTGTAAGCATAGCAAGTGAATATCCAAAATAGGCAGATGGAGCACTGTTTAAAAGAGCATCTCACATACCAGTGAAAGGGCCATTGTCTGGGCTCTGGGCATTCAGGTTAAATATCACTTGTCTCATGCCCAATTTTCTCACCACTTGGGTCAACTCGGCATAGGTATGCCATTTACTCACACTCCTTGGCAGCTCCCCTGCATTCGTCCACATGGTGCAGATGACATTATTGACCCATTCCATCAGGATGTGTGTCTGGTATGAGCCGCCTTGCATTCTGCAATCTCTGTCTCAATGAAGGGTGTGTGGTCAGGGATGCCAGCCATTCTACCTCATCCCTAGCCCAAATAATGCCATCCACTCCTGTGTCCCGTAGTCATAGAACCCATGTTGCCAAGGTTTCCTCATGTCCCTGCTGGATCTGCTTGCCCAAGTCAACCCACTCTGCCTGAGTTAATGGCTGATATGTTGTGAATTCAGTCACACTGGGGGGCCCCTGGGGATGCCTCCCCTGGGCCATGGCTGCTCATGCTTCACCTTTTTCTGTACAACAGATCTCACTGACAAGCAAGGACCCATAGGCTCCTCATCTTTCATTACCTCATAGTCTGCGACACCATGGCCCCCAAGGCCATGCAACTCTTGCTCTAGTGTCTGTACCCATTGTTCTAGTTTCTCTGCCCATCTCTGCAGTTTGTACACTTCCATAGCATCACAAGAGAACTCTCCATATTTGCCTTCAAGGCAGCCAACAAAATCCACCTCACAGTGTTAGCAGCAGTACATTCTGCTTTATCCGGTAAGTGAGATCTTGGGTTGGACTAGTGGTTTGCCAAGGTTCCTTGGTTAGGGGAGCTTGCATCTGTATTCTATTGCTTGGAGCTGGATCTCTTCTCTCTGGAGTGCAATGAAGTGTCCAGTAGTGAGTTTTGGTGTGCCTATGGGTTTTGTATGGTTTTGGGCAGCCTGTCTTTTAATTCTGATGGCTATATTCCTGCCTTGCTGGAGGATTAGCATGGTATGTCTTGCACTGGAACTTCTTGGCTCTTGGGTGGAGCTCAGATTCAGTGTAGGTATGGAGGCTTTTGGATGAGCTCTTGTTGATTAATGTTCCCTGGATTCAGGAGTTCTCTGATGTTCTCAAGTTTTGGAGTTAAACCTCCTGCCTGTGGCTTTCAGTCTTATTCTTACAGTAGCCTCAAGACTTCTCCATCCATACAGCACAGAAGATAAAACATCTAGGTTAATGGTGAAACAACTCTTCATAGCAAGGGACACACACAGTTTCACAGCGTTACATGAAGAATAGAAGAGGGAGGAGGAGATAGAGGTGACCAGGAGGAGAAGAGGGGGAATCAAAAGGGGAGAGAGCAAGCTAGCCAGGAATCAATTCCCTATGTGCTCTCCACAGTCTTGAACACCCAGAGAGATTCACAGAGTTACATAGAGAAGAGAAGAGGGAGGGGGGGAGATACAGGTGACCAGGAAGAGAAGAGGGGGAAATTTAGAGGGGAGAGACAAAACTAGCCAGTGGTCAATTCCATAAGTGTTCTTCACAGCCTGGAACACCCAGAGATTCACAGAGTTAATTAGAGAAAAGAAGGGGGAGGGAGGAGATAGAGGTGACCTGGGGAAAAAAAGGGAGAGTCAAAAGGGGAGAGAGCAATCAAGTCAGTAATCACACCCCTAAGTGAAAATGGATACTGAAATTAGATTCTTAAAGGTACAAAACTGATAACAAATACTAAAAAGCAAGATTAAAAATCTAGAGTAGAGGTTAAACTCTTAAAAATACAATATTAAAAATAAAAAACAAAATCAATCACAAAAATACAGATATGAAATTTGCTTTATTTTTTTTCAAGGTAATCGTAGGTTATAAAATTGAAAATTAAAGGAGTAATAAAGAACTTAAATTAAAAAAATAAAAATTAATAATAGTAAAAATGTATCTAGAAATTTCCCTGTGGGCTATTGTGGACACATGGGGTCAGTTCAGTTTCAGATAGTTCCTTTTTCTGGCCATTTCTGTTCACAAGATCTATAGGCCCCCTCCAATGCTTAGTCAATGTTAACTACAGGGTTTTAAACTGTTGCACCTGTCACTTCCAGAGCAGTTCCCCAGGCTTTATTCCAGGAATCCAAGGATACTTCAATATTCACAAATCAACCAATGTGATACACCACATTAAAAAATTTAAAGATAAAAATCATATGATTATCTCAATAGATACAGAGAAAGCCTTTGACAAAATTCAAAACCCATCTATGATAAAAATCCTTCAGAAAGCAGGCACAGAAGGAACATGCCTCAACATAATAAAAGCCATATATGATAAACCCACAGCAAACTTTATCCTCATTGGTGAAAAATTGAAAGCATTTCCACTAAAGTCAGGCACAAGACAAGGGTGCCCCCTCTCATCACTACAATTCAACATAGTTTTGAAAGTTTTAGCCATAACAATCAGAGAAGAAAAATGAATAAAAGGAACCCAGATAGGAAAAGAAGTAAAATTCTCAGTTTTCAGATGACATGATCCTCTACATAGAAAACCCTAGAGACACCACCAGAAAATTACTAGAGCTAATCAATGAATATAGTAGAGTTGCAGGATATAAAATTAATACACAGAAATCCCTTTTATTTCTATACACTAGCAATGAGAAAAAAGAAAGATAATTTAAGGAAACAATCCCATTCACCATTACAATAAAAAGAATAAAATACTTAGGAATAAATCTACCTAAAGAAACAAGAGACCTATATATAGAATATTATAAAACACTGATGCATGAAATAAAAGATGACACAAATAGATGGAGAAATACACTGTGTTCATGGATCAGAAGATCAATATAGTGAAAATGAGTATATTACCCAAAGCAATCTATAGATGCAATGCAATCCCTATCAATCTACCACCAGTATTTTTCACAGAACTAGAACAAATAATCACAGTTTGTATGGGAATACAAAAAACCTCGAATAGCCAAAGCAATCTTGAGAAAGAAGAATGGAACTGGAGGAATCAACTTGCCTGACTTCAGACTATACTACAAAGCTACAGTCATCAAGACAGTATGGTACTGGCACAAAGACAGAAATATAGATAAACACAATGAGATATCCTCTCACACCAGTCAGAATGGCTATTGTCAAAAAGTCTGCAAACAAAAAATGCTGGAGGAGGTGTGGAGAAAAGGGAACCCTCTTACCTTTATTGCCAAATTCAAAATGAAATTGAATAAAGTGGAGAAAACCACTAGACCATTCAGATATGACCTAAATCAAATCCCTTATGAATACACAGTGGAAGTGAGAAATAGATTTAAGGGACTAAATCCAATTGACAGAGTGCCTGATGAACTATGGATGGAGATTTGTGACATTGTGCAGGAGACAAGAATCAAGACCATCCCCAAGAAAAAGAAATGCAAAAAAGTAAAATGGCTGTTCGAGGAGGCCTTACAAATAGCTGTGAAAAGAAGAGAAGCAAAAAGCAAAGGAGAAAAGGAAAGATATATCCATTTGAATGCAGAGTTCCAAAGAATAGCAAGGACAGATAAGAAAGCCTCCCTCCATGACCAATGCAAAGAAATATAGGAAAACAATAGAATGGGAAAGAATAGAGATCTTTTCAAGAAAATTAGAGATATCAAGGGAACATTTCTTGCAAAGATGGGCTCAATAAAGGACAGAAATGGTATGGACCTAACAGAAGCAGAAGATATTAAGAAGAGGTGGCAAGAATACACAGAACTGTACAAAAAAGATCTTCATGACCCAGATAACCACGATGGTGTAATCACTTACCTAGAGCCAGACATCCTGGAATGTGAAGTCAAGTGGGCCTTAGAAGCATCACTACGAACAGAGCTAGTGGAGGTGCTGGAATTCCAGTTGAGCTATTTCAAATCCTGAAAGATGATGCTGTGAAAGTGCTGCACTCAATATGCCAGCAAATCTGGAAAACTCAGCAGTGGCCACAGGACTGGAAAAGATCAGTCTTCATTCCAATCCCAAAGAAAGGAAATGCCAAGAAATGCTCAAACTACTGCACAATTGCACTCATCTCACACACTAGTAAAATATTAATAATAAAAAAATTAAATTAAAAAAAAAGAAAAAAAATTCTCCAAGCTAGGCTTCAGCAATATGAGAACTGTGAAATTCCAGATGTTCAAGCTGGTTTTAAAAAAGGCAGAGGACCCAGAGATCAAATTGCCAACATCCGCTGGATCGTCAAAAAAGCAAGAAAGTTCCAGAAAAAAACCATCTATTTCTGCTTTATTGACTATGCCAAAGCATTTGACTGTGTGGACCACAGTAAACTGTGGAAAATTCTGAAAGAGATGGGAATACCAGACCACCTAACCTGCCTCTTGAGAAATCTGTATGCAAGTCAGGAAGCAACAGTTAGAACTGGACATGGAACAACAGACTGGTTCCAAATAGGAAAAGGAGTACGTCAAGGCTGTATATTGTCAGCCTGCTTATTTAACTTATATGCAGAGTACATCATGAGAAATGCTGGGCTGGAAGAAGCACAAGCTGGGATCAAGACTGCTGGGAGAAATATCAATAATCTCAGATATGCAGATGACACCACCCCTATGGCAGAAAATAAAGAACTAAAGAGCCTCTTGGTG
Organism: Ovis canadensis; assembly: GCF_042477335.2. Classification (NCBI taxonomy): domain Eukaryota; kingdom Metazoa; phylum Chordata; class Mammalia; order Artiodactyla; family Bovidae; genus Ovis; species Ovis canadensis. The sequence goes on from NC_091253.1 coordinate 16,475,605, forward strand.
AAAGTGAAAGAGGAGAGTGAAAAAGTGGGCTTAAAGCTCAACATTCAAAACACTAAGATATTGCCATCTGGTCCCATCACTTCATGGGAAATAGATGAGGAAAGAGTGGAAACAGTGGCTGGCTTTATTTTTCTGGGCTCCAAAATTACTGCAGACAGTGATTGTAGCCATGAAATTGAAAGCTTACTCCTTGGAAGGAAAGTTAGGACCAACCTAGATAGCATATTAAAAAGTAGAGACATTACTTTGTCAACAAAGATGCGTCTAGTCAAGGCTATGGTTTTTCTAGTGGTCATGTATGGATGTGAGAGTTGGACAATAAGGAAAACTGATCACAGAAGAATTGATGCTTTTGAACCGTGGTGTTGGAGAAGACTCTTGCGAGTCCCTTGGACTGCAAGGAGATCCAACCAGTCCATCCTAAATGAGGTCAGTCCTAGGTTTTCACTGGAAGGACTGATGCTGAAACTGAAACTCCAATACTTTGGCCACCTGATGTGAAGAACTGACTTATTTGAGTCAGTTCTAACGAGGTGGATGAAACTGGAGCCTATTTTATAGAGTGATGTAAGTCAGAACGAAAAAGACAAATACTGTATATGTATGTGAGCATATGGAGTTTAGAAAGACGGTAACTGATTTTCCTAAAGGGCAGCAAAAGACAGACATAAAGAACAGACTTTTGGACTCAATGTGAGTTCATGAGAGTGGGATAACTTGAGAGAATAGCATTGAAACATATACAATACCATATATAAAATAGATACTACAGGGCGTGAAACGGAGCACCTAAAGCCAGTGCTCTTTGGTGACCCAGAGGGATGGGATGGGGAGGAAGGTGGGTGGGGGGCTCAGGATAAGGGGCACACATATACCTGTGGCTGATTCATATTGATGTATGGCAAAAAACCATCAGAACATTAAGTAATTATCTTCCAATTAAAATAAATAAATTAAATAGTTAAAAATAATAGTCAAGGATGGGCTACACACTGATCAAACTACATTTCTCTTGGCTGGTGAAGCACCATACTGAGAGATCTCCCCTGAGCCCAAAATTTTTCCAGTGGGAAAAGAGAGCTTTGAGTGATATCTAACCCCACCTAGAATTGTGGGTCACATTGGGAGTCCTGATTCTGGTTTCATCCCCAGAGATCACAGGGGAACCTTTGGGACTCACCCGCTAGGAATCTGATTATGACAGGAGGAAGGAGGGTCTTCTAAAAGTCAGCATGTGAATCTTGACAGACTGAGTTCCTATTTGCAAAGGCCAAGTGATAGCATATACCAGCAAATTTGTTCATCTACACAGTAAAGTTGATGGTTAAATCTGACCAGGATACTCAGCAGGTACAAGTCTGCCTGATTTGGGTTCTCAGAAACGCAGAGTATGAAAGGCCTGGAACCTGGTATGCCTACACACAGGCAGAAAAACTAACTCAAAGCTTCACCCATTGTAGAGCAAGCTTGATTCCTGATCTCCTCTGGCCAGAAAGACTGTTTGGGAATTTTTGGGAGTTTTTTAAAGTGGTCTTCCTTGTCCTGCCCAGGAGAGCGAAGTAGCAACCATTCTCACTGCAGAATGTGGCTTGTGAACCCATCTGACAGGGGCTGGGAGAATACCTGAAAACTCTAACCCAGCATCACTTAAGTCAAGAGATGGGTCAGCAGAGCTTTACTAGAACACATGCAGAGTTTCTTAGCCCACCCAGTAGCCCTGCTTACAGTGACACTTGAATAGAGAGTCAAGTTCATGGCTGTAACCTACTGAAGAGCAAAACTGATGGCCTCTCCTGAAGAGACTATTCAGTAAGCACTCTTGCCCAATTCAGGTCTCCAAACAATCATCTGTGAAGGCCCTTCGCCTGTCCTCCTGCTCTGTCATGGCAGGGAAGCTAATCTATAGCCCATGTACTGCTAAGTAGAGTCCAAAGTCCTGACAATCTAGTAAGCCTGGTCAGGGAGGCCAGTCAATGTTGGAACACTGCTCTCCCCTCACTTGGGCATGAAATCAAGTCAGCAATCCTATCCAATTGTTCTCATTCTGAGGCAGACCCACTCGTCCCAAATCATAGAGCTTGAATATCCTGCCAAAGATGTTACCAGCAGACAAGTATAGAAATCCAAACTGAGTAGACTGGGGAAGGACTGTCTCTGTCAAAGCAATAAAGTATGGAAGACTTTTCACTCAGATGTGTAGATAGAAGTCTAAGGAATGATGTGTCATAAAAAATTCACATAAATATGACACAACCAAAGGTAACTAATAAAGCTACAATCATTGAGGCAAAAGAAACAAAGTTCTAGGAACAGTCAGAACAAGAATTCAAAATATTTCTCTTAAAGGAGTTTAGTGAACTATAAGGTCACACGAACAACAGAACAAAATTAGAAAAACAGTGCATAAATGAAATGAAAAGTTAAATAAATAAATAAAAATGATAAAAAACAAAAGGAAAATGGAGAGATGAAAAATATAATAAACAAATAGAAAAATTCATTCTAGAGCTTCTAAAGCAGACTCAAACATGCAGAAGAAAGAATCAGTGAACCAGATTATAGGACATTTGAAATTATTCAGTCAGAGGAGCAAAGAGAAAAAAGAAAGCCTATAGAACTGATGGTACATAAATTTGAAAATTGCATTATAGGAATTCCAGAAGGAAAAAAAGAAAAAGAAAATGAAAAGGACAGGAAATACATTTAAAGTAATAATGTTTGAAAAGTTCCCACACCTGGGAGAGAAATATACATTCAGACCCAAGAAACCCCAAAGTGCCCAAGTAGGTTGAACAAGTAGGGTTCACCAAGACACACTATGAATAAATTTTCAGAATCAAGGACAAAGAATTATGGAAGCAGCAAGAGAAAAGAGAAGTTATATAGAAAGGAACCTACTTAAAACTATCAATGGATTTCTCAACAGGAATTTTTTAGGCCAGGAGAAAATGGGATGACATATTCAAAATATTGAAAGAATAAATAGGATATTATACTAAGCAAAGCTGTCTTTTAAGAAATAAAAAAAGATGAAGATTGAGGGAATTCATTGCTGTTTCTTATAGTAAATACTAAAGGGAGTTCTTTGAGTAGAAATGCTAATCAACATCATAACAACATAAGAAGGTAGTCCAAGACTCACTGGTAATAGCAAATATACAGTCAAAATTAGATTCTGTAATGTTATATTGGTAGTGTATAATGTACTTACAAGTCTAATTTAAAAGTTAAAAAAAAAAATTGGTGAGGGAAAGATTAAGCCTGTGCAGTAGGATAACCTTCCACAGCAAACACATAAAAAATATATCTGTATATAAGGCAATTATCACTGGAAGTGAACTTAAGCCTGTCAGAAAGACTCATATGCAACTTCTGCAAAGAAAGATCCACTTGGAGTTGGGTAGAAAGGTCAATCAGGTCAGGCTCTTTAGAGAGGACATAGAAGAGGAGGTGACATTACTAGATCAGAGAGCCTCAAACTACATATTGAGAACCCAAGTCTTGGGATCTGACATCAGGGAGATGAGTTCCCTTAGCTGATTTGAGACCAGTGAGGCTTAAAGGAGAAAAGAGAAATGTAAACTGGACTGTGCTAGTGAAGAATGTACATATGCTAGCTTACTCCTAGGAGCAAGGCAGAGGAAAAAAATTGCAACTGCCTGGGGTTCTGTCTGGTTTTCCACAAGTATTCAATCATTTGCCCCAATGCATGCCAAGTGCTTGCTTTAGCCCTTCTAGCTCTGGCACAACTCCCCACCGGGATAAATGCTGATGTTTACTAGAAGAGTGCACACTTAGAGGGCACTGACCTGGCTTGGACCCAGCACTGCATCTGATCAAGGTGAGGGCAGCCAATGCTGGTGCTCACAGAGGTGTTTGATTGGGAACTATGAATTCTGACTGGCATTCCAGGACCATATTAGTCCATGTCCTAGCCAGCACCAGGGGAACAATCTGGTACCTCTTGTTTCAGTGATGCTCCTCTGTGAGATGAAGGTGCTGGTTCTGAGATGGAGTACATCACACATTTAGAGGTCATGAAACCAGCCCAGACCCAAATTGCAGGGCTTCTGCTAGAGCACTGTGGAGGCCACAGCTGGTCCCAATAAAATGGTGATTTCCATTGAGCAGGCTGGTAAGCTGGTAAGTCACTTCAGTCGTGTCTGACTCTGTGCGACCCCACAGATGGCAGCACACCAGGCTCCCCCATCCCTGGGATTCTCCAGGCAAGAACACTGGAGTGGGTTGCCATTTCCTTCTCCAATGCATGAAAGTGAAAAGTGAAAGTGAAGTCGCTTAGTCGTGTCCGACCCTCAGTGACCCCATGGATTGCAGCCTTCCAGGCTCCTCCGTCCATGGGATTTTCCAGGCAAGAGTACTGGAGTGGGGTGCCATTGCCTTCACCGCCATTGAGCATAGAAGCTCTTAAAATGGCTCTAGGCCTTCAATCTCCAGCCCCTCCTCCAACCAAAGTGATATTTGCAACAACTTCTGGGAGAAACCGTGATACATGTTCACTTCAGATCCAGCTCTCCCACAAATGCTACTGGACCCATATAGACTGCACAGTGATGCTCCTATGTAAGGACACTCCTACATAAAGACAGGATAGGCAACTATTTCACTTAATTTCATAGAGACAGAGGAAGTTAAAACAATTAAAAGAGAGGAATTTGTTTCCAATGAAAGAAAAGTAGAAAGAAAATTCTCTGAAAATAACTACAGAAACAGATAAATAATTAACCAGATAAATAGTTGAAAGAAATAGAAATAAGAATGATTACTAAACTAGGAGAAGAACAGAGAAACACTGAAATTTAGCAAGTATTGGAATAGGTAAAAAAGAATGACTCAGAGATGAAGAATGCAATTGAAATGAAAAACACACTTGAGGAATGAACAGCATACTAGGTAATACAGAAGGATACATAAGTGACCTGGAAGATAAAATAACAGAAGTCACACAATCAGAAAAGGATAAAGAAAAAAATTAAAATTGAGAACAGTTCAAAAGAAAAGTCCTTTGGCACAACTTCACACTTACTAACATTATTAACATTATAGGGATTAAGAAAAAGAAAGTGGACAAAATGTATTTGAAGAATTTATGACTGAAAACTTCCTAACCCTGAAGAAAGAAATAGATATCCAGATCAGAAAGCAGAAAGAGTCCAAAATAAAATGAACCCAAAGAGATGTACACCAAGACATATAATAATTAAGATATTGAAAGTTAAACATAAAGAAAGCATTCTAATGTCAAGAAGCATGAAAGAGAGTCACATATAGGAAAAGCAACATAAGGTTATCAGCTTATTGCAGGCCAAAATGGAGTAGCAAGATAAATCCAATGTGCTTAAAGGGGAAAATCTACAACCTAGGTTTTCCACCCAATGAAGTTATTGTTCAGAGTTGAAGGAAAGATAAAATTCTCAGGAAGGCAAACACTAGACACATCAGTAACAAAGAATTTCTACAGGAATTGTAAAAGGAACTGCTCTAAGATAAAAAGAAAAGACTATAAGAAGTAGGAAACAATACTACCTAGAAAGTATATTAAAAAGCAGAAACATTACTTTGCTGACAAAGTGCATATAGTCAATGCTATGATTTTTCCAATAGTCCTGTATGGATATAAGAGTTGGACCATAAAGAAGGCTGAGCACCAAAGAATTTATTCTTTCCAATTTTGGCGCTAGAGAAGACTCTTGAGGGTCACACAGGACACACAGGACTAAACAAAAGGACAGTCTACTAGGGTGGCAGCCCTGGCATTTTCTTGGGGAAGTCTAGCATGTACCAGTCTCCAGTCCTACCACGTAGCTTTTGCATCCTGTTGCATCCTTGGAAAAACCTCAGTCAACACTGGGCTCCAGCGAAGTCTCCCCCGACCAAAGAAGTAATCCCTGGCTTGCCCTGGGAAAAACTCTAGTTCATGCCAAGTGTTGGCTACAGCCCTATTGCCAAGATGGTTGCCACTGGTGTGCAATGGAAAAAAAGGTCTGGCCCATGTCCGCTCTAGCTCCAACTCCAGCCCAAAATGACAAATGGTTAATCAAAGAAGAAAATATAACATTCATAAATATTTATGCACCCTACAGTGAACACAACTAGAGCAAATATTAACAGACATAAGGGAGAAATTAACAGAAATACAGTAATATTTGTTGTTGTTCTTCAGTCACTCAGTTGTGTCCAATTCTTCATGGCTCCATGGACTGCAGCACACCAGGCTTGCCTGTTCATCAACATCCCCCAAAGCTTGCTCAAACTCATGTTCATTGAGTTGGTACTGCCATCCAACCATCTCGACCTCTGTTGTCCCCTTCTCTTTTGCCTTTAATCTTTTCCAGCATCAATAATATTGGGGGACATTAACACCTCACATCAATGGATATATCATTAAGACAGAAAGTCAGTAAGGAAATATTGGCTTTAAATCTGCAGTCCCCAACATTTTTGGCACCAGGGACCAGTTTTGTGGAAGACAATTTCCCACAGACTAGCAGTAGTGGATGGTTTTGGGATGATTTAAACATATTTTAATGAAGAATCAGTGAGAGCCCTGGGTCTGTATTCCTGCAACTAAAGGGTCCCATTGGGAGTGTATTGCTTATGTCCAGTCTACTCTGTAATCTCATTTTGGTTGCTCTCACTGCATAAAAATCCTTCACAAAGATAGGATGTTGGAAATAGAAGCAGGCTTTTCATTGCTTTTGTGGCAATCTCAGTATATTCCAGCTTGACTTTAATCCAGACCATATGAAAATTTGAAGTTGTCTCAAACATGCTTTTAAGACCACCATCATTTGTGATCTGGGCAGCTGATCCTCTTCTAGCATGGACAAAGTTGATTCATCTTGCTTATTCACGAATGGTCTTGGATCCATTCCTTCCCAGTTTAAGGACTTTTTTTGTGCCTGAGAAATAATGCTCAGTCTTTTGAAAGCTGAGATAAGTGATCATGTGTCAGCTGGGAGGAAGAAGGGCCTGGCTTAGTCTCCTTCAAAATCTCTGCTAATCTTTGAAACATGTCAAAAATGCTCGTGTTCACTCATTGTCCCATAATTCCAGGTTGGTTTTGAATATAACCACTTTATCTGCCAACTTGAACACATTTATCATTCTCCTTTGAAGTTACAGATTGAGTTCGTTGAGCAGGTTGAATGTATCACACAAGTAAGCAAGTTTGTGATCCATTCTGTGTCACTGAAACTTGCTACCCATGGTGATTGTTTTTCTAAGACAGATCTCTGGAGTGGCTCTCATTAACTCAAAAACTCTGGCCAGTGATCTACCTTTAGAAGGCCATCTTACTTCTGTGTATAAGAGAAGACATGTATGCCCTGTATCATCTCCTCACAGAGCTGCGTGAACAGACATGAGTTAAAGACATGCACTTTAATGAAGTTGATAATTTTAATTACATCCTGGAAAACTTTGATAAGCTCGGGTGACAATTTTTGGCTGGTCAGCATGTCTCTGTGGATGGCATAGTAGGTAGACTCATATTCAGAAGCAATCTCTTTGACCTGAGTAGTATAACCAGAAAGACATCCAGTCATGGCAGCCACTCCATCTGTGCATATACCAACACAAAAAGACCAGTTCAGTTTTCCTGATATGTAATCATTCAAAGACTCGACAATTTCTGTAGCTGTGATGTTGGTTGGCAACAAAGTGCATACAACATATCCTCAAGCACATCCTCCTGGAAAATTAATGGCCCCAAAACAAGCACTGTTGCCCTGTTGCCAATATTGGTAAACTTGCCAATCTGGATTGAGTACCATGGTGATTCATCAATCCTCTCTAACAATTGTGCCTCAGGATCCTCCTATTTCATCAGTTCATCTTGTTACAGTGCTAATTGACATTGGAGCACATGCTATCTTTTGAACTGCAGCCTCTCCCAAAAGTTCATGGTAAATGTCCTTAGCAGCAGGCAAGATCAACTTTTCACCAATAGTAAAGGGCTTCTTAGCTTTAGCAATGCAGTTACACACTAAGAATCGTGCACCCAGTACAGACACATTTGATGAAGAGGTGTCCTTCAATAATTGCTTCTGTTCTTCACGCTCACAGTGTTTTCCTTTTGAAAACTCTAAAGGCTTGTCATTTAATGCAGGGTGCTTGGCCAAGCAGTTTCTAAGGTTTCACCACTTAATTGGATAGCCAGTTATCTCATATTATAAATACAAAGCAGGCTTTGAGAATGTGAATCATCTGTTGAAATGAACCTGTGATTTAAACAGGAGTCCTGGTATTTTAAGTGCAGCCTTTTTTTTTTCTTTTTTTTTTGCAGTGTTAGAGTCTTCTGCTGTCTCATCACTGGGTCTTTCCCTCTTTTCAAATAAGCTCTCAAGCAATCTTTTTAATTAATTAATTATTTATTTTACTTTACAATATTGTATTGGTTTTGCCATTTACTCATTTTGAATACGTTCATGTTGTGGGTTTACCAAAACTGTGGCTGAGATGATTGTGCCATGTGGGAAAGAGGCATGGATGGAAGTGGTAAATAAAATAATGGGTAGGCCATGCATGGACTAAAATAAGTGTTGGTTTCTGACTTAAAGCCTGACATTAGAGGCAACTCTACAATTGAAGTACATCAACTCACTTGCCTATATAAAGCCTGCCACCAGATGCAGCTTAATTTTCACTTGCCACTCAATGATAGTGATTTGATACGAGTCGGCAAGTAATTGATTTATTATGGTTTCTGTGCTGTCAAACCAGTCTGCTAAAGATAATCTGTATTTGCAGCCACTCCCCAACACTCACATCATTGCCTCAGCACCACCTCAGATCATCAGGCGTTAGATTCTCATAAGAAGTGTGAGACCTAAATCCCTCACATACACAGTTTATAGTAGGTTTCATGTTCCTTTGAGAATCTAATGTTGCTGCTGATCTGACAGGAGGCAGAGCTCGACAGTAATGTGACCAATGGAGAGTGGTTGTAAATACAGATGAAGCTTCAATCACTTATCCACCACTCACTTCCTGCTGAGTGGCCTGGTTCCTAACAGGCCATGGACTAGTACTGATCAGTGGCCCAGGGGTTAGGGCCCCCTGCCTTAAACGACAATTTATCCAAGGATCCTATTAGATATACATTGAAAATTCCATCAATTAGTAGCAGAATACACATTCTTCTAAAGTGCACATGGAACATTTGCCAGGGCAGTTCACATGCTATCCCTTGTTGCTGTTTAGTCTCCCAGCCATGCTGACTCTTTGCGACCCCATGGACTGCAGCATGCCAGGACTCCCCATCCCTTGTCATCTCTCAGAGTTTGCCCAAGTTCATGTTTGTTGCATCTGTGATGCTACACCTTAAAAGAAGTCAAATAATTTTAAGAAGATGGAAGTCATATCAAGCACATTTTCTGACCACAATGGTATGAAACTAGAAATCAATTACTGGAAAAAAAATGAAAAAAGACATGACAAGAGGATATTAAGCAGCATGTTGCTTAACAATAAATGGGCAGTGAGAGAAAATTTAAAAAATACCTTTAGACAAAATGAAAAAAAAAAAAAAGTTGAGATGAGGGGCTTTCCTGGTGGTTCAGTGGTAAACAATCTGCCTGCCAATGCATGAGACACAGGTTATATCCCTGGTCCTGAAAGATTCCCCGTGCCACAGGGCAACTGAGCCTATGCATCACAATTACTGTGCCTGTGCTTTTGAGCCCAGGAACTCCAACTAAGCCCACAGACTGCAACTATTGAAGCCTGCATGCTCTAGCACCCGTGCTCCACAACAGGAGAAGCCATGGCAATAAGTCCATGTGCTACAATTAGAGGGTAGCGCCCTGCTTACCGCAACTAGAGAAAAGCCCATGCAGCAACAAAGACCCAGCACAGTCATAAATAATTGAGTAAAAATATGTTGAAAGAAAGTGAAAATGTTAGTTGCTCAGTTGTTTCTGACTCTTTGCAATCCCATGGACTGTAAACCGCCAGGCTCCTCTGTTCCTGGAATTCTCCAGGCTGGAATACTGGAGTGGGTAGCCATTCTCTTCTCCAAGGGATCTTCCCAACCCAGGATTGAACCCAGGTCTTCTGCATTGAAGAATTCTTTACTATCTGAGCCACCAGAATGAAAACACAACTTTCCAAAATCTGTGAGATGCAGAAAAAGCATTTTTAGAGGGAAGTTCATAGTGATGTCAACTTACCTCAGGAAAGAGGAAAAACCTCAAGTAAACAGCTTAACATTACATCTAAATAGAACTGAAAAAAAAATAAACAAGCCCTTTTGGTAGAAGGAAAGAAATCATAAACATCAGAGGATAAAGAAATAGAATAGATATTAAAAAAAAACAAACCTGAGACTATCAGTTATACTGAGATGATTCTCTACCAAAAAAAAAAAAAAAAAGGATGACCATTAAGCAGACTTATCAAGGAAAAGAGGACCCAAATAAATAAAATTACAAAGGGAATAGAAGTTACAATCGATATTAGAGATAAACAGTCATAATAAACTACTACAAACAATTACATAACAAATCAGATAATCTAGAGAAAGTGGTCAAATTAGTAGAAACTCATAATCTTTTAAGATTGAATCAGCAAGATGTAGAAAATTTGAGCAGGCTTATTTAGAGTAATGAAGTTATATCTGTAGTTAAAAATATCTCCCAACAAACAAAAGTCCAAGACCATAGAGCTTTACAGGTGCATTCTACCAAATATTTACAGAAGAGTTAATATAGCTTTTATTCACAAACTATTAAAAAAACTGAAGAGAAAGAAATACTTCCAAGCCAGACAAAACCACTACAAAATTAATAATAAAACTTATAGGCCAATATTCATGATGAACATAGGTGTAAAAATCCTCAAGAAAATATTAGCAAACTGAATCTAAGGGTACCTTTAAAAGATCTTACACCATGATCAAGTAGGATTTATCCTAGGGATTAAAGGATGGTTCACCATTTGCAAATCAATGAATGTGACATACCATAAACAAAATAACAAAACAAAGGATAAAAAAAAATCACATGATCATCCTAATGATGAAGGAATGGTATTGCAAATAATTCATCATAAGTTTATGATAAAAGCCCTCAGCAAAGTGGGTATAAAAGAAATATAACTCAACATAATAAAGGTCATATATGACAAAATCACAGCTAAGATCACACTTAGTAAGGAAAAGAGGAAAATATTTCCTCTAAAATCAAGAACAAGATAAGGTTGTCCCTTCTTGCCACCTTCATTAAAAGTGTTATTGGAAGACCTAACCACAACAATCAGAGAAGAAAATGAGACAAAATTAATCTAAATTAGAAAGGAAGAAGTAAAACTATCATTCTTTGCAAATGACATGATTCTATATATAGATATCCCAAGGATTCCACTAAAAGGCTATCAGAAGTAACAAATAATCTCATTAAAGTTTCAGGATACAAAATTAATATAAAAATTATGTTGTGTTTCTATACACTAAAAACAAACTATCACAAAGATAATTAAGAAAAAATCTCATTTAAAATTACGTCATTCTGACTGGTGTGAAGTGGTACCTCATTGTGGTTTTGATTTGCATTTCTCTAATAATGAGTGATGTTGAGCATCTTTTCATGTGTTTGTTAGCCATCCGTATGTCTTCTTTGGAGAAATGTCTATTTAGTTCTTTGGCCCATTTTTTGATTGGGTCGTTTATTTTTCTGGAATTGAGCTGCATAAATTGCTTATATATTTTTGAGATTAGTTGTTTGTCAGTTGCTTCATTTGCTATTATTTTCTCCCATTCAGAAGGCTGTCTTTTCACCTTGCTTATATTTTCTTATGTTGTGCAGAAGCTTTTAATTTTAATTAGATCCCATTTGTTTATTTTTGCTTTTATTTCCAGATCACACCAGTCAGAATGGCTGTGATCCAAAAACCTGCAAACAATAAATGCTGGAGAGGGTGTGGAGAAAAGGGAACCCTCCTACACTGTTGGTGGGAATGCAAACTAGTACAGCCACTATGGAGAACAGTGTGTAGATTCCTTAAAAAATTGCAAATAGAACTACCTTATGACCCAGCAATCCCACTGCTGGGCATACACACCAAGGAAACCAGAATTGAAAGAGACACATGTACCCCAATGTTCATCGCAGCACTGTTTATACTAGCCAGGACATGGAAACAACCTAGATGTCCATCAGCAGATGAATGGATAAGAAAGCTGTGGTACATATACACAATGGAGTATTACTCAGCCGTTAAAAAGAATTCATTTGAATCAGTTCTGATGAGATGGATGAAACTGGAGCCGATTATACAGAGTGAAGTAAGCCAGAAAGAAAAACAGCAATACATTATACTAAAACATATATATGGAATTTAGAAAGATGGCAATGACGACCCTGTATGCAAGACAGGAAAAAAGACACAGATGTGTATAATGGACTTTTGGACTCAGAGGGAGAGGGCGGGATGATTAGGGAGAATGGCATTCTAACATGTATACTATCATGTAAGAATTGAATCGCCAGTCTATGTCTGACGCAGGATACAGCATGCTTGGGGCTGGTGCATGGGGATGACCCAGAGAGATGTTATGGGGAGGGAGGGGGGAGGGGGATTCATGTTTGGGAACGCATGTAAGAATTAAAGATTTTAAAATTAAAAAAAATAAAAAAAATAAAATTGCATCAAAAGAGTAAAATACCTACAAATAAAATTAACAAAGGGAATGGCAATCAACTCCAGTAATCTTGCCTGGATAATCCTTGGAAAGAGGAGTCTCCTGGGCTGCAGTCCATGGGGTCACAAAGAGTCAAACACAAATGAGTGACTAACACACACACAAAGCTAAACAAGAAGGTAAAACACCTGTGCTCTGAATAGTATATATTTATGAAAGTCACTGAATTGATACAAAAAAATGGAAAAAATATACTGTGCTCATGAATTGGAAGGATATTTTAAAATTATCATACTACTCAAGGCAATCTACAGATTCAGTGAAATTCCTATCAAAATAATAATGTCATTTCACACAGAACTAAAACAAACAACTTTAAAATTTGTGTGAAAACACAAGACCCTCAATATCTGAAATAATTTTGAGAAAGAAGAATAAAGCTGGAGGTATTACATGGCCTGATTCAAATTATACTATAAAATTATAATAATTATAGCAATATGATATTGGCACAAAAATAAATACATAGATCAAGGGCACAGAATAGAGAACTCAGAAATAAACCCACACTTATATGGTCAGTCTATGATAAAGAAGGCAAGAATATGCGATGGGGTAAAGACAATCTCTTCAGTAAACAGTGTTGGGAAAACTGGACAGCTACACATGACTCAATGAAACTCAATCAATTTATCACGCCAAGTACAAGGGCAAGACAAGCAAACATATACTTATAAGATCACATCAAATTAAAAAAACTCTTGCACAGGAAAGGTAATCATCCACAAAATGAAAAGGAACTGAATGGGAGAAAATATTCGCAAATAATATTTTATAAGGGGTTCATATCCAAAATATATAAAGAATTCATACATCTCAATATCAATAAACAAAGAATCTGTTTTAAAAATAGGCAGAGAAACTGAGTAGAAGTTTTACCAAAGAAGACATACAGATGGCTACCAGGCACATGTAAAGATGCTCAACATCACTAATCATCAGGGAAATAAAATCAAAACCGCAGTGAGGTATCCTCACACAGCCCTGAATACTTATTACCAAAAAGTCAAGAAAAGTGTTGGTGTGGAGACATGGGATGAAAAAGCAGCTTTTGCTCTCATTATATGTGGTGCTTAATTGTCCAGCTTTTTATTTTCATCTGTTAAATGGGAATAATCATATTTCATACCACAGAAGCATATGTAAGATGCACTTTTTTTAAAAAAAGTAAAGTGCTTACAAAAATCTGGCATATTTAACACAGAAGGAAATATAATTTCTATTATTATATTTTGATCTCACTTTCAGAGAGCTATTTCCAGTTTGATTATCTGCAAGGATGACAGCAGTACTTTTTTCCCCTGAAAATACTAAATACACTTGTCAACAAATTGAAATGTGATTCATTAAAAATGGACTTAAGAGAATATTTGGACCTGTGAATATTTCTGTTGTGCTACATACGTATCATCAAACGCACATAATGAGTTTTTTCTTTTTTTATTTGACATACAAAAATATGACATAAAATTGATAAAACTGTGTTGACACATTTTCAATAATCAGAAGTTCCTTGTTTGTTTATATTTGAAGTCTGTTTGAGATTTTATTTAATTGTGGCACTACTCTGACAAGGTGTTGTCATTATGAATCTCTGTCTCTTCTGCTCTAAAACGAGAGTAATGCATAGTCATATCATGAGTATTTATGATGATTATATAAAATAACATATTTAAATCAAAAGTCATATATGAGGCATCACACATGGACATTTTCATTAGGAGGATATTTAAAAACTCAGTAACAGTGGTTGCCTTTAAGTAAAGGACCTGGGTAGCTGGAAAACAACTTAGGTAGAAAGAATTGTTTTCTACTTCTAAATTTTGGAGAACAGTGTGTAGATTCCTTAAAAAATTGCAAATAGAACTACCTTATGACCCAGCAATCCCACTGCTGGGCATACACACCAAGGAAACCAGAATTGAAAGAGACACATGTACCCCAATGTTCATCGCAGCACTGTTTATAATAGCCAGGACATGGAAACAACCTAGATGTCCATCAGCAGATGAATGGATAAGAAAGCTGTGGTACATATACACAATGGAGTATTACTCAGCCATAAAAAAGAATTCATTTGAATCAGTTCTGATGAGATGGATGAAACTGGAGCCGATTATACAGAGTGAAGTAAGCCAGAAAGAAAAACACCAATACAGTATACTAACACATATATATGGAATTTAGGAAGATGGCAATGACGACCCTGTATGCAAGACAGGGAAAGAGACACAGATGTGTATAACGGACCTTTGGACTCAGAGAGAGAGGGAGAGGGTGGGATGATTTGGGAGAATGACATTCTAACATGTATACTATCATGTGAATTGAATCGCCAGTCTATGTCTGACGCAGGGTGCAGCATGCTTGGGGCTGGTGCATGGGGATGACCCAGAGAGATGTTATGGGGAGGGAGGTGGGAGGGGGGTTCATGTTTGGGAACGCATGTAAGAATTAAAGATATTAAAATTTAAAAAATAAAAAACCGAAAAAAAAATTAAAAAAAAATAAAATTAAAAAAAAATTAAGCTTATCTTTCACTTTTATTTAGTTTCATTGAAATATAGTTGACATATACCTATGTGTGTGTATATATATGTATATATATGTGTGTGTGTGTGTGTGTGTACATATATCAGATTAAGGTGTACAGCATAATGGATTGACATATATATTTTGAAATTATTACTGCTATAAGTTTAGTTAGCATACAGTATTTCATAAAATACAACGAAACAGCATAAAGAGATTTTTTTTTCCCTTTGGGATGAGGACTCAGGATTTATTTTCTTAACAATATTTGTATATATCACATAGTGTTAACTATAGTCATCATGCTGTGCATTACACCCCTAGTACTGATAAATGGAAATTTCTACCTTTCCTTGAATTTCCCTTGTTCCTAACCCCTGCTGATGGTAACCACAAATTTGTTCTTTTTCTATTTCTTTTCTTTTTTTTTTAAATTTTCTCTTTCAGATTTTACATATAAGGGAAATTACATGGCATTTGTCTGCCTCTCTCTGAGTTACATCATTTAGTGTAATACCCTCCAAGTTCATACATTTTGTCACAAATGGCAAGATTTCAGCCTTTTTCATTCCTTTTTAATGGCTGATTACCTTTATTTTATATATATATATACATATATATGTATATATGTATATATATATACACATAACATCTTCTTTGTTCATTCATCTATTAAATGGACACTTAGGTTGCTTCCACATCTAGGCTACTGTAGGTAATGCTGCAATGAACACTAGGATGCATATACCATTTTGAATTTGTGATTTTGTTTTCTTCATATAAATGTCCAAAAGTAGAATTGTTGGATTATGTGGTAGTTCTGTTTTAATTTTTTGAAGAACTTCTATACTTTATCCCACTGTGGCTGTACCAATTTATATCCTATGAAAAGTGCACGAGGGTTTCCGTTTCCTTTCATTCATTTATTCATCTTAAATGACAACGACCTTCAATGTTAAACTCATTCTAATGACAAGACTTTAATATTTGCTTTGTATGAAATTCTCTTTCTCAGATATACACTTGGTTGATTTTATCTTCCTTGACAGTCCTTAAAAGCAGTACTTGAATCATGCCTTCCATTATTCTATTCATCACTATCTGACTCTATAATATACATATTTGCTTATCTTTATATTATTTACTTTTACCACAAGAATATGAGCTTCACATGGATATGGGCTTGCTTATTTGTTCATAGCTATGTAACCAGAGCCTTGAATTATGTGTGACATAATGCATATGATCATAAATATGCATGAATAAGTGATTTAATGAATAATATCATATCACAATATGTGGTATTTATGTTTGTCATTAGATATTATTTTCAAATATTCTTTAATTGTGATAAGTTGTCTCCTGTTTATGAAAATTTAATATATTCCTTGCTTTGATTTCAAATATTTTGACATTTCAATTAATGGTATAATGAACATCTTTGTACATGAACATTGTTGCCTAATTCTGATTGCTTCCTGAGGATAAAATCTAGAATAGAATTCCTTGATCAAATAATTAACATTCCATAACTTCTTAAATATTTTGACACAGCAGGAAATTCATTGGCAAGAGCTAGTCCAATACCTTGTTGCTAATATGGATACAAGAGATATTTAATTGAATGTGTAGGTTTCTGAGGAAAAAAATAGGATGAGATGCAGAAGGAGCTCAGAGAAACTTGGTGGTCTAGGGTAGGTTTCTAGGGTAGGAAGAAAGACACAACCTCTTTATTCCCACTTAGCTAAGCCTTTTTGATATTTCTTGCAAACTCAGTTTTCAGTTCAGTTCAGTTCAGTTGCTCAGTAGTGTCCGACTCTTTGGATCCCATGAACTGCAGCACGCCAGGCCTCCCTGTCCATCACCAACTCACGGAGTATACCCAAACTCATGTCCATTGAGTCGTTGATGCCATCCAACCATCTCATCTTATCGTCCCTTTTTCCTCCTGCCTTCAATCCTTCCCAGCATCAGGGTCTTTTCCAATGAGTCATTCAGTTCTTTGCATGAGGTGGCGAAAGTATTGGACTTTCAGCTTTAGCATCAGTCCTTCCAATGAACACCCAGGACTGGTCTCCTTTAGGATGGACTGGTTGGATCTCCTTGCAGTCCAAGGGACTCTCAAAAGTCTTCTCCAACACCACAGTTCAAAAGCACTAATTCTTCAGTGCTCAGCTTTCTTTATAGTCCAAAGTCAGTTTAGTGGTGTTGAATTCTTTGGGCTTTTCCTTTTCTGTAGAACTCTCTCTCTCTCAAAAATAGTGCATTCTTGGTTGTAGATTTTCCCCCATCAGTTTAAATATATTGTGACATTCCTTTGTGGTCTGCAAAGTTTCTGCTAAAAAACATACTCATCGTCTTAGAAATTGCCTCCCTTGTGGCTCTTATGGTAAAGAACCCCGCTGCAATGTGGGCCTCCCTGGTAAAGAATCTGCCTGCAGTGCAGGAGATGCAAGTTCAATCCCTGGATTGGGATGATCCCCTGGAGGAGTGCATGGCAACCTACTCCAGTATTCTTGCCTGAAAAATTCCATGTAGAGATGAGCCTGGTAGGCTTCCGTTCATGGTGTCACAAAGAGTCGGACAGGGCTGAAGTGACGTAGCATGTACAGGGTTCTCTAGAGTATGTATTTTTACACAGAAGTTAAAACATATGAATTTAATCAGCTATCAACTACACAATTATGCAGAGGGAAAGATTATTACTATTGTAGATAGGTGTGTCAAAAACACAAGAAGATTATAATAGTTTAAGATAGGTTCGGGATAGCCCTTGGCTATTTGTGCAGAAGCCAATGACTGCCTGAATAGACAACAGAACGGAAAGCCCAATAAACAAAAATGATACTTCACTTTAGATGACTGAACAATTAAGATTAATACTAACCTAAAGGGGTTTCTTGATTGTGCTATTTAGCTTACCATATGTAGACTAAATTGCTACCAAAAGGCCCATTATTCAGCATAAGGAAATTACAAACTAAAATTATGTTTTTGTGAACTCTTCCTTATTTCGTGAATATAGGAGTATTTAATTCTCCCTTCTATTATTAATACATAGATATTAAGAATTTAAATCTTTTCTCTGCTTTCCAAAGCTAATTTCAAATTCCCTTAATCATGCTAGCAAATTAATCAGCACTACGTGCTCCATTTG
Source organism: Ovis canadensis (assembly GCF_042477335.2). Lineage (NCBI taxonomy): Eukaryota > Metazoa > Chordata > Mammalia > Artiodactyla > Bovidae > Ovis > Ovis canadensis. Next base: position 16,494,012 of record NC_091253.1, read on the forward strand.
TTAAACACCTATTAATAATAAGTGCAAGAATGTGCTTGATGTCATCTGTGTTAGAGTAAGTTGTCATTCCTGTCCTTAGAAGATTTTAATCTCTTTGTGAAGAAGGTATATAATTTCAGAAAGTAACCAAGTACATGTTTAAGAAAAGAGAGAGGATTGAAGTAAAGAATATCAGCATCCTTACAATAAAGACAGACATATGACCTGAATTTGAAATGGAGAGGATAGCTTAATTTTAATTTCCATGTAAGACTCCATGGGGAAGGTGGAACAAGCAGGATTTAGGATATAGACTTCTCAGGAGAAATATCTACTGAAAGATGTAATAAGAATGCAAAAGACAAGAAGTAGGAAAGAACAATGCCCACCTCATGGGGGCAGACATGGATGGTAAGTTGAATGGTAAGTGTGGACAACCAAAAGTAGAGGGCATTGGAAGATAAGATAGAAAACATATGGAATATGGGCTCAGATAACTCATAGAAAACTGAAAGCGTGACTTTGACTTCTAAAACGGTTTTGACAAATCAGGATGCATGTGACATTTTAATACTGATGCAGATGTCTTCATAGACAACTGTAAAGGCAGGGGTCGATCCATGAATGAAGTTAATTGACACTAAATGATTTCTTTCACCATACACCAGAAGGTTCATAAAATATTTAGCCATTTAGCTCATGACTGCATTCAAAGCACAGTTAGGATGAGGGGACTGTACAAGCAGTAAGACAGACCCAGCATAATTCAATGGGGTAACAATATTTTATAAACTCCAAGGTTGTGATTTTTAATCCTGCTCTTACAGTTAACACAGCATGTGGCATTTTTGCATTAATTTCTCTGGTTATAAAATAGCTGTTTCCCACGACTCTCTAGGGGATACTACAAAATCAATTGAATAATGACAGGTAAGTACTCTGAGCTTCTTAGAGAGAAAACTAAATCTCATAATTGCCTTCTCCAGATACCTTCATTTTACTTTACAGAGTGAACTGGAGTACATATAAGGGATGGATTAATCTTATCTTTCTTCATTCTCCCTTTATTTTTTCTTAAGAAATTATACAAAAAGGGAATTGTTACAGAAATTCAGGATACAAAATTTTTGTTCATAGATGATAAACATTTGTCATATATTAATAAAATCATTCCTATGATACATTTAAAAATTGAGGCATAAGTCTTTATAATCAAAACATGAACATAAAATATACCTGAAGTATGCTTTAATGTTATATCCACTATTAGAATAATTTATACATGGTCTTTTAATTTTCCAAAAAAAGACAATAGATTTTCACTGATTCACCTATATTTTTTGTTTCAGATTCAACTTTTCTCCACAGCTCACATTTTTATTTATTTATTTTTTTTTATTTTTTTTTTTTTAAATGTACTGTCCTTGGACATAGAACATTTCTCAGTGTAGCACTAACAAGTTTACTGTATCTGTTAAGGCTATTTTGAGCACATGCAATAGAAAGCAGTAGACCTTGGCCTACTTAATTAAGTACAAGGAAATTTATTATCAGTTTGCATGGTGCTCAAAAGGCAATGAAAAAGCAGGGAATCAAAACCTCTGCAAAGGCAGGTACTAAAACAGCTTCAGGGACAAGGAACATGCTTTAACCAAAGCATTGCCATCAGGTTGCCTCCTCTCTCCTGAGATCCCAGCCTATATCTCTCTATCTATGATCAACATTTCTGGCTGGGAGTAAATCTGACTGCCCACTTTGAATCTAGCTCCAATGGTTTGACTCTGTCATGTGCAGGGGGCAGGCCCAGGTGTTTGGGACCACATCCATAGTGGGAAGATTTTTTAGGAGCCCAGGACCCATCACTCTAGTTCTTATGATCAAAACTCTGTTATTATATATAAACTCTACTCCAGTTTATGCTAAAGGGGATTTGAGTAAAACACCTTTAATGACAGCATTATTGGATGCATAAGAGAGGGAAACTGCAAATAAATTTTGTCAGAAGTTAAGCCAATCTATACAAAAGTCACTTAAATTTATTGAATGGTTGATGCTCTTTAAAAATGATTGAAAGTGGAATATTATAGAAAGTAAAAGGCAAGAGTGGATATGTAAACTGTGTTTCAATTAAAAAACAAGAAATAGAGAAATAAAGAAAACACTGTTATAGGAGCTAAATTCCAATGCATCATGTAAAGTAACTGAAAAGGTACCCAGTAGATATACTAGTTCAGTTCAATTGCTCAGTCGTGTCCGACTCTTTGTGACCCCATGGACTGCAGCCCCCCTGGCTTCTCTGTCCATCACCAGCACCTGGAGCTTGCTCAAAGTCATGTCCATTGAGTCAGTGATGCCATCCAACCATCTCATCCTATGTCATCCCCTCCTCCTCGTGTATTCAATCTTTTCCAGCATCAGGGTCTTTTTCAATGAGTCAGTTCTTCACATCAGGTGGCCAGAGTATTGGAGTTTCACCTTCAGCATCAGTTCTTCCAATGAATATTCAGGACTGATTTCCTTTAGGATGGACTGGTTGCATCTCCTTGCAGTCCAAGAGAATCTCAAGAGTCTTCTCCAAAATCACAGTTCAAAAGCATCAATTCTTCAGTGTTCAGCTTTCTTTATAATCCAACTGTCACATCCATACTTGATTACTGGAAAAACCATAGCCTTGACTAGATGAACCTTTGTTGGCAAAGATATACTAAGGACCTTATACATGGACATAAAAATACTGAGAACACATAATATATAATATGAAAGAGACACTTAAGTATGTCAGCTAATATCACCTCATATGTATTATAGAAACTTTCTAAGGAAGGAGCCTAGAACTGGAATGCTTAGATTGTTTTCTTAATAAAAAGAGATGGAGTATACATATGGAGGAGTATTTCTTTATGCCAAGGAGGTGTGCAGCTGGATGGGAATCCATGAATCTGAGGCTGGATCTCAGGATAGAACATTTGAATAAATGGAAAGATGATCATAACTGATGTTGCTGTGGAAGAAGATGAAAGTTCTCAGCCCTGCAAATAGTTCTAAAATATCAGTTGTGAAGCTGTCACAGAAGGAAGATACAGCAATAATGTAGGACTTCAAATGTCTTGACATCTGCTGGAGTCTTATTGTGCTAAAAGCAACAAATCTGATAACTCAGTAGTGGTAGATAATGTGTTATCTTCCATTCTGCATCCCCACAAGTCAGTGCTCTTCCACAAGAGCCATCCTCCAGCCACACTAAGACCTGTGTGTCTCCATCCAGGAGCCCTACTCTCATGTACACAAACCCCTCATCAAGCTACTGTCTTCTTTGTTGGCTTTCACTAGCACCTAGATCTTTCCTAAGAAGTTGGTTGTACTTTCACTTTTTTTAGGGTTTTTATAATGAAGGGTGTGGAGGCTACATTCTTTTTTTCTAAACCTTTACAACCCAAAGTGTGTATAAATAGGCATGCTCTGCTTTGATGCTTACACCAGGCTTTATGGGGCCTTCTCACCTCTGTCATCTAACCACTTATCAGTAGCCTACACCTAGGACCATCCTCCCCCAAGTCTTTAGTTAACAGTTTTACCCTGCGCCTTAAGCCTCGACATCATTCTGGTCTTTCCATGGGCAATCTTAGAGCATTCTGATTCTCTCTCTCTCTCTCTCTTTTTTTGCCTCCAATTTTCAAGATTTTTTTTTTCCTTTTCCACACCAGTCATTTCTCAACTTTCACAGACTGAAGTGGGTTTTTGTGATAACATTTTTGCTTCTGGAGTCTGATATTCTATTATCTATTTTTGAAGTTGCTCACTGTAATATCTTTTTTCTGACTATGGTGAGAAAGCCTATGTTTGACTATCTTATTTTTTCCCAGCTTGATCCTGATCCATCTACTCATTCATTCTCCTGTCAGCCATCTTATATCCTAAGTCTTCTTTCTTCACAGCTCTCATCAGGCTAGTTAACTAACTGCTTTCTCTGCTCATATTTATGTTGTTGAACAGAGAGGGGAAAAACTCACAATTTGCCATAATTTGTGATTAAAAAACTCAGACTTTCTAATCTTATCTGGTCTCTAAAAACTGCCCAGGTTTCCTATGTATGATGCTAGACAACTCATTCTCAACTCACTATAGGTGCCATATTCAACCTTCATTCATAAAGACATAGAAACACAGCATCCCCTCTACTTCAAAAAGAAAATAGAGGATTAAACTAAGAAGTTCTTAATGTTTCTTGTTCCTTGGATATTTTGAGGAAAGTAGCACAACTTCTTATCAAAAGTGAATTTGAAGTGTAAGAGCTGTTATTGTCATGTAAGAGAAAGCATTGATGTAGATGATTTCAGGGTTGGTTCATCTGCATACTATTGTCATTAGAGAACCATCCAATTTGCACCATGGTGAACAGATTATTCAAGCATGAACCCTTACAATCCCTGACTTCTAGTCTTCATGACTCTATATCATTTCCTTCACTGGGGTTTGGGTAGGACTTGCAACTTGCTCTAAACAATAAAATATGACAAAGGTGACAAGATGCCGCTGCTTTGATTATGGTATATAATGTTGCTCCTGGATGTACTTTGGAAATACTCCTTGTGAGCTTTGGCGAAGTAAGGAGCCATATTGTAGATACTCCCTGTCAGAAAGCTGGGCATGGCCTTTAGGAGTTGATGGGCAGCTCTGGCCAACAGGCAGGAAGAAATGATATCCTCAGTCTACAACCACAAGGAAATGAATACAGAGTACAACATGAGTGAGGTTGGCAGCATAATCTGCCCCAGTAGAGTCTCTCAATGAGGACACATGTTGAAACCTTAATTGTTCAAAAAGTCTATCTGGTAGCCTTCAAACAAAAGATGCCATTTCATTTATACTTTGAATGATAGTACTAAAGAAGTTTCGAAGCAATTATCCTGAAGACAGTACCTGCAGTATGATAAGACCTGCATCCAGAAAATAGGAGACGTATGAAAGCTATTTTTCAGGGTGGAAATGAAGAGTATTTGACCAATTATAAGGGAGTAGATAATATATTAAGCATCTCCTGCAGTATACATGCAATTTTTGGTGGTTTGAAAGTACCCTGTTTTTACAGTCCACCATATTATGCAGAGCTGAGTGAATATAGTAGGAGAAAGACAAGTAGGACTGCCCTTCCATGAATGGTCTGGATAGGGATCTGAGCTATCCAGGCCATGTTACAGAAACTGAGTTTGCAACAGAGCACACAGGACTAAACAAAATAATACTCTGTTACCAAACCAGGAACAATGGCAGTCCAAAGCAGGGACTTGCTACCTGATTGGACTTCCCAATTTTCTTCCCTTTGAGCCAGCTGAAGCATGGATAGTTCCTTCCCAGAATCACATAGCATTATTGGGTAACTTGTGTGTGTGTGTGTGTGTGTGTGTGTGTGTGCATGTGTGCATCTGATACCTAGGTAAAAGAGCTGTGAGTCCTCCATTTTGGTACTTTATACTACAATTCACCTGACTAAAATAGTTACAATGAAGAGTGCCCCTCACTACCCTACTCTATCATGTTGCACATGTATTTTAGTATATATCCTTGCTACCCCCTCTCAGCCAAACCAAATACAACCAGTATTATATTATCAAATACAAATATAATTATATCCACTATAATATTCAACCCCTTTTGGGAAGTATGTTATAATTCAAGGCCAACTTATTTATCATTATTATTTAATTCATCCTCTGTTTATGCAAGAGAATATTTTCTTTGTTATATCTTAGAACATTTCATATTTCTTTAATACCTATTTACTATTCCTAAATTATACTTGTCTGAAAGAAAGGCAAAATCAAATTTTAGTATAAATTCCCAAGACATGAAATATTTGTTAAAAGGCAACAATATGAAAATTCTCAGAATATCCTTTTTGTATCAATATACAGTGATGTCCAACAAACAACTATTGTAAAACCTCTGTACATCTCAGTTAAAGAGATATGATATTTGAACAGCACCATGAATAGAAAGTAAATACTATTTAATATGCTCCTACTTTCTCCCTTCTGGCTATCCCTTTCTCCTCATCATCTGCCATGGTTGTAGCATTATTCTCACGTCTCAGCTGAACAAAATGTTTTCAGTAAATTATCCCTGACACCTCAGAATAGATGAGTCTGTCTTATGGATACTCTTAGTGCAGCTCTTCCTTTTCTTCAGAAACTCTAAAACATTGTTTATGCCAGAGCACAATCTAATTATTTTCCTGGGAAAAGGAAGATCTCTACTAAAATCTTCCTGAGTCCACAGCTACCAGAAATGCAAACCACAAAGAAGCACATGCATTCTGCATTGGGAGTGGAGTGCAGTTTCTCAACTTGGTGGTAAAAATGTACCAAATGGGCAGGGTGGGAGGGGCTATGGAAAGATTGGTAAAGCCTGCAGAGGTGTAACAAGATGTAGAGGCAAGTCCTTCCAGAACCATTATAAGTAGCTTGATCCACTTCTCCCTCACCTGACACAAATAAATGACTCAGATGCAATCATTTGATTCCTTACTTTTGATTACTCTGGAAAGTAGATACCCTTTTCCCCTAAAATGCTGAGGTTCCCAGTACTGTTCCTCATGCTCTTCTTCCCTGGTGTATTAGGTACAATAGTGCTTAGAAAAATGGTTATACTTTCTTCTTGGTCGATTGGAGAGGCAGAGTCAAGGTTGAGCCCTGTGAGGGCAGCGGTTCTCCCCTTGGCAACTTTTCTTATTGTGGGAAAAAATCAGATCTCACTTTTGTATTAAATGCTGGAATATGAAACAAGTTGTATTTTATGGGCACCAAAACTCCCTACATATTTATAGTTATGTTATTGAAACCAAAAAGGTCTGTAATTTTTAATGCACTTAAAGTTCTGCAGCCATGTGGGAATTAAAATTACTTTTCTTGTGTGTGAAAATTCAAGTAGAGGAAGAGTTAAATGCTTTTAAGGTGTCTAATTCCCCAAGACTGGTCACCTACTCATCCTGTTATTTCTTTCGTGGTCTATCTGTCATACTGCCCTACAGTATCACTAAAGGTGATTCTAGAGATGTTAATGAGTTTGGAAGACTCTAAATAAACAGTCCAAAAGAAACAGTTCATTCTCTCCTTCCATCTCTAAATATTAATGCTCCAAATCCAAAGTTTTACTTACACTGCTTCCAATAATCCCTTTTCTTAATCATCTCCTTGTCACTTTTTTTCCCATCATGCTACCAAAGGCATAATAAAGTAAAACTGAAGTCAAGAAAAAAGTTATGTCTACATTAATTTATTGTAGAGTTTCTTATTTTAATCATATCAAAATTGATTACATTTATATAGGTTCATTCTTCAAACTGAGTTCAGTTTATCTCTTTTGTGCTTACTGTGATTCTAAAGAAAAATTCAAGCAATGATTCATTTCATCATGAGCTATTCTCTACCCTCTAAATTTAATCCTCTAAACAGTCAAGCAAAGGAAGTCTCTTTGACATTATTTGTAGAAACATTTACTTATTTCTGCTCATCTTATTTTGAGTATACTTTGGAAAGTGAAATCTAGAATTTTGTATCTCAAACACAGAATACCTGCTCTATAGGAGGAGTATTATACTTTGAAAGTAAAACTGTTGTTTCTTTTGAACTTTATCCATGAAATATAAGCCCCAGAAATGAAATAGCTGGTCATTCATATCTTTTAAAGTTTTTAATAAATATTTATAAAAACTTCATATGTGCTACCAGCTTCCCTGGTGGCTCAGAAGGTAAAGTGTCTGCCTGCAACACAGGAGACCTGGGTTCGATCCCTGGGTCAAGAAGATCCTCTGGAGAAGGAAAAGGCAACCCACTCCAGTACTCTTGCTTGGAAAATTCCATGGATGGAGGAGCCTGGTTAGGCTACAGTCCATGGGGTCGCAAAGAGTCAGACACGACTGAGAAACTTCATTTTGTTTTCCTTTCCTATGTGCTAACCCTTTTGGACCCAACTGGTACACTGAAGAAGATTCTAGTAAAGTTCTGTGCTCTACTTATGGAACCTTTGTGCTGCCCTTAATCCTCCCATGGGATCCAGCATGAAGACGCTTTCTTTATGCTTGCATCTTATCTGTGCTGGAGGAAGAATGACAGCCAAGCAGACCTGGCCTCCTCAGTGCTTATACCCACCAGCTGCATCCTGGCTCTGACCACATCCCAGCATGCCTGATATTTCTCCCTCATTGACTGCTTGGCTCGTTTCTCTCAGAAATATTTCAAGTCTCTTCAGCTCATAGGCTTCCAGTTTTTTCCTAAATATCAGTGAGATCAGAGCTCTTACTTCACTGAGCATTTTGATATAATTCAGAAGGAGCCCTTTGTTTTCTCAGTCCTCCTAAATTTTTCATAAGTCTTCCATGCAGTCTCAGAAAAGAATGGAATGGGATTGCCCAAAATATAGAATTGTATTTTTGATGCCATTTTGGGGGTATCCTGAAGAACCCTGAATGCATGCTAATCCCTTTGAATTCAAGCATTTTAAATGGCATCCTCCTAATTTTTTTTAATATCCCATTCATTCAGTTAGCAAATATTTACTCAGGATCTACTATATTAGGCAGTGGGTCTAAAGAAAAAAATGAGACATTAAGGAGTTCACAAACTGCTATTTAGATAGTCATTCTACTGTGTGATAAGGGAAATAAGCATATTAGCAAGTATTGAACTCTGACTATAGACAAGCATGGTATTAAACTCACTATTTAACATAATTTTAAAACAGACCATGACAAAAATTCTGTCCAAGAAAATTATATGTTTATATTATTTCCTCCAACTCTGAGACTGACATTTTGTGGGGTTCTATAACTTGTCAAAGCATATTTAGAGAGTGGCAGAGTTGATATTCAAACACCTGATATTCTGACTCCAGGATTGATGTCCTTGAAGTATCATATTATCTATACAGTAATGGGCTATACAATGTACTATGGGAGAATAGGAATATCTAATCCAGACTGGAATACTTCAAAAGTCCCCACAGAACAGGTTATACCTACACTGTCTTACTAACTAAGAGATTTAGCTGGAAGAGTGCAAGGGTCTTCCTCTGCGGGGCATTGCTAGTAGAAGAGATAGTACATAGCAAAATGACCGTTAGCAGAATCAACAGAGAAATGATAATATTAGAAGATCAAAGAGTAGAAAAATAGGAGTGGTGGCAAATTATGTCAAGAACTACCCTGGGATCTTGTCTGTGAAGCCCTCCTTTGACACAATGAGGAGTTTAGATTTTATATATTATATAAGAAGTATTGGGAGTCAGCACCATTTTAATAATTTCCAAGGTCAGATGTGCATTACTTACTCATACTGAACATAGAATGGAAGAGGGGTAATGGAGAGAACCAGACAAGAAGCAGAGACAGACCATTTTTCCAATAATCCAGGTGAGAGGTGATTAATGGTAGCTCCACAGGCAATGGCATTGGCTTCCAGCAGACCTGAACTGCTATTCTGACTCTGCCACCCCCTAGCTGTGTGACTGGTGGATGGTTTTTAGCCTTTCCAATTTCTTAGTTCCTTAGATGGTAAATAAGGGTAACAACTCTTTCATAGATATGTTGAAAGGGAAAAATGTGACATTCCGTGTAAGCTGCTTAACAGATGGCTTGACACATTTTAAGCCTTTAACAAGTCAGTGACATTACTATTAATGATGTTAAATTTGCTTGCGAAATCAATGTTAATTGCCCTCTTGAGAAGTGGGACATGGAGCATTAGTTCATGTTTTGGTCTTCAAAGTCAGGGTTAAATGTTACCTGCTGATGGAGCAGGTTAGACCACTGGGTTGCAAAAATTTCCACTCACAAAACGTATGTAGCAGGTGGAAATTTTAGTGCACAAAGCCAACATACATTTCATAGTTAGTTCAGTTCACTTCAGTCGCTCAGTAGTATCCGACTCTTTGTGACCCCATGAATCGCAGCATGCCAGGCCTCCCTGTCCATCACCAACTCCCGGAGTTCACTCAGATTAACATCCTTCGAGTCAGTGATGCCATCCAGCCATCTCATCCTGGGTTGTTCCCTTCTCCTCCTGTCCCCAATCCCTCCCAGCATCAGAGTCTTTTCCAATGAATCAACTCTTCTCATGAGGTGGCCAAAGTATTGGAGTTTCAGCTTTAGCATCATTCCTTCCAAAGAAATCCCAGGGCTGATCTCCTTCAGAATGGACTGGTTGGATCTCCTTGCAGTCCAGGGGGCTCTCAAGAGTCTTCTCCAACACCACAGTTCAAAAACTGCATCAAATCCTCCCTTGATGTGAGAATATCAGCCTGAAGTACCTTTGGTGCTTCCTCTCCCCCATAGTGTCCCATAGGTCACCAAAAATCTGAGGAAAGTGCCAGGGTCTTTTTTTTTTTTTCCTTTTCAGGTAATTGTTTCTATAATTCAGTTACTAAATTTATTATTTTTTTTTAATTTTTACTTTATTTTACTTTACAATACTCTATTGGTTTTGCCATACATTGACATGAATCTGCCACGGGTATACATGAGTTCCCAATCCTGAACTTCCCTCCCACCTCCCACCCCATATCATCTCTCTGGATCATCCCTGTGCACCAGCCCCAAGCATCCTGTATCCTGTATCAAACATAGACTGGCGATTCATTTCTTACATGATAGTATACATGTTTCAATGCCATTCTCCCAAATCATCCCACCCTCTCCCTCTCCCTCAGAGTCCAAAAGTCCGTTCTATACATTTGTGTCTCTTTTGCTGTCTCACATACAGGGTTATCATTACCATCTTTCTAAATTCCATATATATGTGTTAGTATACTGTATTGGTGTTTTTCTTTCTCGCTTACTTCACTCTGTATAATCGGCTCCAGTGTCATCCATCTCATTAGAACAGATTCAAATGTATTCTTTTTAATGGTTGAGTAATACTCCATTGTGTATATGTACCACAGCTTTCTTATCCACTCATCTGCTGATGGACATCTAAGTTGTTTCCATATCTTGGCTATTATAAACAGTGCTACAATGAACATTGGGGTACATGTGTCTCTTTCAATTCTGGTTTCCTTGGTGTGTATGCCCAAAGTGGGATTGCTGGGTCATAAGGCAGTTCAATTTCCAGTTTTTTAAGGTATCGTCACACTGTTCTCCATAGTGGCTGTACTAGTTTGCATTCCCACCAACAGTGTAAGAGGGTTCCCTTTTCTCCACACTCTCTCCAGCATTTATTGCTTGCAGACTTTTGGATTGCAGCCATTCTGACTGGTGTGAAGTGGTACCTCATTGTGGTCTTGATTTACATTTCTCTAATAATGAGTGATGTTGAGCATCTTTTCATGTGTTTGTTAGACATCTGTATGTCTTCTTTGGAGAAATGTCTATTTAGTTCTTTGGCCCATTTTTTGATTGGGTCGTTTATTTTTCTGGAATTGAGCTGCATAAATTGCTTGTTTATTTCCGAGATTAGTTGTTTGTCAGTTGCTTCATTTGCTATTATTTTCTCCCATTCAGAAGGCTGTCTTTTCACCTTGCTTATAGTTTCCTTTGTTGTGCAGAAGCTCTTTACAATGTTGTGCTGACCCTGCCACACAACAATGTGAATCAGCCACAATTACACATATATCCCCTCCCTCTTGAACCTCCCTCCCCTCCCCGCATCCCACCCCTCTATATCATTAGAGTGTCAAGTTTTTCCCTATGTCACACAGCACCTTCTCACCAGCTATTTATTTTATGCAGGATAGTGTTTATATGTTCATGTTACTTGCTCCATTTGTCCCACTCCTTCCTCTCCCCATTGCATCTACAAGTCCATTCTTTATATCTGTGTCTTGCTTGTTACATGTTCATTCCTGGTCAGCTGGACGCCTCTGTTCTGCATTGTGAACATTTTGGGACCCAAGAAAATAGATGGTTTTGGTGCACCATGGGAGAGGGAAAGAAAAAATCATCATGGGTCACTACTTAACTTTTAGAGTGTCTACCAAAAAGTGGCATGCTACTTCTTTATTTAACATTGGTCAAAGCAAGTCATAAGGGCATACTTAAATCTCAAAGAGCAGCAAAATAAAATCCCACCATGTACTTAGGAAGAGAACCAGGTATGTTTGACAGATGTCAGTCACACTCTTCTCCCACAAATTTGCACATGTTGACCTTTCAGTCTGTTCTTTAGTTTGGCAAAGCACAGTGTACAGCCTCTACTGTTTTTCCTCAACGAGCTTGGATACCATTCATACCTTCTGATGGGGACTTTGTCTGTATCATACACAGAGAACATCTCCAATTCCAATGCACGGGATCTCACTCTTCCTAGAGTGGACCATTTCTACTCTCCACTCAAGTTCTCTTTGCTTCACTAAAGTCTTGGTGTAGATAACTTCTACATGTCCGCAATTCTGTTACCTCATCACAGCTTTTAAAACACTTAAGACTTTAACTATCAATCACTATTGCTACCCCCCTCAATTTTCCAAGGAAAGAACTCTGGAATGAGAATTAAGACAAATTTTATGAGACACAAGAGGGAAAAATGTTTCTGAAGTGAAGAAAAATACAAATTATATTATTAAATAGGGGAAGTCTCAAAAATGCAACATCTTGTGCCCATTATGGAAAACAGTATGAAGCCTCCTTAAAAACTAAAATTAGAGTTACCATATGATCCAGCAATCACTTTCTGGCAAATATACAGAAAAGACAAAAGCTGTAACACAAAAGACACTTATACCCCAATGTCCATAGCACTGCTGTTTCAATAGCCAATAACTGGAAACAATATAAATGTCCAGCAATAGGAGAATGGCTAAAGCAGATGTGGTATGTGTATACACACACACACACACTCACACATGCACACACACACATACACACAATGGCAAATTACTCAGCTATAGAAAAGAATGAAATAATACCATTTGCAGTGACATGGATGGGCATAGAGATTATCATACTAGGTAAGTCCAACAGAGAAAGACAAATAATACATCATATCACTTATATGCAAAATCTAAAAAATAGTACAAATGAATTTATTTACAAAACAGGCAACAGATTCAAACATAGCAAACAAACAACTGTCTCAAGAAAAGGAGAATGGATAAATTAGGAGTATGTGATTAACAGATATTGCTATGTATAAAATACCTAGACAACAATGATCTACTGTACAGTATAGGGAAGCATATTCAATATATTACAATAAACTATAATGGAAAAGAATCAAATACATGAATATATATATATTTATATATATATTCATATATATATATATATATATATATATATATATATATATATATATATTCAGTTCTTAAGTCATGTCTGATTTTTGTGACCCTATGGACTGTAGCATGCCAGTCTTCCCTGTCCTTTACTATCTCCTGGAGTTTGTTCAACTTTACATCTGTTGAGTTGGTGATGTCATCCAATTATCTCACTCTCTGTTGAGGAGAAGAGGTTCTCCTCCCACCTTCAATCTTTCGCAGCATCAGGATCTTTTCCAATGATCAGGCTTCTTCGCATCAGGTGACCAAAGTATTGGAGCTTCAGCTTCAGTATCAGTCCTTCCAATGAATATTCAAGGTTTATTTGGTTTAGGATTGACTAACTAGATCATTTTGCTGTACAAATAAAACTAACAAAATACTGTAACTCAACAACATATAATTTTTAAAATTTAACATTTTAAGCAACATTATATGCGCTATTATTTTTTACTTAAAATTTTAAGTGACACAAATAGCCACTATGGTATTTAGGCCACCTAGATAAGCTACAATCAGCCAGCTGAGACTTTGATGTTATTAATTTCTCCTTTCAGTACAGATAGAAACTAATCCTCTTCTACAATTTTATTGCCTTTTGGTATTATATAACTTTGTTTATTAATAACTATAAAGATCTGATATACCACTATATTCGCTGGGATTTTAGAAATTAAATACTTAGTATTTTTTGCTAAGACATGCAAACTTGGGTGGCTTAAACAGGCATTTAAGAAAGTTTCACCTCATCTGTGTATGGCAACACTGATGAATCATTTCAGAACAGATGTTAACGTTTAACACATTTACTTCTTGGACGTTCATTTGAAAAAGAAATCTGTAAGGCTGTAAATTGTCAGACTAACAGGCTGGAAAGAAGAAACATATCTATATTTTTTCTATCAATTAAACACCTTTGATTTTAGAGTCAATGTCTTCAGTGAAGTCTTTTAGAGCTGTTAAACATTGTTCATGTCTCTTCAATTACACTTGCTAAGCATTTAATAACTCCATAGGGAGAAACTGTGTTCCCACTCTCAGTGGTTACACAGTTTCCAGAGCTGATTCTTTACTAATATATATACTAATATATACTAATTCTTTACTAATATATATATATATATATATGTATATATATATATATGTATGTATATATATATATATATATATATATATATATATATATATATATATATACACCTTGGAGTAAAAGTCTGTCATGAAGAGAGGAGTGGATTGGGATTTCACAAATCATATGTGGAGTAAGGAGATGAATCTCAAACATCAGTGTGAATCAGAATCAACTGGCATGTGGGTAGGTTAAAACAGACTCAAGTTTCTGATTCAGCTGGTCTGGAGTTGGATACAGAGCTCATCTCTAACAAGAATCCAGGAGGTACTGATGCTGAGGCTTCTAGTCTGAGAGACACACTTTAGCATCAAAAGAATTAGCAGCCCATCTCCTAGCTTCTGTTAGAAGACATGAGCCTAATTTCAGTGGTTATCTTGCTCCAAGTTACAAAACTACCTCTTTATGACAAAGAGGTGAGAAGTTAGTTTTTCCTCTGAAAAAAAGGCCTTCAGATAATACAGATGGTCACCCCAATTTCCAGGTAAAATTAGGATGAATTGTGTGTGACAAATGGTGTTGTCAAGTTCTCTTGAGGACCAGTTTTTTCTTTTTTTTTTTTTTAATTTATTTTAATTGGAGGCTAATTACAATATTGTGGTGGTTTTTGCCATACATTCATATGAATCAGCCATGGGTGTACATGTGGACCAGTTTTGTTTATCTTAAAGATATGTGAATAATGGATTGCAGTTGAAGTTGATTGCCTACAATAATCAGCACATTCTGGTTTAATGCTTATTCAACAATAAAAGTGTTCTCTTTCTCTAAAAAAGAATCACTGATGTTGAATATAAGTTTACCCAGTTGTTTTCCTCGGTTAAAATTTGTTCAGTAATTGAAAAAGTCATTGGGCTTTTGCAAATTCAATAAACATGATTTTGTTTTTTGGAGATGTAGAACAAAGATTCTAAGTAGCCCTAAAAATAAGAAAAAAAATTGTTTAATTTCATTTAATTTCAATATTTCGATGCAGAAAGCTTCCCCCTCTCATGGGTAATGAACATCTTCTGCTTAAAATATTTCATCATTACAGGGAACATTGCTCTCAGAACTTTACTACAAGAACCTCCTAGCATGCTATCTTGTAGAACTGCATTCTTCACACTTGACCCTTTAGGAAAAGGATGTCAAAGGGCTGCCTTTCTTCTTGCACAGAGTAGGAGTCAATGACATCAAAAGTGTCCTTGAAAGTGTAAATACTTTTTGGGAAGCCATAGCAGAGCAGACATGCTCACCATATCATTTCTTTTTCTTTTTTTTTTTTTCTGGATATTACCATCAGTCAAAAAGTTTTACTACTCACTGACCCTATGCCCAGTGCTTTATTTTTGCCATCTTCAGATCTAAACAAGATCATTAACTTGTTAATGAGTGGAAATGTTCCCTGGCAGCCAAAAAGAGGTTGTAACTATTAGTTTCACGTTGCTGCAAAATGAGTGATCACACAAATAACAGATGAAAACAACACACACTTACTCTCTCATATTTCTTGATCAGGAATCTGGACACAGCTCCCTGGATTCTCTCCTCAGGATCTCACGAGGGTGCAATGAAGGTGTTGGTCAGACTGCATTCTCACCTAGAGGATCAGCTTGGGAAAGATTATCTTCAAAATCTCTGCAGTTGTTAGGAAAATTCAGCTTCCTGCCATTGTGAGGCTGATGTCAGAGTTTTCTTCTTGGCTGTTGCCTCCCTTCCTGGGAACCTCTCAGTCCCTTGCTTCACAACCCTCTTTGTTGCCTTTTTACAATGTGACAGCTCACATTTTCTAAACCAGAGGAGGAGAGACAGCTCTTCTCATCAAGGATGGTCGCATTCTTCTAAATGCTTTCAGCTGATTAACTCAGGCATTCCCAAGATGACATCTTTTCATTTAGTTCAAATCAACTGCTTTAGGACAGTATATTAAATCTGCAAAATTCTCTCACTGCTGCCTATTCTATTGGCTAGAGGCATGTCCCACCACACTTGGGGTAGGAGAGAATATGGGTGGATACTCAGAGTGTAGATAGCATAGATTCCATCTTAGCCTTTGCCTTTTACATTAAGTTTAGATCACAAGTGATTTTTGTGACAAGTAAATCTGTGATGAGGTGGAAAAGCAGTTTAAACCAGTGGTTAACAAAAGGAAGAGAATTTGAGATTGTTAGAACGTGCTCATAACTGTGCCTTAAACCAGGGTTTATAATTTAATTGTCTTGGACTAGAATTAGTGCCTCAGTCTGTTTTAAAAGCTCCCAGGTGATTCTCTGTTTAATTAGGTGAACACGAGTGCTTTCAATACTTAGAAAATTGAGAGAACTAAAGTGCTTACCCAACAGCTCACCTGTTTCTAACCTTATTGGAAGGCCCTAAAATAAGTGAGATTGTCTAATTCAACACCTGCAGAATGGGCTATTTTAATTTGAGAGTCATTTGTACTCACATTTTGGTGAGACCTGAGGTGTCTAGGATTTAATGATTTAGTAAGATGAAATGTTTAGATTAAAAAAAA
The DNA here is from genome assembly GCF_042477335.2 of Ovis canadensis. Taxonomy (NCBI): domain Eukaryota; kingdom Metazoa; phylum Chordata; class Mammalia; order Artiodactyla; family Bovidae; genus Ovis; species Ovis canadensis. The sequence continues at coordinate 16,510,865 of NC_091253.1, forward strand.
AATAGTTCAAATGCTTCCTTCATTTGCTTCCTAAAAGTTTCAGCTGAGGGTAGATGTATATATTTAAAAATAAAAGAAAGCTATAATAAATCCTGTGATGATGTTGTGTTGGAGTATCAGTGTAAATTCACATTTGTATGTGTCCACACTCTCCACTTTGCTGGGAGAAACATCAACAACCTCAGATATGCAAATATCACCCCAATGGCAGAAAGCAAAGAGAAACTAAAGAGCCTCTTGAAGAGGGTAAAAGAGGAGAGTGAAAAAGCTTGCTGAAAACTCAACATTCAAAAAACAAAGATCATGGCTTTCAGTCTCACTACTTCATGGAAAACAGATGGGCAAAAAATTGGAAGCAGTGGCAGATCTAATTTTCTTGGGCTGCAAAATCACTGTAGACAATGACTGCAGCCATGAAATTAAAAGATGTTTTCTCCTTGGAAGAAGGCTATGACAAACCTAGACTGTATTTTAAAAAGCTGAGACATCACTTTGCTGACAAAGGTACTCTAGTCAAAGCTATGGTTTTTCCAGTAGTCGTGTACAGATGTGCGTGTTGGACCATAAAGAAGGCTGAGCAACAAAGAATTGATGCTTTCAAATTGTGGTGCTGGAGAGGACTCTTGAGAGTCTTTTGGAGAGCAAGGAGACCAATCCAGTCAATCCTAAAGGAAGTCAACCCTGAATATTCACTGGAAGGACTGATGCTGAAGCTGAAGCACCAATACACTGGCCACCTGATACAAAGAGCCAACTAACTGGAAAAAGACCCTGATGCTTGTAAAGACTGAAAGCAGGAAGAGAAGGGGGCAGTGGAGGATGAGATGGTTGGATGGTAACATCAACTCAGTGGACATGAATTTTAGCAAACTCCAGGAGATAGTGAAGGACAGAAAAGCCTGGGGTGCTTTAGCCCATAGGTTTATAAAGAGTTGGACACAAATTAGTGACTGAACAACACACTTTCCACTGAGTGAGCCTGGGACCAGTTATACCCCAGTAGCAATGAGCTCATTTAGTGCCTAGATCTTGGCTTCTAAACACCACTGTCACTAAAAGGAACCATGTATTCTTAAAATATGTGGATAATTCCAGGAATGGCATTGTAAATGCCAGATATGAGCTGGAAAGCTCATGAAAAACATCTGCAAAGAACATTGGGGGGATGTTAACAGAGCCTGAAGTTTCCCACTGCTGAAACCAGAGACAATTTAAATTTCAAAATAAATATATAAAGAAATGAGTAAATAAATGGAGGGAAGACAAATTTTTTCCTTATGGTAGAAAGCCATGTAATAAATATATAAATAATTTGAAACTTCACTATTTAGTGATATCATAGTAATTAATACATGCAGGAATTATCCCTGAATCCTCAAAATACTGGGTGAAAAAAATTGATGAGAACTAGCATGTTTACATAATCTCAAACTGTATGAACAAAAAAATAACAGCAACAAGCAATTAATTGCAAAAGGAAAAAGACTACCTTTAAGTGGAAAATGACAGCAGATGTGACTCTAATCAAGTGGTTAAGATAACATTACCAGAACTGAGACAAAGTCCAAAATAGGATTCAATGAGATAAAGCACAGCCTGAATTATCTGAATCTAATCATGAAGAAATACAAAAGAACTGAGTGTCTTTCTATGAAATAACCATGAAGAAGTGTGTGTATGTGTGTGTGTGTGTATATATGTGTGTATATATATATATATATATATATATATATATATATATACACATATATATATATATATATTCAAGCATCAAGGGTGAATGGTTTCTGACTGAAGGAGAGTGAAAATCTATTCCATTTTGAAGGATAGTGAAAAGACATGAGAGCTAAATGCAACTGGCCAGCTTTGTTTGGATATTTTATTATACATACTATTAGACAGTTGGGGAATTAAATGGAGTTTATGGATTAGAGACTGCATTAGTTTGCTAGAGGTGCTGTAACAAAAGTAATATAGAATGGGCTTAAATGGCTGAAATTTAGTTTTTCATAGTATGAAGGCTGGAAGTCCAAGATCAAGGTATAGGCAGATTTGGTTTCTTCTGGGGCTTCTCTCCCCAGTTTGCAGATTGATACTCTCTTGCTTCCTCTCTGCATCGTGGTCTCATGGCCTCTACCCTCTTGTGGTGTCTCTGTGTGTGTCCAAATTGCCTCTTCCTAAGGAGGCCACAAATGGGAGTGGTTTGAGATCAACACTACCGGCCTCATTTTAACTTAATCACCTCCTTACAGTCTCTATCTCCAAACACAGTCATATTCTGAGGTATTGGGGATGCGGACTTCAATATATGAACTTGGGGTGACACTGTGTAGTCCTAAACAGATGGTATTAAGCCCCAAACAGATGGTATTAGCCCCAAACAGATGGTATTAAGAAAGCAATGTTAATTTCCTGATTTTGATGGTTCCCCTGTGGTTATGCTCGAGAATGTCTTTGTTTTCATGACTGCTCACACTAAGGAATTTGAAAGTGACATCAGTTTCTCAATTTACCTTTAAAGTCTTTCACGCTATATTTTTAAAAAGCAGGGCTAGTAAGAAAACGGTGGCTTTACGGAAGAGGCATCATGCTGAGGAAAGGGATGAAACAGTGTCAGTACTTACTAAGTGACCAGCACTTATTCTTCTGGCTTTAGTTGAAAACTATAGGAAATGTGATTATAGATGGAATCACTTTCTTGCTCTAACTTTGAGAGATTTCCAGGAGTATAAGTAAAATAGAACCCTAGGAGAAAAAGGAGAGATAAAGCTCTAGTTCAGTATAGTCAAGAAAAATGAAAGAATTTTGATGCTCAAGGCACAAAGCTTTATATCAACTTCTGACATCTTAAGTGGAGAGCCCTGAGTACTGAGAAGGAAACTCAGCTGTGGTTGGCTGAGAAAAAAGTGGGAAGCCTCAGAGTACAGAGAAATTAAAAGAACTTCTGGACAAGAGATAAATTCAACATTATGTGATAATAATAATTGAGTGTATAAATAATAATGTTTTATTTTCTTCTACAATCATCTTTCTTCCTTTGAATGTTTCTATCATATTTAACTGCAATGAATATAAAAAGATGGCCACAATAAAGGGCAGAAATTGCATGGACCTAACAGAAGAAGATATTAAGAGGTGGCAAGAATACACAGAAGAATTGTACAAAAATTGTCTTAATGACCCAGATAACCACCCTGGTGTGATCACTTAGCTCGAGCTACACATCCTAGAATGTAAAGTCAAGTGGGCATTAGGAAGCATCACTATGAACAAAGCTGGTGAAGGTAATGGGATTCCAGCTGAGCTATTTCAAGTCCTAAAAGATGATGTTGTTAAAGTGCTGCACTCAATATCCCAGCAAATTTGGAAAACTCAGCAGTGTTCAAAGGACTGGAAAAGGTCAGTTTTCATTTCAATCCCCAAAAAAGGCAATGCCAAAGAATGCTCAAACTACCACAATACTGCACTCAGTTCAGTTCAGTTGCTCTGTCGTGTACAACTTTTTGTAACCCCATGGACTACAGCCCGCCAGGCCTTCCTGTCCATCAACAATTCCAGGAGTTTACTCAAACTCATGTCCATTGAGTTGGTGATGCCATCCAACCATTTCAACCTCTGTCATCCCCTTGTCCTCCCGCCTTCAATCTTTCTTGTAAATGAGTCACTTCTTCACATCAGGTGGCCAAAGTATTGGAGTTTCAGCTTTAGCATCAGTCCTTCCAATGAATATTCAGGGTTGATTTCCTTTAGGTTGGACTGATTGGATCTCCTTGTCATCCAAGGGACTCTCAGGAATCTTTCCAAACACCACGGTTCAAAAGCATCAATTCTTTGGTGCTCGCTTTCTTTATAGTCCAACTCTCACATCCATACATGACTACTGGAAAAAACATTACCTTGACTAGATGGAGCGTTATTGGCAAAGCAATGTCTCTGCTTTTTAATATGTTGTGTATGTTGGTCATAATTTTTCTTCCAAGGAGCAAGTGTCTTTTAATTTCACATTTGTGGTCACCATTTGCCCTCATCTCACACACCAGCAAATTCTCCAAGCAAGGCTTCAACAGTACATGAACTGTGAAAGTCCAGATGTCTAAGCTGGATTTAGAAAAGGCAGAGGAACCAGAGAATCAATTACCAACATCTGTTGGATCATTAAAAAAGCAAAAGAATGCAAAAAAAAAATCAATTTCTGCTTTACTGACTACATCAAATCCTTTGACTGTGGATCACAACTGGAAAATTCTTCAAGAGATGGGAATATCAGACCACCTCACCTACTTCCTGAGAAATCTGTATGCAGATCAAGAAGCAATCATTAGAACCAGACATAGAACAGACTGGTTCCAAATTGGGAAAGGACTATTTCAAGGCTCTATATTGTCACCCTGCTTATTTAACTTATATGTAGAGTACATCATGCAAAATGCTGGGATTGATGAAGCACAAGCTGGAATCAAGATAGCCAGGAGAAATATCAATAGCCTCAGAAATGCAGATGTCACCACCCTTATGGCAAAAAGCAAAGAGGAACTGAAAAGGCTCTTGATGAAAGTGAAAGAGGAGAGTGAAAAAGCTGGCTTGAAACTCAACATTCAAAAAACCAAGACCATGGCATCTGGTCCCAACACTTCATGTGAAATAGATGGGGAAATAATGGAAACAGTGACAGACTTTATTTTCTTGCCCTCCAAAATCACTGCAGATGACAACAACAACCGTGAAATTAAAAGATGCTTGCTCCTTAGAAGAAAAGTTATGACCAACCTAGAAGCATTTTAAAAAGCAGAGGAATTAGTTTGCCAATAAAGAAACTCCAGTACTTTGGCCACCTCATGTGAAGAGTTGACTCATTGGAAAAGACTCTGATGCTAGGAGGGACTGGAGGCAGGAGGAGAAGGGGATGACAGAGGATGAGATGGCTGGATGGCATCACTGACTCAATGAACGTGAGTCTGAGTGAACTCTGGGAGTTGGTGCTGGACAGGGAGGCCTGGCGTGCTGCGATTCGTGGGGTCACAAAGAGTCCGACACTACTGAGTGACTGAACTGAACTGAAGTGAAAGAAGCATCTAGTCAAAACTATGTATTTTTCTGTAGTCATGTATGGATGTGAAAGTTGGACCATAAAGAAAGATGTGCACCAAAGGATTGATGCCTTTGAACTGTGGTGTTGGAGAAAACTAAAGAATCCTAGTCTTCCTAGTCAATCCTAATCAATCTCAGGCAATCCTAAAGAATTCAGTCCTGAATGGTCATTGGAAGGACAGATGATGAAGCTGAAGCTCAAATACTTTGGCCACCTGATGTGAAGAACTAACACATTGGAAAAAATCCTAAATCTGGGAAAGATTGAAGACAGGAGGAGAAGGAGATGGCAGAGGATTAGGTGTTTGGATGGCATCACCAACTTAATGGACATGAGTTTGTACAAGCTCTGGGATTTGGTGATGGACAGGGAATCTGGTGTGCTGCAGTCCATGGAGTTGCAAAGAGTCAGACAGACTGTGAACGACTGATCTAAACTGATAATTTGAGGGTCAGTGTTCTGGGCTGTGTCTATGATATTCCAGAGAATATAGGAAAAGTTCTCTCAAACAAAGGGCTTACCATCTGGTGGTGTAGATGAACAAAAAAGAAAAAAAAAAGAAAGAAAAAAATTATCCAGTATTTTAGACAAAGGCAAATAGAAGGCCTGTTTCATGGTTCACTGAGGAAAAATATAGAGGTCAAGAAGGCTAGAACACATAGTAATTACCCAGAGTCTGATGCTTATTTATTTTTTTTTCTTTTTTTGGTTCTAGCCTCTTTTGTGATGCAGATAATCCTCCTCCCCTTTCTTGGGCCTCCAGTCACTTGACTAATTCCTATGCAGCTGTAAATTTATGACAGCATAAGATCTGTTTGTGGACTGTAACTAGACTTTACAAGGTTTGAGGAGGGGACTGGCATAATCAGACTTGCAATTTGGGTCTCTTCATTATTTCAAATGAAGAATGTGTGTCTTCCAAACAGTCCTTGCTGACACCCCAAGAGCCTGTGTTGAATTCCTCCCTGACAGACTACCTAGACCCATGTACTAATAGTTCCTAAAGCATCTCTATTGTAGTGACCTGCCGGCATATCTGGAATTCCTACCAGACTATCCATTTCATGGACAGGAACCACATTTCACAGAATGTTAGATCTTCAGCACTTAGCTAAATGCTGTAACTTTTGGATGAATTAAAGAACAAATACTTTATGAAATATAACCAAAGAGTTTGTAAACTCAGAGACATTTCTTCCACCTGGAGAATCACTCATGGATTATATGAAACTTGAACTGATTTTTGGAGCATGAATATGATTGGAAAGGATAGAGAAGGAGGAAAAGGAATTCTAAGCCGAGGCAGCAGGGTTGTGTAAAGATGCTTAAGACCAAGGTGTTCTATGAGAATGATCTATTCTAACTGGACTGAGTGTATAGTCTGACTGGAATGTATACTTTCTCAGGGATTGTAAAGTGGATGGCCAAGTTGTAGTGCATATGAATATTATGCTTAGGAATATACTCTGTGCTGCAGATCATGAGGATATACTGAAATTTTTGAGCAGGAAATTGGCATTTTCAGAGCTCTGGTGTGGGGTTCACTCATTACTTCAGTACCTATTTTCTGAGCATCTCTTCTGTCTCAGTCACTGTGTCAGATGCTGGGAAAAATACACAAACACTACCATGGAAGTCAGATACACATGTGAATACTGGAGAGAAAGCAAAGAAAATAAGACAATTGCAATAATATTGAAATAATCTAGTGAGAATTAGGGACACACTTTGCAGTTATCAATATCTTAATAAGCATAATATTGTCTGCAGAAAAAAGCATTAGACATATTTCTTGTGTGACATATGTGATATCAATTATCCATACCTGGAGATGGTCTATGTACCCAGAGCAGGTAATCCTTTTATAGAATTATTTTTGGACTATGTCAGTTTATAATTGATGTTGTTGTTTATTTGCTAAGTTGTGTGCAACTCTTTTGTGACCCCATGGACTTGTAGCCCTCTAGACTCCTCTGTCCATGGGATTTCACTGACAAGAACACTGGAATGGTTTGCCATTTCCTTTTCCAGGGGATTTTTCAGACCTAAGGATCAAGCCCATGTCTCCTGCATTGGCAGGCTGATTCTTTACAAGTGAGCCACCAGGGAAGCCCCCACTTTATAACAGAATCTCACTATAGCATCTCTCTCTGACCTACTTCAGTTCATTTCAGTTCGGTCACTTGCTCTCGTCCGACTCTTTGAGATCCCATGAACCACAGCACACCAGGCCTCCCTGTCCATCATCAACTCCCAGAGATTACTCAAACTCATGTCCATTGAGTTGGTGATGCCATCCAACCATCTCATCCTCTGTTGTCACCTTCTCCTCCTGCCTTCAATCTTGCCCAGCATCAGAGTCTTTTCCAATGAGTCAGTTCTTTGCATCAGGTGGCCAGAGTATTGGAGTTTCACCTTCAGCATCAGTCCTTCCAGTGAATATTCAGGGTTGATTTCCTTTAGATTGGACTGGTTGGATCTCCTTGCAGTCCAAGGGACTCTCAAGAGTTTTATCCAACATCACAGTTCGAAAGCATCAATTCTTCGGCACTCAGCTTTCTTTATAGTGCAGCTCTCACATCCATACATGACTACTGGAAAAAAACCATAGCTTTGACTAGACCTTTGTTGGTAAAGCAAACTTTGTTGGTAAAGTTTGTTGGACCTTTGTTGGCAAAGTAATATATCTGCTTTTTAATATGCTGTCTAGGTTGGTCATAACTTTTATTCCAAGGAGCAAGTGTCTTTTAATTTCATGGCTGCAGTCATCATCTGCAGTGATTTTGGAGCCCCTCCCCCAAATACAGTTTGTCACTGTTTCCACTGTTTCCCCATCTATTTTCCATGAAGTGATGGGACCAGGTACCATATTATGTTCTGATCTACTTGTGTTCAACTAAATTAAGCACATTTGAATGACATCTACTTAAAGGTTAGAAATCACTAACATGGCTAATGAACAAAAAAGAAAGAATATATGTGACATGAATTGTACACACCTCCCCTCTTTTAGAACCATCTGGAACCATTAGAACCTGAACCATTTGTGTTTCTGGCTTCCTTGGTATTCCTTGATCTGTTTTTCTTCCTTGGTCTCAGGAAACTGCACCCTCTTGTGGAAGAAGTGTGATGGCTTCTTTTGGATGATGCATTTTCTTTTTATTTTGGATGATGCATTTTCTATGCAGGTACGTTCCCGGCTGAATGTTGAGTCTTAAGTCAACCTATTACAGGGCTGGTCATCTGTGAACAGGGCTCAGGTATTTAAAAAGAGTTCTCCAGTCCCTGCCTCTACAGTCAGAGCAGAACCAAGTTTCATCAATTGTTTTCCCTGAAGGCTGTTGTATCAAAGAATACCCTCCACCTCACTGGCCTCTTTTCTCAGAAGCTTCTGCCAAAGCAATGTATGTGGTGGGGCAGTGTTAATTAATATTGATTCACTACTTTAACATTGTCTACTTTAACTCAGAGAACTGTATGCAATAGATGAAAACATTTCTTTGGCTTCTTGGTTTTCCTGGCCAGTATAAAAAGAGCTTTGATTCATAATACATTTTGGGCTAAACATAATCACAATCTGATCTTAAACTTCAGTTTTCAAGGAGAAAAAAAGAACAATATTAATATTCTGACCATATAAATGTTTCACTGCTTTACTTTCTTATTCAAACGCATAAGAGTTGTATATAAAACAAAGAACTTTAAGAAATGCTGTTGATATCCTTAAACTGGTAAAACTACCCCTGGATCGGCAGCCATTGGAATTATAGGCATCATGAGAAGAAGAAGAAAAGGAGCTTCTGGGGTGACTACCTTGCCTTCCCTCCCTTGTTGAAACTGTGATCAACATCCCAAAGAAGTCAAAGTTAGTTGGCCTTCTCTTCCATCTCACTGCAGAGCCAGGGGTCAGAAATTGCCTTTGTGTAACCAAAATCAGTTGGGCCACCTTGGTTTACTTTCATGGTAACCAGCACATGCTTATAACTCCTTTTTAAGTATTTCTTTAAGCATTAGCACAATAGCTGCACCCAAATATTACTAATACCAATCACTGAAAGCAGATTTATTATAGTATCATTGCAACCAAAAGTGGGTTCTGGCTGCTCACTACTCAAAAACCAATGAAGAAACAAAGTTGGTGGAAAGAAAAGTTTGCTTTTTTTGGATGCCAGCAACTGGGGAGAGAGGAAGGGATGGCAGATGTCTATCCAAGGGCTGGTACCATCCCCCCATTGCCTACTGACTAAATTATTATTATTTTAGCTTATTTGACTGTTTTACTTGGCTTCTGCATTTTCTCATTTCTCTGATTAAGTTTATTCTTTGATTGAAGTTCTTCTGCAGACAGAAGGCAGGCAGGCAAAGGACATGGCAGGAAAGGGTCGTAGCATCCCTCTCCATTTCATCATTATATTCTGAGAAGTTTTATGATTTCAAAAGTGACATATTGGGAGCTAAGTTCCAACTGCATGCATGTGTTTGCAACCATGATAATGCAAAATCATAAAAATCATTGAAAATATGAAGGCTGCTAGTTAAAGGGGTGGTATATTGAATAATATGGAAATATATATTTTTGAATGCTGGTCTTAACTTTATTCAGAGTATACCGGTGATTTTTTGGAAAAGGAATTTTTTTCTAGAATAAAAGAGAAATTTCAAATGCAAACTCAGGTTTCTATGAGCATTTTTATCCTTAATAAATTAATTAAGTGAAGCTAAATAATAAGTCACTGCACACCTGCTGAATGCCTGCTAAGTGCCATGGACTGATCTCAACATCTTACATATGTTAACTCATTTCACCCTCAGACAATGGTATGAGTTAAGTACTATTATTATCCTGATTTTGCAGACAGGAAATTGAGGCATGGAGATTTAAGTGTCTTGTCCAATTGTACACTTGGTAAGTATCAGGGGAATTCTTTGAAGACCAGCATTCTGGACTAGAACCTGTTTGCTAACTGCTGTGATGCATGCATTTGCTTCTCTGAGCCTTGAATCCACCGGAGCTACTCTTGCCAGTGTGAGCTGCCAGAAGCCAGGAGCCAAGTGGCAGTGAGCATACAGGAGCATCAGCTGTCAAGGGGGCTCACAAGGACTCAAGCTCCTGCTCATTTACAGTGCAAGGGAGTAGAAAAGAGAGACAGGACCAGAAACACCGCTGTGCAAAATGTTGTAGAGCTGCCAGAGTAAGTTCATATCTATTGAGATCAAAATAGCTCTTCTAACACTGAGTGATGAAAACAAAACTTCTGTTGATGTATCTACACTGTTTCCTGTCAGAGGATATTCTTAAGTCACTGATGTCTTTGAAGAAGTTTGGGCCTCATCTTGATGGCTCAGAGTGCTGGGTTGTGTTACGTTTTTCATGTTTGTATCTTCCCCAAATCCTTACGTTGAAATTCCAATGCCAATGTAATAGGTGGGGCTCTGGGAGATGTAGTTGAGGGAGGGGGGGCGCTCTTTGGAGGTGCTTTAGTCCTGAGAGTTGAATATCATCAAGGGGAATTAGTGTTTTATGAAATTAAAAAGGTGCCAGAAAGATTCCTTGCCTACCATCTTGTGAGGCCACACTGATAAATCCATGTCCTGGAAGAAGGCCCTCACCCAACCATTCTGGTATCCTGATCTTGGGCTTCCAGTCTTCAGAACTGAAAAAAATAAGTTTCTATTGATTAAACCCAGCCCGGTATTTTGAGGTAGTAGCCTAAACAGACTAAGGCAGGGTCCATTGTGAGTCACAAAGTATTTTGAAAGGAATACTATGCCAAATAATTTTGTATTTCTCATTTCTAGACATTATTTAATTAAACTTCTGATTATTCTCAGGATGATCTGAGTTTCTCCTTATTTATTCCTTCTTCTAATCCTTTTTGACTTTTCTTGATCCTCCAATAATTTCCTATACTCAGGGCTGGTATTCAGCAGAAATGCACCAGCATATCTGACAGATAGCATCATCCTCAGGGCCCAGGCCAATCCTGTTGCTATTTATACTGATTGTCATCTCATTTATATCACTACCATTGTCCTTGTCTTATCTGCTGGTTGTCCATCCACAGAGGAATGGATAAAGATGATGCGGTCCATATATACAGTGGGGTATTACTCAACCACAAAAAAAGAACAAATAGGGACTTCCCTGTTGGTCCTTGTGGTTAAGACTCCTGGCTTTCACTGCAGGAGGCATGGGTTTGATCCATGGTTGGTGTACTAAGATCCCACATGCTGCATGGAGCAGCCGAAAAATGAAAACAAATAAATAAAAATATGCAGAAGCCATGAAACAATTTTTTTTAAAGAAAGAATGAATGAAATAATGCCATTTGGAGCAACATAGATGGACCTAGAGATTATCATACTACGTGAAGGCAGTCAGATAGAAAAAGACAAATGCCATTACTCCTAATTTTCTAAAAATGATACAAATGAACTTATTTACAAAACAGAAACAGACTTGCAGATATTGAAAACAAACCTACGGTTATCAAAGGTGAAAGGGTGGCAAGCGAGGAATAAATCAGGACTTGGATTGAATATATACGTGCTAGTATATATAACCCTGAAGAAAGAAATGGTAACCCACTCCAGTATTCTTGCCTGTAGAATTCCATGGACAGAAGAGCCTGGTGGGCTGCAGTCCATGGGGTCACAGAGAGTCAGACACAATTGAATGACTAACCCACAAGCCTATTGATTGTCCCCTGAATTCTCAATATCCAGAAGTGTGGACTATAAAGAGGATGAAGAGGAACATCAGCTGTTTCCTAGTCAATACAGAACTAAAAATCTCACCTTTTCCCCAAATATAAGCATTTGTATTGACATGAAAAGAAAAATCATCCCAGGACCGTTATGTTCAATGACCAAGAACCAATTTTAGTGTGAAAATGTTTGCCTTTCTCTTTCTCCTGAACATTCATTGAAGCATGCATCCTTAGTGCTATTCAAGATCTGCACAATCATCAAACATCAATTTCTTCCTTTTAGTGGTAAATAAACAAAGGCCAGAATACTTAAATGAGTCACTCAAGGTCACAGAGATTGCTCATGGAAGAAGCAGGAATAAAACTCTCAGATAAATGGATGTAAAAACTTTGAGTCACACGCATCTGAAGAGCTGACATATATCAGGTTCAGAGTGCTTGATTGGATAATAAGCTAAATTTAATATATTGATATTAAATTAACATGCAGTTTAGCAAATTAACCTTTAATTTTTCATGGCCACCTTGTGTGGCAGTTACTATTATTTCTGTTTTACAGATAAGGCAATGATGCACAGAAAGGTTTAACCTATGCATGTTTTCACAGGTACTGAGCAGCAGGAGTGAGATGAGAGGTTGTTTAACCTATGCATGTTTTCACAGGTACTGGGCAGCAGGAGTGAGATGATACTTTAAGAATTGTAGTTTTATGGGTCTATAGTATTAGCCACTGAACTCAGTCTCTTTCCCTTAAATGTGTACCAGACATTTTTAATCACAAGTCATCTCTGCTTGCATTGTTTTTGAGAAATGCTCTTGCTCTAGTAGATTAAGTTTGCTGGGATGTACTTGTGCCTTGGCTAGGAAAAAAAAAAAGTATCTTCAGAAAATATAAGATGTGTGTAGAAAGGAAAAATACTGAATGCCTTTTTTTTTGTCCTGCCACTATATGCTTACCTCAATGATTATGAGATTTGGACACTACTTGTTAAGAGATTATAATTCTCTTGGATAGACTAGACTTATATAGAAGGCATGACTGAAAATATTTAGAAGACATAATCATGGAATGGTAACTAAAACAGAACACTTGGCAATGTATTTGATTCAAATATTCAGGAAATATTTACTAAGCAATTATTCTACATTATAGTCTGTTCTCGACACATTTTGTAGTGAACAAAATATATATACTTTCTATTGAGGAAGTTTACATGCTAGTGAGAGAAAACATTCAAACAACAAAAATAAAAATGGTAATAAATAGGTAAAGTTATTGGATAATGTGCTATGTTGAAAATAAAAAGTGGATATTAGAATTTGGTAGGACTTAAAAAGGAGTTGGTAGTTGGCATATATAGGGAATAAGCTTCCCTGGTGGCTCAGATTGTAAATTTGCTTAAAAAGCTGAACAAAAATATTAAAATAGGAATGGAGGTGTTTGCAGGTGTTTGCAAATGGAGGTGTCCCTCTTTTAAGAGGGACAACTAAGTGTAGATCTCCCTATGATAGGAGAGCTGCTTGGTTTGTTCAGGGTCCAGGAAGAAGCCCAGTGTGGTTGGAATAGTTTGATAAGAGGAGTTGGAAATCAGATTAGAGATGTGGCAAGGGGTTGAATCAGGCAAAGGTCTGTGGAGCTTTTGTTCCAAGAGAAAAGGAGAGTTATGGGGTGGTTTAGAGACAAGACAATCTGCATTTTCCACCACTGAATGGTTCACTAGGCCATTCAGATGTTATCTGAATGAAATCCCTTATGATTATACAGTGTAAGTGACAAATAGATTCAAGGGATTAGATCTGATAGAGAGAGTGCCTGAGGAACTATGGACAGAAGTTCCTGACATTGTACAGGAGGCAGTGATTAAGACCATCCATAAGAAAAGGAAATGCAAAAAGGCAAAATGGTTGTCCGAGGAAACCTTACAAATAGCTGAGAAAAGAAAGGAAGTGAAAGGCAAAGGAGAAAAGAAAAGATATACCTATTTGAATGCAGAGTTCCAAAGAACAGCAAAGAGAGAGAAGAAAGCTTTCCTCAGTGATCAAGGCAAAGAAATAGAGGAAAACAATGGAATGGGAAAGACTAGAGACTTCAAGAAAATTAGAGATACCAAGGGAACTTTTCATGCAAAGATGGACTCAATAAGGGACAGAAATGGTGTGGACCTTACAGACGCAGAAGATATTAAGAAGAGGTGGCAAGAATACACAGAAGAACTAAAGAAAAAAAGATCTTCATAACAAATATAACCACAATGATGTGAGCACTCACCTAGAGCCAGACATCCTGGAAAGCAAAGTCAAGTGGGCCTTAGAAAGCATCACTACAAACAAAGCTGGTGGAAGTGATGGAATACCGGTTGAGCTATTTCAAATCCTAAAAGATGATATGTTAAAGTACTGCACTCAGTATGCCAGAAAATTAGGAAAACTCAGCAATGGACACAGGACTGGAAAAGTTTGACTTTAATTCCAATCAAGAATTTTCAACTACCACACAACTGCACTCACCTAACACACTAGCAAAGTAATCCTTAAAACTCTCCACAGGCTTCAACAGTTTGTGAACCATGAACTTCCAGATGTTTAAGCTAGATTTAGAAAAGGCAGAGAAACCAGAGATCAAATGGCCAACATTCATTGGATCATCAAAGAAGCAAGAGAATATAAAAGAAACATCTACTTCTACTTCGTTGATTATGCCAAAGCCTTGACTGTGTAGATCACAACTAACTGTGGAAAATTCTTCAAGAGATGGGAATATCAAACCAACTTACCTGCCTCCTAGAAATCTGTATGCAAGTCAAGAAGCAACAGTTAGAATAGGACATGCAACCAGACTGTTTCCAAATTGGGAAAGGAGTATGTCAAGGCTGTATATTGTCACCCTGCTTATTTAACTTCTATGCAGAGTACATCATGCAAAGTGCCAGTCTGGATGAAGCAAAAGCTGGATTCAAGATTCCCAGGAGAAATATCAATAACCTCAGATATTCAGGTGACACCACCCTTATGGCAGAAAGTGAAGAAGAACAAAAGATTCTTTTGATGAAAGTGAAAGAGGACAGTGAAAAAGCTGGCTTAAAACCCAACATTCAAAAACAAAGGTCATGGCATCTGGTCCCATCGCTTCATGGCAAATAGATAGGGAAACAAGGGAAATGCTGACACTATTTCTGAAGGCTCCAAAATCACTGCATATGGTGACTATAGCCATGAAGTAAAGGACACTTGCTCTTTGGAAGAAAAGCTATGACCAATGTAGATAGCATATTAAAAAGCAGAAACATTACTTTGCCTAGAAAGGTCCATCTAGTCAAAACCATGGTTTTCCAGTAGACATGTATGGATGTGAGAGTTGGACTATAAAGAAAGCTGAGCACCACAGAATTGATATTTTGAACTGTGGTGTTGAAGAAGACTCTTGAGAGTCCCATAGACTCCAAGGAGATCAAATCAGTCAATCCTAAAGAAAATCAGTCCTGAATATTCATTGGAAGGACTGATGCTGAAGCTGAAACTCTAATACTTTGGCTACCTGATGCGAAGAATGGATTCATTAGAAAATACCTTGATATGGGGCAAGATTGAAGGCAGGAGGAGAAGGGGACTACAGAGGATGAGATGGTTGGATGTCATCACCAACTCAATGGACATGAGTTTGAGCAAGCTCCAGGAGTCAGTGATGGACAGCGAAGCCTGGTGTGCTGCAGTCCACGGGGTCGCAAAGAGTCAGATATGACTGAGTGACTGAACAGAAGTGAATACGCATTTTGGAAATGTCATTCTGTTTTGTGTAGTGAGAACATTGCAGCAAAGTAGGGTGGAATCTGAGATAGCAGCAAAGAAGTCTCCTGACATAGCAACAATGTCAATGAGAGATCATATTCACTTATACAAGGGAAGAGGCAGTAGCAGTAATCAGCACTGGTCAACTTCCTAATATAATTTGACCCTGTTGGCAGATAAAAAAATTCCTGACTAATGTAGGGACTTGAGAGTAAAGGTAGAATCAAGGATGGATCCAATTTTGGGGGGCTTGATCAAGTGGGACAATTGATTTTTCTATAGATTCAAAGGAAAGAAATTTCTAGTGGCACATGGCTTGGGGAAAAGATTATTAATTCAGCTTTTATAAATGATTTTGAGATGGATATTAGACTTCCAAGTTAAGATGTCAGGTAAGCTGATGAGATGGGACAGAGAGAGGTCTAAGCTGGAGATAAAAAATTTTGAAGCTCTTTGGTCACGTAAAATTCAGGAGTCCCCCACCTTTTTGGCACCAGGGACCAGTTTTGTGGAAGACAGTTTTTCCACAGACCTGTGTGGGGGGTGATCTCAGAATAACTCAAACACATTACATTTATTGTGCACTTTACTTCTAATCTGATGTCACCACTGGTATGGCGGTAGGTACAGGTTCATGGCCCAGAGGTTGGGGACCCTTGATGTAGACGGCATGTGGAAGCCATGAGATACTGAGGGAATGTGCATCTTTACAAAACAAGAGAGGATCAAAACTCAGTCCTGTACACTGATGTGAAGGGTTGGAAAGAGGAGAAATCATCAGAACAACCTAAGAAAGAACACTTGGTGAATTGTAAATGATTTCCAAATTGTATGAAGTTCTGAGAAACAAAGACTAGTGAGTATTGATGAGGAGGAGATGATCAACAAAATGCAACTCTGCTGACAGATCACATGAAATGAAGACAGAATATTGACCTTTGGATTTAGCAACATTAAGGGGATTGGTGACATTGTCTTAATTTCATGGAGAGATGAATGTGGACTAAGCAGAGAATGGGAGAAGAATTGAAGACAACATAGATAGCAGTTCTTGAGAGATTTTACTGTAAAGGAGAATAGTTAAATGAGGCTCTATCTCTTAGGGGGACATTTATCTTTCTATCTATTACAATATTTATCTTGTGTGTGTGTTTGAAAATACTGCTATTAATATAATAAATAAAGGGCAAACAGCCAGAGAAGAGACTTTATAAGAGTCAAAAATGAGAATGCCAAAGACTCCTCTTCTAACGTGAGACATTTTTATATGGTTTTGGAATAACTAGGTTACAGTCTAAACATACCTGCGTAATGGAGAGTATTAGATAAAGTTGCAGTCTGTAAAGTTACGTGTTTGGGGAACATGCATGCTAATGACTCCGAGAAAATGCACTTGAAAAACACCAGCTGGCCAATCAAACACATCCCTACAGGGTGGCACTATTTTGGTGAATTCATTATAGCCTAACTGTCAAAACTGGATTCATGCTAATGAAGCTTACCAGGAATCCAAGTTTATTTATTTAAATTAGGCACATTCTCTTCTGACTAATTCTAGAAAAAGGAACATCTTTTGTCTTTCAATTTCTTTCTTTTTATTAGTTTACCTCCCTGCTCTTTCTATATTTGTCAAACTCCTCGAAAAGACTTCAATGTAATTATTATTTTTTTTTTAGATTTTATTTTATTTTATTTTATTTTTTTAATTTTTAGTTTTTTATTTTTTAAATTTTAAAATCTTTAATTCTTACATGCATTCCCAAACATGAACCCCCCTCCCACCTCCCTCCCCAGAACATCTTTCTGGGTCATCCCCATGCACCCGCCCCAAGCATGCTGCATCCTGCGTCAGACATAGACTGGCGATTCAATTCACATGATAGTATACATGTTAGAATGTCATTCTCCCAAATCATCCCACCCTCTCCCTCTCCCTCTGAGTCCAAAAGTCCGTTATACACATCTGTGTCTCTTTCCCTGTCTTGCATACAGGGTCGTCATTGCCATCTTCCTAAATTCCATATATATGTGTTAGTATACTGTATTGGTGTTTTTCTTTCTGGCTTACTTCACTCTGTATAATCGGCTCCAGTTTCATCCATCTCATCAGAACTGATTCAAATGAATTCTTTTTAACGGCTGAGTAATACTCCATTGTGTATATGTACCACTGCTTTCTTATCCATTCATCTGCTGATGGACATCTAGGTTGTTTCCATGTCCTGGCTATTATAAACAGTGCTGCAATGAACATTGGGGTACATGTGTCTCTTTCAATTCTGGTTTCCTCGGTGTGTATGCCCAGAAGTGGGATTGCTGGGTCATAAGGTAGTTCTATTTGCAATTTTTTAAGGAATCTCCACACTGTTCTCCATAGTGGCTGTACTAGTTTGCATTCCCACCAACAGTGTAGGAGGGTTCCCTTTTCTCCACACCCTCTCCAGCATTTATTGCTTGCAGATTTTTGGATCGCAGCCATTCTGACTGGTGTGAAGTGGTACCTCATTGTGGTTTTGATTTGCATTTCTCTAATAATGAGTGATGTTGAGCATCTTTTCATGTGTTTGTTAGCCATCCGTATGTCTTCTTTGGAGAAATGTCTATTTAGTTCTTTGGCCCATTTTTTGATTGGGTCGTTTATTTTTCTGGAGTTGAGCTGCATAAGTTGCTTGTATATTTTTGAGATTAGTTGTTTGTCAGTTGCTTCATTTGCTATTATTTTCTCCCATTCAGATGGCTGTCTTTTCACCTTGCTTATATTTTCCTTTGTTGTGCAGAAGCTTTTAATTTTAATTAGATCCCATTTGTTTATTTTTGCTTTTATTTCCAGCATTCTGGGAGGTGGATCATAGAGGATCCTGCTGTGATTTATGTCTGAGAGTGTTTTGCCTATGTTCTCCTCTAGGAGTTTTATAGTTTCTGATCTTACATTTAGATCTTTAATCCATTTTGAGTTTATTTTTGTGTGCGGTGTTAGAAAGTGATCTAGTTTCATTCTTTTACAAGTGGTTGACCAGTTTTCCCAGCACCACTTGTTAAAGAGATTGTCTTTACTCCATTGTATATTCTTGCCTCCTTTGTCAAAGATAAGGTGTCCCTCTGATGAACATAGATGCAAAAATCCTCAACAAAATTCTAGCAATCAGAATCCAACAACACATTAAAGAGATCATACATCATGACCAAGTGGGCTTTATCCCAGGGATGCAAGGATTCTTCAATATCCGCAAATCAATCAATGTAATTCACCACATTAACAAATTGAAAAATAAAAACCATATGATTATCTCAATAGATGCAGAGAAGGCCTTTGACAAAATTCAACATCCATTTATGATAAAAACTCTCCAGAAAGCAGGAATAGAAGGAACATATCTCAACATAATAAAAGCTATTTATGACAAACCCACAGCAAACATTATCCTCAATGGTGAAAAATTGAAAGCATTTCCCCTAAAGTCAGGAACAAGACAAGGGTGTCCACTTTCACCGCTACTATTCAACATAGTTCTGGAAGTTTTGGCCACAGCAATCAGAGCAGAAAAAGAAATAAAAGGAATCCAAATTGGAAAAGAAGAAGTAAAACTCTCACTGTTTGCAGATGACATGATCCTCTACATGGAAAACCCTAAAGACTCCACCAGAAAATTACTAGAGCTAATCAATGAATATAGTAAAGTTGCAGGATATAAAATCAACACACAGAAATCCCTTGCATTCCTATACACGAATAATGAGAAAGTAGAAAAAGAAATTAAGGAAACAATTCCATTCACCATTGCAACGAAAAGAATAAAATACTTAGGAATATATCTACCTAAAGAAACTAAAGACCTATATATAGAAAACTATAAAACACTGATGAAAGAAATCAAAGAGGACACTAATAGATGGAGAAATATACCATGTTCATGGATTGGAAGAATCAATATAGTGAAAATGAGTATACTACCCAAAGCAATTTACAAATTCAATGCAATCCCTATCAAGCTACCAGCCACATTTTTCACAGAACTAGAACAAATAATTTCAAGCTTTGTATGGAAATACAAAAAACCTCGAATAGCCAAAGCAATCTTGAGAAAGAAGAATGGAACTGGAGGAATCAACTTG
This sequence comes from Ovis canadensis, assembly GCF_042477335.2. Classification (NCBI taxonomy): domain Eukaryota; kingdom Metazoa; phylum Chordata; class Mammalia; order Artiodactyla; family Bovidae; genus Ovis; species Ovis canadensis. The sequence goes on from NC_091253.1 coordinate 16,530,563, forward strand.
CCTGACTTCAGGCTCTACTACAAAGCCACAGTCATCAAGACAGTATGGTACTGGCACAAAGACAGACATATAGATCAATGGAACAAAATAGAAAGCCCAGAGATAAATCCACACACAATGTAATTATTTTAATATGTGTTTCCTTAGTTACAGTCAAACCCAATCATACCTCCCTGAGAGCATTCTTAGGTCACTTTGATCAGATTGCAGGTGCATAAAGAGTGTCTCAAACCAAGTGATTTAGAGAAATGTGGTGATGATTATGCCTATTCTATACTTCAAAACTCCCAAAAGCTTCCCTGGTGGCTCAGAGGCTAAAGCGTCTGCCTGGAATGTGGGAGACCCGGGTTCGATCCCTGGGTCGGGAAGATCACCTGGAGAAGGAAACGGCAACCCACGTCAGTACTGCTTCCTGGAGAATCCCATGGACGGAGGAGCCTGGTGGGCTACAGTCTATGGGGACGCAAAGAGTCGGACACGACTGAGCAGCTTCACTTACCAATCACTTATCACTCACTTACTTACAGGTTAACTTTTACTACAGCACTGGAGAAACTTTGTGTACTTCATAGGTGGTCATGGATAGTGGTTGGGTTCCTCTTTAAAAGTATGGCCACCTTGAATATTCTTTAGTCAGTGGACAGACAGACATTCAGAAAAGCCAGAGGCCAATAATTCGCATACTGCCGGGCTTCCCTTTCTTATGTCTTTAGCACATGTTTAGTCCTGTGACCTCGAAGAAGAAGTCTTAAATGGCACCTGTTATTTAAGGTGTTATTTATTCCTGACATTCCTCCAAAAAGTAGAATGGTTTATTAATATGATACTGTATCTGATTATCAGCTAGAGATCTGAGAAAAATGAGCCTAGCAAAATAAAATTTAAAAATTTCAAAGAGAATAATTTAATGTGGTACCTTGGACTCCATCATAAGATCCACAATGCAGTAAAACAAAAGGCTCTGTAGCTCATCCATCATTCATTCTTTGCAAATGCCTTCATCCTCAAGGCCACCTCATTGTCATTGGTAGTCACTGCAGCTCCAGCATCATGTCTCTGTGAGATACACAAGGCCCCAAGGATCCTGCCAACTGAATTCACTCTCCCAGAAACCCCTCTCAAAACTTATTCACACCTCATCAGCCACAAATTGTTTATGCTAAAAAAAGTGGAAACATAAGATTTTGTAGCTGGGCACAATGCCATCCCGACAGAACCAGGGTTTGGTTACTAAGGAAGAAGAAAAGAATGAATTAGGTATAGATGATAAACCTTTATCACAGTTGGACTCAGTTGTGAATGCTCCAGAATGTTATTTTTTTAAGAAGCCTGATAGTCTGTATATTTCAATGACTTACTTTTATTTAAAATTTTATGCCTGAGATTTTGCTTTTGCTTAAATGTCCTTGGTCAGTTTCTGCCACTTTTATATTAAACTAGATTTTAAGAGCACTGCTGCAAGTATTGATGGCTAATCTTTAAAAACATTGTTTATAAATGAAGTTGATTTTCTTCTTTATTGCTTTGACAATTATTTTTCCAGGCCTATTCTGTTAGTATTTGTTCCAGTAAACTTACACTGAGCTGTTGGCAAAATAAATCACTTATTTCATATGGAGTTTTCCATATAGTGATTTTCATATAATTATGCTAAAGACCACAAGTTGTTTGAGTTTCTGTGTAACCAATTTTTACAAAGCTCAAATGATTTATAGTCAATGATTTTGATTATTAATTTGACCTCCTAGGTTTGTTTTTTTATAATTATTTTCCAAACATAGGAAGATAAAATTTCTGCTTATATAGTTCTGAAAATGACATTTTCTTTCCAATTTTCCTGTCTTAGATAATCTTGTTTTCATGGTATAACAGTAATTCTATGAGGGTGTGATTCTTTTTCTTTTAAGACCAAATAATAAACATTTATAAAAATATCCATTTCTATGGGAATTTAAAATCGAATTTTAGGCCAACTTAGATAAGTAAGTAGTAGTATATACTTCCCTGGATTGAGACAATCCCCCAGAGGAGGGCCTGTCAACCCACTCCACCATTCTTGACTGGAGAATCCCAAGGACAGAGGAGCCAGGTGGGTTATAGTCCATAGATTTGCAGTCAGACGTGATTGAAATGACTGAACACAGCACAGCACAGTATTATGTACTTACTGAGTTGCTAAGTCACATATGACTCTTTTGTGACCCCATGGACTCCCTTGTCAGGCTCCCTTGTCCAGGGGATTTCCCGGGGAAGAACACTGGAGTGGGTTGCCATTTCCTTCGCTAAGGGATTTTCCTGACCCAGAGATTTAATCCACATCTCCTGGTGTCAAGCAGATTCCTTACCACTAAGCCAGGGAAACTCAGTAGTACTGTGCAGACACACAGATATCAATATACTAATAACCCTGATTCAGTGACAAAAATTTAAGCCGATAAACACAATGCAGTGTGATGAGTACTGTAATTGCTGTAATAGGAGCATCAGCCAAAATATTGGTCCAATGCCAGAAAGACCTTTGTGTTGAAGAGTTAAAGCAATGACTCTCAATACTTAGACTCTCTCAAAATCAACCTCAGAGATGAAAAAAAAAAAAAAAGGCCAGCGTCTCACTACTAGAGATCTAGAGCTTTCTTGAATGATTCTAAAGAACAGATAGATGTGGGATAATATTAGATTAAAGAAAGAAAGCTTATTTTTGAGAGTAGGGTAGTTTTCCCAGAAGAGATCCTGTCAGGCAAATAGCAGGTACAGTCACCCAAGGGTTTCTGTGCAACAAGAATCCAGGAAAGAGAGGAGCTGATACTAGCAGATTTTGGAAGTGAGCAAGATGAAATGCAGTCCTATATTGTCACAAGAAAAAGTTTTAAATTCTTCCAAAAAAAAGTACTTCTTAAATGGTGTTCATAGGCATTTACACTCCTCTCCCTGCCCAGATTTCTTGAACAAATAGGTTACGGAAATGTTGAATTAAAAGCATTGAATGTCTACTCTTCTTGGATATTAAAGATGTATACAACATCAAAATAGCCTGAGAAATCTGCAGCAATGAGACCATTTACAGCCACAATTTCTAAAGCTTTCTTGCACAAGAAAATGTTGCCCTTTTCCCCTAACCCAGTTTTGGATTTCAACTGATATTTCATGAAACCCAATAAGGGAGGCACTATTTTAGGCAATGATGAGGGCATTAAATATGGCATCAAACCCAGGTTCAGTTCAGTCACTCAGTTGTGTCCAACTCTGCGACCCATGGACCACAGCATGCCAGGCTTCCCTGTCCATCACCAACTCCTGGAGTTTACTCAAACTTATCTCCATTGAGTCAGTGATGCCATCCAACCATCCCATTCTCTGTTGTCCTCCTTTCCTCCTGCCTTCAATCTTTCCCAGCATCAGGGCCTTTTCAAATGAGTCAGCTCTTCACATCAGATGGCCAAAATATTGGAGTTTCAGCTTCAATATCAGTCCTTCCAATGAAGGTCCTTCAAATCCAGGTACACTGTATATTTTGAAAATCAATTTTTAAATTAATTTGTTTATTTTAGTTGGAGCATAATTGCTTTGCAATATTGTAGTGATTTTTTCCATATATTGACATGAATCAGCTATGTGTCCCTAATGGTTGTATTAAGTTGGGAACTTGGCAAGGCTAGAGGCTGGAAACCAGACGACTGCCCAGTCCCAAAAAGGGACACGAATCATTGAGCAAGGCAATGCCAGTGGGAGAAAATCAGAAAGACTAGATTTGAGAGATATTTAAAAAAACAGTACATGAAGATTTATGGGTAATAGACAGGAATTATTTGTGTGCAGGTAATAAAGTCCAGATTAATATAGGAAAAAACAGGAAATGTTTATATGGGGTACTTGCAAATCCACATGAGATAATCAAAGCCATGTGAAAGATACTTTATTTAGGCATGGAGAAAAACAAATGCCTGTTAGGAGTTTCCCAAGTCTCCTGACATGAAACAGTGAAAATGCAAAGTAAATATTTTAGCTTGCAACAAAATTATTACCCTTATAAAAGCATTTGATTGTAATATAATTTAGCAAGAAAAGTGCAATTTTTGGCACAGTGTTTTATAAACATCTTGGGAACATATGTATCTTGTCAGTGGGTGGTACACCAGGATGAGATCTAGAAAAATCCTCTAGACTGTCAGCCTGAAGGAGGAAGATGTGACAGAAATGTGATCTGAGAACTAGCATGATGATGATATGCTGGAAACCAGGAGAGAGTGCTTCTGTGGCAGGTGTGATGGAGAGAAGAGAAGCTAGTCCTAATTGGTTCTATTTGTAACACCTTCACAGAGGGTGTTTACACTAAACTTGAAGTATTTGAAGGACAACGGATTCATAAATCTTAAAAAGTTATTTTTTCCCTTTTATTTATGTTTTTTGAACATTGAATTCTCTCATTCAAATGTTTCTCATCCGTTTCGATGACAATTACATGTTTCTGCCACACTGATGAATTTAGTGGGGATTAGCGATTAGCATTAAAAATACAGTGTTTTAGGATTTTTCAAGGAACATAAAGAAGTAAAATGAACTATATAGATGCGGTGAGTATGTCTTTGAGCTATTCCCTATGTATGACATACAGATTCCAAGAGTATTTATATGACACAGCTGACATAAGAAGATCAAATCAAGATTTAAAATCTCCAGATACTGCAGAATATTTTAAAACTTAGACTGAAGCAAACTTCAGATTATATCTACCCTAAAAATTTAAGTACAGAATGTCCAACTTCAATTACATGTGAACAAAACTGAGTGAGCACTCAAACTAATGGCATAAACATATTGGATAGGGATGAATGTTCTTAAATTAGCTTATCTACAAGACAGAAACAGACTTACAGACACAGAGAACAGGCTGATGGTTGCCAAGAAGGAGCGGACGTGTGGGAAGGATGGATTGGGAGTTGGGATTAGCAGATGCAAACTATTGAGTATGAAATGGATAAATAACAAGGTCTTACTCTATAATACAGGGAACGATATTCAACAACTTGTGATAAAGTATAATTGAAAAGAAAATGAAAACGATTATACGTGTATGCACACCTGAATCTCTGAATGGCAGAAATTAGCACAGCATAAATCAACTATACTTTAATAAAATAAATTATGTAAAAAAATTCATGCTATCATATGAAGATGTCTGGCTGTCTAATAAGGCTGTGGCCATGTGTAGCAATGAGTGCAAAATCCCAGTGTTCTCTTCCATTTATCTTTCTTGAATTTCTGTTGATCATGAAGAAGAGCAAACAGTTCTTCTCTAGAATGTAGTTCCATTTGCTTCTCATTTTGACTTTCTTTATGCCTGAATGTTTTAAAATAATTTTCAGGCCTTTTGTAAAGCTGATCTAAGAGTTTATAGAAGACAGCTAAAAATCCTGATCTCAACTTGTTTGTTTTGGTTAAAATATTTGATATTGCATGATCAATTTATTTCTTTCCAACTAAAATTAATGTTGGCTTTAGAGTTTTTCACCATCATAAATACAATATGAAATAACAGCTAAGGATAAAATTTATCTAGTCTGAGGGCAATGTATTTCTAAGTTGCATCTATCCTCATGGAGTCCTTATGAGTAATGGCATAAACCATGTTTTCCTTAAAAAAAAAAAAAAGGTAAAACCACTATCATCTATAAATAGATTCCATGTACCAATTACAAAGTCAGCTATTATATATACACATATTCTGTTATATAAACCTGGTAATATATTAGCCTGCGGCATAATGGAATTAATGTTTCTAACCATTTTACTTTAATGTATGTAGAGATCCTGGATGATCTGGGTGGACCCAATATCGACACAAAGATCTGAAAAGTAGAGAAGAAAATTGGGAGAGAGAAGCAGAGAAAGAGAGAGAGAAACAAGAGAGTGACTTGGCTTTGGAGCTGGGAAGGGGTTATGAGCCAGACATGAAAATTGGTGGCCCAGAAAAAGTAAAGAAAACCATTCCTACTTCAAGGATACATAAAAGGGCACAGTTATACTATGACTTCATTTGAGCCTGGTGAAACTTATGTTGATATTCTGATCTTGAGCATAGTAATATGATAAATTTGCATTAAGACACTATACTTGTGGTAATTCAGTGTGGCAGCAAGGAGAAATGAATATATATTTTGGTGTCTGCACTTGATCTTAGCCAAAAGTCTGATAAGCAATGTACTTTGGTGTCTGAAATTGAGCTGTAATAAATACTTAAACTGTGGAGGTGAGTTTGTAACTGGTTAATGGACAGAGGCTAGAAAAATATTGAAGGAGCACAATAGCAAAAGCTCAGATTGCCTTAAATTTACTGTTAGTATAAATGTGGATAACAATGTCTCTGCTAGGGAGGACTCAGATATAAAGACTCTGCTAGATAAAACATTTGTTGCTTTACAGAATGTTTAAGTTGTCTTGTTGACTATTGGTAAACAATGTCAAAGGTGCTGCTGGAGAAGGCTCAAAAGGAATTGAGAGGTCGTTATTGGGAACTGGAGGAATAGCTATCTTTGTTATCTAGTGGCTGATTCTTAGCACAATTATATCCTGCAGTTATATGGAATGTTGAATTTATGAGTGATAAAACTGAAGATTATCTGACAAGATATGTAAGTGAAGGATTAAAATATATCTTAGCTTCCTTTTTAGTTTGTTCTTTTCTAATTTATTTCTTTTCTTTAAAAAATTATTTATTTATTTTTATTTTACTTTACAATATTATATTGGTTTTGCCATGCATTGACATGACTCCACCACAGGTGTACATGAGTGTCCAATCCTGAACCCCTCTCCCACCTCTCTCCCCATATCATCTCTCTGGATCATCCCTGTGCACCAGCCCCAAGCATCCTGTATCCTGCATCGAACCTAGGAGATTCGTTTCTTACATGATAGTATACATGTTTCAGTGCCATTCTCCCAAATCATCCAACCCTCGCCCTCTCCCACAGAGTCCAAAAGTCTGTTCTATACATCTGTGTCTCTTTTGCTGTCTCGCATACAGGGTTATCATTACCATCTTTCTAAAGTTCATATATATGTGTCAGTATACTGTATTGGTGTTTTTCTTTCTGGCTTAATTCACTCTGTATAATTGGCTCCAGTTTCATCTACCTCATTAGAATGGATTCAAATGTATTCTTTTTAATGGCTGAGTAATACTCCATTGTGTATATGTACCACAGCTTTCTTATCCATTCATCTGCTGATGGATATTTAGGTTGCTTCCATGTCCTGGCTATTATAAACAGTGCTGTGATGAACATCGGGGTACATGTGTCTCTTTCAGTTCTGGTTTCCTCGGTGTGTATGCCCAGAAGTGGGATTGCTGGGTCATAAGGCAGTTTGATTTCCAGTTTTTTAAAGAATCGCCACACTGTTCTCCATAGTGGCTGTACTAGTTTGCATTCCCACCAACAGTGTAAGAGGGTTCCCTTTTCTCCACACCTTCTACAGCATTTATTGCTTGCAGACTTTTGGATTGCAGCCATTCTGACTGGTGTGAAGTGGTACCTCATTGTGGTTTTGAATTGCATTTCTCTAATATTGAGTGATGTCGAGCATCTATTCATGTGTTTGTTAGCCATCTGTATATCTTCTTTGGAGAAATGTCTATTTAGTTCTTTGGCCCATTTTTTGATTGGGTCATTTATTTTTCTGGAATTGAGCTGCATAAATTGCTTGTATATTTTTGAGATTAGTTGTTTGTCAGTTGCTTCATTTGCTATTATTTTCTCCCATTCAGAAGGCTGTCTTTTCACCTTGCTTATAGTTTTCTTTGTTGTGCAGAAGCTTTTAATTTTAATTAGATCCCATTTGTTTATTTTTGCTTTTATTTCCAGTATTCTGGGAGGTGGATCATAGAGGATCCTGCTGTGATTTATGTCTGAGAGTGTTTTGCCTATGTTCTCCTCTAGGAGTTTTATAGTTTCTGGTCTTACATTTAGATCTTTAATCCATTTTGAGTTTATTTTTGTGTATGGTATTAGAAAGTGTTCTAGTTTCATTCTTTTACAAGTGGTTGACCAGTTTTCCCAGCACCATTTGTTAAAGAGATTGTCTTTACTCCATTGTATATTCTTGCCTCCTTTGTCGAGGATAAGGTGTCCATATGTGTGTGGATTTATCTCTGGGCTTTCTATTTTGTTCCATTGATCTATATTTCTGTCTTTGTGCCAGTACCATACTGTCTTGATGACTGTGGCTTTGTAGTAGAGCCTGAAGTCAGGCGGGTTGATTCCTCCAGTTCCATTCTTCTTTCTAAAGAGTGCTTTGGCTATTTGAGGTTTTAATAAATTATCATTATTACACTAATAATTTATTTTTTATTGAAGGATAATTGCTTTATAGAATTTTGCTGTTTTCTGTCAAACCTCAACATGAAGTAGCCATAGATATACATATATCCCCTCCCTTTTGAACCTCCCTCCCATCTCCCTCCCCATCCCACTGAAAAAGACACATGTATCCTATTGTTCATTAGCTTCTTTTTTATGCTTAAAGTACAAGATGAAAGGAATAAATTGGAAGAATAACTTTTAAACAAAATAGGACCATATCTGGATGATATGAGGAAATATCATGTCCAATCTGCAAAAGATGCTAGAATTAAGAAGTTCCATGCTGAAAAATTAGGATCTAGGGAAAAAAAAAAACAAGTGCATGGATAGGCAATCTTTCATTAATACCTCAGAAAGATTAAGAGTTTAGAGTGTGATTTTACATTAAGATCTCTGAAAACATTAAATGTATGATTCACAGTCCCTCAACCATATGAGAAGAAGGCAATGTTAGACACTGAGTTATCCACAAAGGGTCTCTTGTCTAAAAGAGTAACAAGGCCTTGACACGTCCAGGTGTCAGTTAATGGAATGACATATCCTTGGTTCTCTGTTCTCTCAGCAAGCAGAAGCACAGTGGTACAGAGAACTGTGTTGGAATCTTCCTAAGATGTTTGGCTCATTTTGAGGCCATTGCTCACATTCTATGCTGCTACTGCCTCTGGTCCTTGTTTGATCTTTGTATCTTCACATTTGAGAAATGAGTTACCCTATACAAAGCCAATCTTATGCTTATCTGATTAAAATATTGTATGGCAGGAACTAGCAATGTTGTAATGATGTTAGAGCTTCCTATATGTTCTGAGTATGATAACTACACTTCCTAAGCAGATCTTTCCCTCCGAGGAAGTTCTGGAAGGGGACAGTTTTTACATTTGGCAAACAATGGTGCCTTTCACATGGTGATGATGAAATCTTTCTCCAGTTTCTACTGTCCTATATTTTACCAGCAGAGGAATGATGGCATCTTATACTTTACAAGAATTAAACAAGCTGTCATTTGAGGGTTTTGTGAAACTCACTTTGGCTTTATGATTCTGAATTCATACTCATGAATATAACATCTAGTCTTCATGACCAGGCTTTCTACTCCTGGATTTGAAAGCATATAACACATTATAAATAATTTTTCAGTGCAGACATAGCCCAAGAGCATTGCTTATAGTCTTTTCCCAATATAATATGATTTAGTGGTGAGTAGAGAAGTGTCTACACAATAATTGAAGGAAATCAGTCTAATTTGGTCAAGATGATACAGAGAGCTAACATGATATTTTAACTGTAACAGTAGGAACCTAAAGATCAAAAAGTGTTTTTATCTGTTCAAAAATTTGAAAAAAAATTTTCTTACATATTATTGCTGTTCAATTGCTAAGTTGTGTCTGACAATTTGTGACCCCATGGACTGTGGCACATCAGGCTTTACTGTCCTTCACTCTTTCCCAAAGTTTGCTCAAACTCATGTCCATTGAGTCAGTGAGGCCATCCAACCAGTTCATCTTCGGTCATCCTCCTCTCCTCCCTTCAGTCTTTCCCAGCATCAGAGTCTTTTCCAATGAGTTGACTCTGAATCAGGTGGCCAAACTATTTGAGTTTCAGCATCAGTCCTTGAAATGAATATTCAGGATTGATTCCCTTTAGGACTGACTGGTTTTGGAATTAAGAATTCCTTGCTGGAATTGAGAGTTCCTTGCTGTGCAAGGACTCTCAAGAGTCTTCTCCAACACCACAGATCAAAAGCATTAACTCTTCAGTGCTCAGCCTTCGTTATGATCCAACTCTTACATCCATACATGACTACTGGAAAAACCATAGCTTTGACTATATGAACCTTTGTGTGGCAAACTGATGTTTCTGCTTTTTAATACACTGTCTAGGTTTGTCATAGCTTTCCTTCCAAGGAAGAAAAGTGTCTTTTAACTTCATGGCAACAGTCACCATTCACAGTGACTTTGGAGCCCCCTAAAATAAAATTTGCCACTATTTTCACCCCCTCCATCTATTTGCCATGAAATGATGGTGCTGGATGCCATGATCTTAGTTTTTGAATGTAGAATTTTAATCCAGCTTTTTCAATCTCCTCTTCCACTTTCAACAAGAGGCTCTTTCATTCCTCATCAATTTCTGCCATTGAAGTGATGTCATCTGCATATCTGATGCTGTTGTTATTTCTCCCATCAATCTTGATTCCAGCTTGTGATTCATCCACCTTGGCATTCTGTATGATGTGCTCTGCATATAAATTAAATAAACAGGGTGAAAATATACAGCCTTGACATACTCCTTTCTCAGTTTGGAACCAGTCCATTGTTTCATGACTGGTTCTGTTGCGTCTTGACCTGAAAGCATTCTAAGGAGACAGGTAAGGTGGTCAGATATTCCCAACAGATCACCAGTCCAGGTTCGATGCATGATACAGGGTACTCAGGGCTGGTGCACTGGGATGACCCAGAGGGATGAGATGGGGAGGGAGGTGGGAGGCGGGTTCAGGGTGGGGAACACATGTACACCCATGGTGGATTCATATCAATGTATGGCAAAACCAATACAATATTGTAAAGTAATTAGCCTCCAATTAAAATAAATAAATTTATATAAAATAAAATCAGAATATGAAAAAAATATAAAGGCAAAAGTAATCTTAAAAAAATAAAAAATAATTTTCCACAGGAAATTTCAACCAAGTTTCACAATTTTATTGTGATCCGCACAGACAAAGTCTTTGATGTAGTCAATAAAGCAGAGTACATGTTTTTCTGGAATTCCCCTGCTTTTTCTATGATCCAGCAGCTGTTGGCAATTTGGTCTCTGGTTCCATCGCCTTTTCTAAATCCAGCTTTTACATCTGGAAATTCTCAGTTTTTATACTGTTGAAGTGCATGAATGTTGTGTTCACATACTGTTGAATACATACTTACATATTAACTTTCATTAAATTATTGTTTCACTATGTTCAATTCAATAAATTCCAATACCTCACAGAAAAGACACATTGTAGTTACTATATCAGAGCAGAACTTTTGAAATGTTTTACATTTTCTTAGTAAATGGGCTTAGGTTCTCCCTTAATGCTGCATACTTTTTGTAAACTTTATGAAAGATAAATGATAAATCTTTGTTGTATGATTTGAGGGGATATAGTATCTTTAAATATGCAAAACATGAAGGCTAAAGTCCAAGTTATTAATTTATAAGAGCCAGAGTCCTCTGATGCTTCTTCCATGTTCTGTCGTTTCTATTAGAATTGAAAATATAGCTTTCTTTCCTTTGGATGTGAAGGGCTGCTTCTAAAAAAGGGCATTTTGGAAAATAGAGATCATGTCTCTCAGATTTTCACAGAGCTCTCAAACCAAGTGGTTAGTTTATGGAACAGGCACTCTTGATGCAGTAGACTTTTCTTTTTCTTTTTTTTTTTTAAATATATATTTATTTATTTTAATTGGAGGTTAATTACTTTACAATATTGAATTGGTTTTGCCATACATCAACATGAATCCACCACAGGTATACACGTGTTCCCCATCCTGAACCTCCCTCCCTCCTCCCTCCCCGTACCATTCCTCTGGGTCATCTCAGTGCACCAGCCCCAAGCATCCAGTATCATGCATTGAACCTGGACTGGCGATTCATTTCATATATGATATTATACGTTTCAATGCCATTCTCCCAAATCATCCCACACTCTCCCTCTTCCACAGAGTCCAAAAGACTGTTCTATACATCTGTGTCTCTTTTGCTGTCCTGAATACAGGATTATCGTTACCATCTTTTAAAATTCCATATATATGTGTTAGTATACTGTATTGATGTTTTTCTTTCTGGCTTATTTCACTCTGTATAATAGGCTCCAGTTTCATCCACCTCATTAGAACTGATTCGAATGTATTCTTTTTAATGGCTGCATAATACTCTATTGTGTATATGTACCACAGCTTTCTTATCCATTCATCTTCTGATGGAGATCTAGGTTGCTTCCATGTCCTGGCTCTTCTAACTACCTGAAAAGCCCTGCTGGGCAATCATTCCTTACATCTGGAAACAACAGAAACTACCTCTTGTGGTCTTAGATGTTCTGGTATCTGTAAACATTTATACACAGATGAGGTAGAGATCTGTCATACTAAGAAATCTCTTTCTCCCTGCACTTCAATCTATTTCTTACATATTTATATTCCCGAGTCCTTTCTTCAACCATATTGGTTTTGGAAACAGCAACCAGGATTGGGTTTCATAAGGTATAGTATATAAAAATAGAGTGAAGCTAAAGCAAATTATACTCCACAATACCTGCTCTTATCTCTTGATTTATTAATGGTTAGCATCTTAGCTTTTGACCTTTAGTATCCCACTGCAGCTAGGAATATACAAATACCATTGTAAACATTAGAGCATTAGCTAGCTCTTGGCTTCCTTAACACCACAAATTGTGAGACATTTATGGTGTAATGGCAACGACTGAAATTAAAATGTTCCACCTTATTCTACAAATGACAAGATACAGCACAATTATTATAGTATACTGAATGTTCAGTTCAGTTCAGTTCACTTCAGTTCAGTCGCTCAGTCGTGTCTGACTCTTTGCCACCCCATGAGTCGCAGCACGCCAGGTTTCCCTGTCCATCACCAACTCCCGGAGTTCACTCAGACTCACTTCAATTGAGTCAGTGATGCCATCCAGCCATCTCGTCCTCTGTTGTCCCCTTCTCCTCCTGCCCCCAATCCCTCCCAGCATTAGAGTCTTTTCCAAGGAGTCAACTCTTCGCATAAGGTGGCCAAAGTACTGGAGTTTCAGCTTTAGCATCATTCCTTCCAAAGAAATCCCAGGGCTGATCTCCTTCGGAATGGACTGGTTGGATCTCCTTGCAGTCCAAGGGACTCTCAAGAGTCTTCTCCAACATCACATTTCAAAAGCATCAATTCTTTGGCGCTCAGCCTTCTTCACAGTTCAACTCTCACATCCATGCATGACTACTGGAAAAACCATAGCCTTGACTAGACGGACCTTAGTTGGCAAAGTAATGTCCCTGCTTTTGAATATGCTGTGTAGGTTGGTCATAGCTTTTCTTCCAAGGAGTAAGCATCTTTTAATTTCGTGGCTGCAGTCACCATCTGCAGTGACTTTGGAGCCCCCCGAAATAAAGTCTGACACTATGTCCACTGTTTCCCCATCTATTTCTCATGAAGTGGTGGGATTGGATGCCATGATCTTCGTTTTGTGATTGTTGAGCTTTAAGCCAACTTTTTCACTCTCCACTTTCACTTTCATCAAGAGGCTTTTTAGTTCCTCTTCACTTTCTGCCCTATGGGTGGTATCATCTGCATATCTGAGGTTATTGATATTTCTTCCGGCAATCTTGATTCCAGCTTGTGTTTCGTCCAGTCCAGCATTTCTCATGATGTACTCAGTATATAAGTTAAATAAGGGTGACAATATACAGCCTTGACACAGTGAATGTTATACTACAATAAAATGTCTTTTTAAAGGCAATCTTTACTTCTTCTAAAGCAATTTAAGTTTCTAGGGATACTTGAGAATGTCAAAAGGTAGTTATGTAATAAAGAATGCATTAAATAGTAACTTTTTTGTTGAGAGGGGAGTACAATATGGAATATGAATCAATATATTTGGTTTTAAAGGTTTAATTTAACAATTCCATTGTTTTTTTCATAGATATGAACACCTGAGTATAACATTAAAAGTCATTCAGTTGTGTTAGACTCTTTGTGACCCCATGGACTGTAGCCCACCAAGCTCCTCCATCCATGGGATTTTCCAGGTAAGAATACTGGAATGGGTTAAAATTTCCTTCTCCAGGGGGACTTCCTGGCCAGGGATTGAACCTGGGTCTCCCATATTTTGGGCAGACTCTTTGCCATCTTAGCCACAAGGGAAGCCTTTTATGTTAATATTAATAAAACTCTATAACATTAATATAACATTATATATGCATAATGCTATATTATATTGTGTTAATGTTACATTAATATGACACTTATATTAATGTTTAATATAGATTGATATAACACATATATTACATTTAATGTACCATTTAACATATATTAACATTTATATGAAAGAGGAGAGTGAAAAAGTTCGCTTAAAGCTCACATTCAGAAAACAAAGATCATGGCATCTGGTCCCATCACTTCATGGGAAATAGATGGGGAAACAGTGGAAAGGGTGTCAGACTTTTTTTTTTTTTGGGCTCCCAAATCACTGCAGATGGTGACTGCAGCCATGAAATTAAAAGACGCCTACTCCCTGGAAGAAAAGTTATGACCAACCTGGATGGCATATTGAAAAGCAGAGACGTTACTTTGCCAACAAATGTCCATCTAGTCAAGGCTATGGTTTTTCCAGTGGTCATGCATGGATGTGAGAGTTGGACTGTGAACAAGGCTAAGCACTGAATTTATGCTTTTGAACTGTGGTGTTGGAGAAGACTCTTGAGAGTCCCTTGGACTTCAAAGAGATCCAATCAGTCCATTCTAAAAGAGATCAGCCCTGGGTGTCCTTTGGAAGGAATGAAGCTGAAGCTGAAACTCCAGTACTCTGGCTGCCTCATGGAAAGAGTTGACTCAAAGACTCTGATGCTGTGAGGGATTGGGGGCAGGAGGAGAAGGGGACGACAGAGGATGAGATGGCTGGATGGCATCACTGACTCAATGAACATGAGTTTGAGTGAACTCCAGGAGTTGGTGATGGACAGGGAGGCCTGGCGTGCTGTGATTCGTGGGGTCGCCAAATGTGGGACACGACTGAGCGACTGAACTGAATTGAACTGAACATAATATTTACATTACATTTAATATAACATAACAGTATGCTACATGTAATATAATGTTGTTACATGAATGTTACATTAATATAGCATTAATGTATAACATTCATATAACCCTATTATGCTATTTTACCAGAAAAAAGAGAAGATCCTGCTTTTTTTCTTTTTACAGTTTAAGAAACCAAGATTCAAAGAGGCTAAGTTCCACAAAATCACATCTTGAAAATATTCTGTTTTGAATTCCAAAACTACCAGCTGCCTCTTACTTTAAGGGAAACCATGGTAATGGTAAGGGGGAAAAAAGGAAAAAAGAAAGGCCAGATGGCCTTATGGTGTCAATAATCATTAACACCTTCAGATTTTTCTTTCAGGTAAAATGCCCTTAAAAGGCTTCAAATTCTCAGTAGTTGAATTGCCTCTGAAAATCTTACTAATTTAACTTGTTACTTACCTCACTCTAATCCTTTGACATTTCTACCACATCCATCTGTCAGGATAAACATATGTAAGTATTATGTGATTTCCTCCAACTCTGGAAATATCCATATAGTAAACTGACAAATTTTCTTTTAGTAACAATTGCATTTTATTGATTCTAAATGTTAAGTTATTGTAATTTTAGATTTTTGGCACTGCTATAGATGACTTTAACTTTCAAAGCAATTACCAAAATCCATTCATTTCTATAAAAATCTTATACTTCAATAAGGCATTCCTATTTACAAACAAATGAAATAACAGCAACAACCAAAATCAAAAGAAAGAATAAGGTGACTTTACAAAAATTATTTGACTTATTAACAGGCTAGTCCTGGGAGCTTCTTGGGGCTTCCAGTAGTCTTCTTTCTAAATTCTTCTTTCTAAACTCTTCTTTCTAAATTATATGCTATCTCCTAGTGTTTCTAAAAGGGCACATTCAGGTATTTTTTGAGTTGAGCCGGGATGGGTTTAAGAAATTGATTTCTGTTCTGTGACCACTTCATCGAGGCTTCTTAGGGCTTGCACCCCTGGGCACAAGACATCTACTCCCATGAATGTGGTTTAAAGGGTTTGTAATGAGAGCTTCTGTTTTAGTAGCAGGTTCTGGATCACCAGGGGGCAAACCATTAGGAGGCATGAAGATGAGAATCTCTGTAATGACCTTGGAGTCCAACTTGTTACCTCCTATTTGCATTGGGATGACCAAACAGGCCCTTTGGTTCTTTAAATAAAGATAAAAGACACATTTTTCATAGTCACAAAAAACTTTATTGAACAACGTATTCACCAGTTTGGTCTACTATCTTCGGCCGATTTTAGGCAACTTTATAATTCCATCTTCCCCAAATTTTTAATCTTCTTGACAAAGAACTCTTCCAGGAGCCTGTTAAAGTCTTCCAAGGAATTGAAATCTGTTCCTTTAAGAGAATTTTGTAAAGACTGAAATAAATGGGAACCCAAAGGTGGAATGCCTGATGAATATGGCTGATGAATCAGAACTTCCCAGCCAAGTTGTATCAGTTTTTTCCTGGTCATCAAAGAACCATGAGCTGTTGAGATATCCTGATTGAAGTTTATGTGTTTTCTGTTGGCTAACTCCCAGTGCTTTTTGTGCAGTGCTGCTTTCAGTTAGTCTATTGGTGGGCAATCCACTCCGGTACTATTGCCTGGAAAATCTCATGGACAGAGGAGCCTGGTAGGCTACAGTTAATGGGGTCGCAAAGAGTCGGACACGACTGAGCGACTTCACTTTTACTTTCATTGGTAGCAGTACTTGGAATTATTTGGTTTTCCACCAGCAGTTCATAATAGAGGACTCCCTTCCACTCCCACCATACTTTCCAATACCACAGTATCACCTACTTTGAATGAAGATGGCCTTTGGCACGGTTGGGTGGTTCATTTCTCTTTTTTCCATGATCTCATCCACTTAACACTGTTGTACAGTATCCACTTTTAATCATCTGTCACAATTTGTTTTAAAAGTGGAATCTTTTCCTAATGTTTGAGTAGATAATCAAATGTGAAAATACAATCAAGGAATTTTTTTCCCCACTTAACTTATGTGTAACCTAAACATCAAAGCTATAGACATAAGTAAGATGATGTAAATATTTTTCAAAACTTGATTCAGATATTTGGAGTACGTTGGCTGTCTCTTACATGGTATAGTATTGATAGCTCTCAGTTAATGTCTCAGTTTGGTCACTATAACTTCCACTAGTCTGTCTGACCATGGAAGCATAATCCAATGAGAAACCTCTTGCACAAAATTTACACATTCATTCACAGCACCTTCTCCGTACACCGTACAAGCTTTTTTTTAAAAACTTTGTTGAAATAGAGCATAATATGCTGAAACATTTTTTTCTTCTATATTCAATATTTAAATGGCTACACAAAAATTCACCAATTTTAATGTTTCTACTTTAAATGCACACCTATCTGCCAAATGTCAGTATCTAACAAAATTGTTTCAAATGAATTTAAATAAAATTTCATGTTACTAGAGCCATCTTACACACAAAAAAAAGAATGAACACTTTGGCCAACTCATCTTCAGTTTTTGAAAGAATCTTGAGCAGTAGGAAATAAGATAAAATGTATGCATATTCTGCTGCTGCTAAGTCGCTTCAGTCGTGTCCAACTCTGTGTGACCCCATAGACGGTAGCCCACCAAGCTCCCCTATCCCTGGGATTCTCCAGGCAAGAACACTGGAGTGGGTTGCCATTTCCTTCTCCAATGCATGAAAGTGAAAAGTGAAAGTGAAGCCGCTCAGTCGTGTCAGACTCTTAGCAACCCCATGGACTGCAGCCTACTAAGCTCCTCTCATGGGATTTTCCAGGCAAGAGTACTGGAATGGGTTGCCATTGACTTCTCCATGCATATTCAGCCATTGCTATATCAGATCTCAAATGGAAACTTTTTGAGGGAAAAATTGAGCCCTCAAGAATATTAACAGAAAATAATAAACCTGTAACATTCTTCGTGGAGCACAGTTAGGAAAGGAAACTCTAAAGATACATAAAGGTAATATGTTCTACTTGATTTTATGCAGATAATATGCAAATAGAATTTTAATTCTTTATTTACTGCTTTCCCCCAGATTCTGATTCTGAGTCCTATTTAAAAAATTAAATTAGCCATCTGTTAGTAATTAAGTACAATCTATAAGACAGATTCAGACATTTGTCCAGAAACATTAATCTTAAAGGAAATCAATTCTGAATATTCATTGAAAGGACTGATGCTGAAGCTGAAGCTCCAATACTTTGGCCACCTGATGAGAGGAGCTGACTTATTAGAAAAGATCCTGATGCTGGGAAAGATTGAAGGCAGGAGGACAAGGGGGGCAGCAGAGGATGAGATGGTTGCATGGCATCACCAACTCAATGGACATGAGTTTGAGCAAGCTCCAGGAGATGGTGAAGGACAGGGAAGTCTGGCATGCTGCAGTCCATGGGGTCACAAACAGTCAGACACAACTGAGCCACTAAAAAAAAAAATGTTTAAAACCAAAAGGAATCAGAATATTTTCCATCAGTAATTTTAATTTCATATTTATAAATTTTTCATGCATTTAAGATATTTGAATGCTTCTTCAATATTCAAATTTGTTCATTTACATGTTGAATCTTACTAATACTTAAAGACCATAACAGAGTAAGAAATTGGAAGGAAAGTGATAAAAAATACAACCTGAATTCTGAAATATCAATTACATTTTAATTTTATGTTTATCTTTAGGTTTTATTTCCAAATAATAATTGCAAATAAGATGAACAATGTCTTTTACATGTGACAAAATTTTAATTTGTCAATTAGTACATTATGTCATTTATTCATAATTTAATTAGAAAAAATGTGTTTTATTACACCCAGGTTCAGAAAAAATATCAGTGTTCAGGTTTTGACTTCCACTTCTGTGCTGATAAAATATAATTTAAAGTCATACTTTATGCTATAAATTAATACTCTAAACTCTGATATTAGGTAACCATTAATTAAAAGCATACACTTACACTAATGTAAAGTTACCTGTGCTTGCTCAGTCTTTCAGTCATGTCTGACTCTTGGCAACACCATGGACTGTAATCCACCAGGCTCCTCTGTCTATAGGATTCTTCAGAGTAGAGTATTGGAGTTGGTTGCCATTTCCTACTACAGGGCATCAAACCTGAATCTCCTATGTCTACAGCATTGGAAGGTGGATTCTTTACTACTGAGCCACCAGAGAGGCTCATATCACAGAATATCATTTCAGTCAGTCAGTCGTGTCTGACTCTTTGTAACCCCATGGACTGCAGCATACCAGGCTTCCCTGTCCATCACCAGCTCCAGGACCTTGCACAAACTCATGTCCATGGAGTCTTTGATACCATCCAACCATCTCATTCTCTGTGGCCCCCTTCTCCTCCTGCCTTCAATTTTTCCCAGACTCAGGGTCTTTTCCAAAGAGTCAGTTCTTTGCATCAGATATTCATAGTATTGTAGCTTCAGATTCACCATCAGTCCTTCCAATGAATATTCAGGACTTATTTCTTTAGGATTGATTTCTTTGATCTCCTTGCAGTCCAAGGGACTCTCAAGAGTGTTCTCCAATGCCACAGTTCAAAAGCATCAATTCTTCGGTGCTCAGCTCTCTTTATGGCCAACTCTCACATCCATGGAAAAGCTATGGAAAAATAGCTTTGACTAGATGGAACTTTGTTGGCAAAGTGATGTCTCTGCTTTTTAATGTGCTGTCTAGGTTGGTCATAGCTATTCTTCCAGGGAGCAAGTGTCTTAATTTCATGGCTGCAGTCACTAGCTGCAGTGATTTTGGAGCCCAAGAAAATAAAATCATCACTGTTTCCCCATCTATTTGCCATGAAGTGATGGGACCAGATGCCATGATCTTAATTTTCTGAATGTTGAAGTTTAAGCCAGCTTTTTCACTCTCCTCTTTCACTTTCATCAAGAGGTTCTTTAGTCCTTCATTTTCTGCCATCAGGGTGGTGCCATTTGCATATCTGAAGTTATTGATATTTCTCCCAGCAATCTTGATTCCAGCTTGTGCTTCATCCAGCCTGACATTTTGCATGATGTATTCTGCATATAAGTTAAATAAGCAGGGTGACAATATACAGCCTTGACATACTCCTTTCCCAATTTTGAACCAGTCTGTTGTTCCATGTCTGGTTCTAACTGTTGCTTCTTGATCTGCATACAGATTTCTCAGGACACAGGTAAGGTGATCTCAGAATAGACCACTTATTAATAACATGTGTTATTGCCTCCTACTACTGTTTCCTTCATGTTCTAGTGTCTGGACTCAGGGGAGAATATGCTGGTAAACCCTAGATATTCGTGAGGTCGTTTTGACTTTGATATTTATCCCACATGCTTTCTCAAGCTAATTTTAGCGTCAGGATTATCAGTAGGATTCCTTTCTGATCCAGACATATGGAATAATGTAATTTTGTGGGAATAAAGTACCTTTCTGCTAACAAATATGACTCTGCCAGCCCGACATAAACCTATTTTCCCAACATACTCCACATCTACCTGACAATGGAGGTGGAGAGAGCTTCTTTAGATCATTATTGAGCATTGTCTGAACTCCTTGTACCTGCATCATAAAGATATTTGATTCAAATTTTGTAACAAATCCAAATGTTGTGACCAATTATGGTGGCCCATGGAAAGTTTATTGCAGACTCTCTTAAACTATACAATGTTGATATTAGCACTGAGTAACTGCCAATTCTATGCAATCTGCATGCTTATAAATGGAGATGGGTGTTCCCCAAAAGGAATTTAGGATGCTATTATTGTGAAGGTTAGTTGTCCTTATAGTGAGTCTAAGTATACGAAGTCAGATAAACCTCTGCTTGTATTTTTGGAAAATAACAGCATGGGCCAAATATATTAGTCTCAGAACAGTAAAAATGCCTTTTCTGAAACATTTGTGTGTTTGCAGAAAGAATAAAGAATACCTTTGGACTTTCCTTCCTAGGAGTCTCTCTTCAGCATCTTCTGGTTTAACTCTTCTCAAAGGTTCTTCCAAGGCTTACACCTTTCAAAATGAAGCCCAGAATACCTGCAGCATCCTTTGTAACATTAATTTCATAAATAAGCTAAAACAAG
This sequence comes from Ovis canadensis, assembly GCF_042477335.2. Lineage (NCBI taxonomy): Eukaryota > Metazoa > Chordata > Mammalia > Artiodactyla > Bovidae > Ovis > Ovis canadensis. The sequence goes on from NC_091253.1 coordinate 16,551,814, forward strand.
AAAGTGAGAAATCATCTGGGAGAGAGAGCAAAAAGGAGAGAATTAGAGAACTCTGACTCTTTCCTTCAGAGAGTTCCCTCTAATCTGATATGTAATAAATATACCAGGTATTTTATGTATTGGTCCCTGTGTCTTGATGCCATCTTTTATTCCATTAAAAGAAAAAAAATTCTATACATTTCAGAGAAGATAATTACTTAACTCTGTGGATTTTAATTTACTTTTGGAACAAAATCCAAATTTCTTAAGCTTTTGCTGCTGCATACTTTTCATTCTCTGTGTCTTATACTCAACCTCTGAGCTTACCATACTCTAGCTACCAGATACTCTTTCCATTTCTTTAAGATTTTTGCAAATACAAAATACAAACGCCTAATCTGTTATGTAGCCTGTGGATGGTCTTCTCTCCTGTTGTTCTTCCTCTGAGTTATCCCTGCAATTTGCAGACATCATCTTAAATACTTCACTCCCTCCCGCCTCTTTTCCTTTCTCCTTTCCCTTCTTCATTCTCCCCCTTCCTATTTTCTCTCTCTACTTCCCTTTCCTTTTCTTCCATTCATCCACTCTTTTTTTAGCTATTCAAAGAAGCTTTTTTCAACAACTAGTTTCAGTTCCTTTGGGTCATGCTTCCAAATCCCCCTATACACATGCTTCCTAAAATTGATCCTGAATGAATTTTTAAAAAGTTTTATTGATGTAAAATTGACATACAATAAAGTATACATGCTAAAACTATAAAATTTAATATGTTTTGACATCTGTATATACCTGTGAAACCATCAACACAATTAAAATAATGTATATATAAGTATATACTTATCTCATTATAGATACATTTCTTCAAATGTTATCATCTCTTCCTCCTGAATCTCCCTGTCTCTCTCCTCCACCCTTTAGCAGGTAAACACTGATCTGTCTCCTGGTACTATACATTATCTTTCATTTTCTTTCTCTTTTTAAAACATATTTTAAAAAAGTATTATTGGAAAGCAACTTGAAAAAAGTAGTGCAGAGAGGTCCCTTATATTCAGCTTTCCCAAATGACAACAACTTACATATACAACTACAGTAAATTATGAAAACCAGAAATTAATATTGGCAGAATGCAGTGAACTACATTACAGGGCTGACTTTGGTGTCATAAGGATGTCACAGATTTCCAGTCTGTGAGATCTTTTACATTCATTTCTCCTCACCAAGTTTCACATGGTAATAGAGGTTTACGTAAAAACAATAAATAGCCTTTGACTAAGTAGTTTCATCTTGGCATCTGTAGTTATGACCCCTGCTCCTGGATCCACCCTGCAATTACAGATCACTCCTGACAAAGATGGGGACTAGCAGAAATGTTCTTACAGGGTAATGTCAATTACCCACTCTCATTTTTGAGGAGAATTCATGTAAAATGCAACAAGCCTGAAAACTGGGAAAGAAAACTGAGAGAGGAGTTCTTCTATGTAATAGGAAATTAAAGGACAGGCACAGTGTAAGAAAAGTGAGAGAAATTTTGCAGATTGGACAGAGAGGACTGCATAGTGAAAATCTCTAGAACCACCAGCAAGTAAATGAAATTAGAGAAATGTGGAGAAGTAGTTTTGAGAAATGTTACATGTGGTAAAAAAGAATATTCTCTATTATTTTTCTAGAGATACTACAAAGATATCCCTTTTTAATTACTCATGACTTTACATATGTGCACCTATGAAAGTTATTCAGTATAAAAGATCGATCATGTGGAGTGCTGAGTTTTTTATGATATCACTGAATTCACTCATCACAAAAACCAAGATCATACCAGCAGCACCACCACTGCCAAATTATGCAAACTTCTATGTTTCTGATAGTGGTGAAAACCATTAACATCTGTCTAGATGAGCTAAAACTTACATATAGCATTATATTAGCTTGAGATTTACAACATAATAATTTGATACAAAATGATCATCACAGTAAATTTTATAAACGTATAACACCACATATAGCTACTCTTTTGTTTTCTCGCAATGAGAATTTTAGAAATATATTTAATTGTTTTGGTTGCACTGGGTGTTCATTGCTACATGCAGGCTTTTCTCTAGTTGTGGTGACTGGTGGCTAGTTGAGGTGCGGGTTGTCTCTAGTTGTGGTACATGGGTTTCTCTCTGCGGTAGCTTCTCTTGTTGTGAAGCACAGGTTCTAGAGCACACTGAGCTGCAGTAGTTGTGGTGCAAGGGCTTAGTTGTGCTTGGCATGTGGAATTTTCAGGTCCCAAGATCAAACATGTGTCCTTTGCACTGCAAGGTGGATTCTTATCCCTTGAACTGCCAGGGGGGCCTGTAATGAGAAGTTTCAAGATCTACTGTGTTTCAGTTCAGTTACTTAGTTGTGTCCAGCTCTTTGCGACCCCATGTACTGCAGCACGCCAGGCTTCCCTGTCCATCACTAACTCCCAAAGTTTGATCAAACTCATGTCCATAGAGCCAGTGATGCTATCCAACCATCTCATCCTCTGTCATCCCTCTCTCTTCCTCCCTTCAGTCTTTCCCAGCATCAGGGTCTTTTCCAATGAGTCAGTTCTTCGCATCAGGTGGCCAAGGTATTGGAGTTTCAGCTTTAGAATCAGTCCTTCAGATGGGTATATTTTTCCTTTTCCCCTTTGCCTTTAGCTTGTCTTCTTTTCTCAGCTATTTGTAAGGCTTCCTCAGACAACAATTTTCCTTCTTGCATTTCTTTTTCTTAAGGATGATCTTGATCACTGCCTCCTGTATAATATCATGAACCTCCGTCCATAGTTCTTCAGGCACTCTATCAGATCTAATTCCTTGAATCTGTTTGTCAAGTCCACTAAATAGTCATATGGGATTTGATTTAGAAACTGTATAATCATAAATGATTTGCTTTCTTTTTTTTTTTTAGAAACTTTCAAATATGTAGTACAGTAAAGTATTACTAACTATAGTCACCATGTCATTCATTGCATTCTCAGGACTTAAAACATGTAACTTTATAACTTTTGATCATCTTCACCTATTTCACCCACCCCTACCCCTTGTATCTTGCAACTGTCAATCTGTTTCTGTATCTATGAATTAATTTAAAAATATATATTCCACACATAAGTGAGATCATATAGCATCATGCCAATACTGAAATGTTTCTATCCTTGTACCTTGTCTCAAGATCTCTAATCCATTCTTTATACTGAAGTTAGTGTGACCGTAGGGGCTTCCCTGGTGGCTCAGTTTTAAAGAATTCACCTGAAATGCAGGAGGCATCGGTTTGAGCTCTGGATCAGGAAGGTCCCCTGGAGAAGAAAATGACAACCCACTCCAGTATTCTTGCCTAGGAAATCCCCTGGATGGAGGAAACTGGTGGCCTACAGTCCAGGGGTTGCAAAAGATCTGAGCACAGCTTAGCAATTAAACAAACGTGATCTTGCTAGACTACATATAATGATGAGATTCTATTATGCCAAAATATTTCAGTGATTTTCTTTTCCTTGGAAGGAGCCCAAACTCCTTTCAATTTGAAGCCTCATAGCTTACTATTCCCTGTCTCAGACTCTTAACTCTTTGACACACCTAACATTTACTTTCATCCTCTTGACATGCTCTCTCCAGCCTGTAAGACACTGTCCTCTTTACAGACATGCAGTTTCACTTTGCTCTGTGCCTGGCGTACCTGGGCTTGTTCCTGCTCATCTTTCAGATTCACCCTTAGGATTCACTTTTTTTTTTTCAGGAGGCATCCATATTATCTTCTCTCCAGTTTTGATCATGTGCTCTTTCTCTGTCCTCTGAGACCCCCCCCCCCAGCCCCCATGTGTTTGAATTTACTAGAAAAATTAGAAAGACTAAGTGTTCTTCACGAGACTGAAAGCTCTGTAAGAACACAGATTATGCATTTCTTATTAACTTATCAACAACAAGAACAAGAACAAAAACTCTGTGGTGACTGGCTCATATAATACTCAATAAACATACATTGAGGTAAGATTAAACTTTAAGCATTGTATCTTTCTATACAATAGTAAATATATTGAATGTTAGGTAAAATACATCTACTGCTTCTACCAAGAGATTAATTGAGATGGAGATTATTTTATTTTATTGTTGATGTGTCTCAGGACATAAAACAGTTGGGCTTCCCACTAAATGGTTAACAAATACATACATATATATATAGTTCTGGCAATTAGTAGGCACTAAATAATAATTGCTTTGAAAGGAGTTACACAAAAGACTATTTTTAAAATTAGTTCATTAGTAATAGCTTAAGAATTATCAAATGCGTATAGACAAATAAAATTTATAAGTAACTTTTTAAAGCATAATTTTTCTTCAGTAAAGTTACACTTACCCATTCTAGGTTCCCATTATTCCAATATCTATTATGATTTTCTGAGAGAATAAATGGACTGTAATAGTGCTAAAATAATTTTTATAATTGGTGTCATTATAAACTGACACTAGCTGGCATCAGCTAGCAGACAGTTGCAATATAGACTGGCTATTTAATAAATAATATTATCCAAATAGATTTATTTATTTATTAATTTTGGGATTTTTTTTTTTTTTTACTGTACAATATTGTATTGGTTTGCCATACATCAACATGTATCCGCCACAGGTATAGCCGTGTTCCCCATCCTGAACCCCCTCCCTCCTCCCTCCCTGTACCATCCCTCTGGTTCATCACAGTGCACCAGCCCCAAGCGTCCAGTATCATGCATTGAACCTGGGCTGGTGACTCGTTTCATATATGATATTATACATGTTTCAATGCCATTCTCCCAAATCATCCCCCCCTCTTCTTCTCCCTCAGAGTCCAAAGACTGTGTGTATATATATATATATATATATGGATTTTTTAAAAATGAGAAATGATTTACAATATTCTGTTGGTTTTAGGTATACAACACAGTGATTCAGTTACATATGAATTCACTTTAAGTGTCTTTTCCCTTATAGGTTATTACAAAATATTGAGTATAGTCCCTTGTATTTTACAGTAAGTCCTTGTTGGTTATCTACTTATACATAGTGCTGTACATATGTCAATAGCAGCCTCCTAAATTATCCTTTCCTCTGTTTCCTCTTTTGTAACCATAAATTGTTTTCCATATATGTGGGTCTATTTCTATTTTTTTTAATTTTTATTTTTATTTTTTTATTTTTTTATTTTTAGTTTTTTATTTTTTAAATTTTAAAATCTTTAATTCTTACATGCATTCCCAAACATGAACCCCCCTCCCACCTCCCTCCCCATAACATCTTTCTGGGTCATCCCCATGCACCAGCCCCAAGCATGCTGCATCCTGCGTCAGACATAGACTGGCGATTCAATTCACATGATAGTATACATGTTAGAATGGCATTCTCCCAAATCATCCCACCCTCTCCCTCTCCCTCTGAGTCCAAAAGTCCGTTGTACACATCTGTGTCTCTTTCCCTGTCTTGCATACAGGGTCGTCATTGCCATCTTTCTAAATTCCATATATATGTGTTAGTATACTGTATTGGTGTTTTTCTTTCTGGCTTACTTCACTCTGTATAATCGGCTCCAGTTTCATCCATCTCATCAGAACTGATTCAAATGAATTCTTTTTAATGGCTGAGTAATACTCCATTGTGTATATGTACCACTGCTTTCTTATCCATTCATCTGCTGATGGACATCTAGGTTGTTTCCATGTCCTGGCTATTATAAACAGTGCTGCGATGAACATTGGGGTACATGTGTCTCTTTCAATTCTGGTTTCCTCGGTGTGTATGCCCAGCAGTGGGATTGCTGGGTCATAAGGTAGTTCTATTTGCAATTTTTTAAGGAATCTCCACACTGTTCTCCATAGTGGCTGTACCAATTTGCATTCCCACCAACAGTGTAGGAGGGTTCCCTTTTCTCCACACCCTCTCCAGCATTTATTGCTTGCAGATTTTTGGATCGCAGCCATTCTGACTGGTGTGAAGTGGTACCTCATTGTGGTTTTGATTGGCATTTCTCTAATAATGAGTGATGTTGAGCATCTTTTCATGTGTTTGTTAGCCATCCGTATGTCTTCTTTGGAGAAATGTCTATTTAGTTCTTTGGCCCATTTTTTGATTGGGTCGTTTATTTTTCTGGAATTGAGCTGCATAAGTTGCTTGTATATTTTTGAGATTAGTTGTTTGTCAGTTGCTCCATTTGCTATTATTTTCTCCCATTCAGAAGGCTGTCTTTTCACCTTGCTTATAGTTTCCTTTGTTGTGCAGAAGCTTTTAATTTTAATTAGATCCCATTTGTTTATTTTTGCTTTTATTTCCAGAATTCTGGGAGGTGGATCATAGAGGATCCTGCTGTGATTTATGTCTGAGAGTGTTTTGCCTATGTTCTCCTCTAGGAGTTTTATAGTTTCTGATCTTACATTTAGATCTTTAATCCATTTTGAGTTTATTCTTGTGTGCGGTGTAAGAAAGTGATCTAGTTTCATTCTTTTACAAGTGGTTGACCAGTTTTCCCAGCACCACTTGTTAAAGAGATTGTCTTTACTCCATTGTATATTCTTGCCTCCTTTATCAAAGATAAGGTGTCCATATGTGTGTGGATTTATCTCTGGGCTTTCTATTTTGTTCCATTGATCTATATGTCTGTCTTTGTGCCAGTACCATACTGTCTTGATGACTGTGGCTTTGTAGTAGAGCCTGAAGTCAGGCAAGTTGATTCCTCCAGTTCCATTCTTCTTTCTCAAGATTGCTTTGGCTATTCGAGGTTTTTTGTATTTCCATACAAATCTTGAAATTATTTGTTCTAGTTCTTTGAAAAATGTGGCTGGTAGCTTGATAGGGATTGCATTGAATTTGTAAATTGCTTTGGGTAGTATACTCATTTATATCTTTTTTTAACTCCATATATTACAGATATTATATATTTATCTTTCCCCATCTGGCTTATTTCACTTATTACAATAACCTCCAAGTCCATTCATGTTCTGCAAATGGCTTTATTTCATTCATTTTTATTGCCAAGTAACATTCAGTTGACTTACTGGAAAAGACTCTGATGATGGGAGGGATTGGGAGCAGATGGAAAAGGGGATGACAGAGGATGAGATGGCTGGATGGCATCACCAACTCGATGGATGTGAGTTTGAGTGAATTCTGGGAGTTGGTGATGGACAGGGAGGCCTGGCGTGCTGTGATTCATAGGGTCACAAAGATTCGGACACGACTGAGCTACTGAACTTGACTGAACTGAACTGAGCTGAGTGACTAGTGCTTTCACTTTCAGTTAATATATTATATAACTCAACCATAAAAAAGAATGAAATCCTTCCATTTTCAGCAACATGGATATATCATGAAGAATTATTCATGGGGTTGCAGAGTCAGACATGATTGAGGAACTGAACTGAACTGAACATTCAGTTGTGAGTATAAGTGTGTATACATATATATATCACATCTTTTTAAAATTAGCTTTTATTGGAGTAAAAGTTGCTACAACTTTTGGAGTATAGTTGCTTTACAACTTTTTTATATTTTATTTTGATTTTTTAATATAAATTTACTTATTTTAATTGAAGGCTAATTACTTTACAATATTGTATTGGTTTTGCCATACATCAACATGAATCCGCCACAGGTATACACGTCCCCATCCTGAACCCCCCTCCCTTCTCCCTCCCCATACCATCCCTCTGGGTTGTCTCAGTGTTATGTTAGTTTCTGCTGTACAGCAAAGTTAATCAACTATACATATACATACATCCTCTATTTTAAAATTTTCCTTTACATTTAGGTCACTGTAAAGCATTAAGTAGATTCCCCTCTGCTATACAGTAGGTTCTCATTAACTATATATTTTATATACTATATATATATATATATATATATATATATATATATATATATATATATATGAGTGCTGTGCTGTGCTTAGTCGCTCAGTCATGTCTAACTCTTTGAGACCCCATGGATTCTAGCCTGCCAGGCTCCACTGCTCATGAGGATTCTCCAGGCAAGAATACAGAAGCAGGTTACCATGCCCTCCTCCAGCAAATCTTCCCAACCCAGGAACTGAAACCAGGTCTCCTGCATTGCAGGCAGATTCTTTACCCTCTGAAGCACCAGGGAAACCCAAAAGAATATTAGAGTGGGTAGCCTATCCATTCTTTAGCGGAACTACTCAACCCAGGAATTGAGCTGGGGTCTCCTGCATAGCAGGTGGATTCTTTACCAGCTGAGCTATCAGGGAAGCCCATATGTATGTATGTATGTGTATATATTATATGCATATATATATATATGTGTACACACACACACACACACACACACACACATATATGAATTTCCCAATTCATCTCATCCCTTTTCCCTCTTGCTATCCATAGGTTGGTTCTGTACATATGTGTGTATTTCTGCTTTGTGAATGAGTTTATCTGGACCATTTTTCTAGGTTGCACATATAAGCAAATATTATATGATAGTTGTTTTTCTGTTTCTGACTTACTTCACTCTGTATGACAATCTCTACATCCATCCATATCCCTGCAAAGGACACAATTTTGTTCCTTCTTATGACTGAGTAATATTACATTGTGAATACGTACCACATCTTCTTTATTTCTCAGTTGATGAACATTTAGGTTGCTTCATGTCCTGGCTATTGTAAATAGTGCAACAGAAAATATTAAGGTGCATGTGTCTTTCTGAATTGTGGTTTCCTCTGGGAATATGCCCAGGAATGGGATCATAAGGTAACTCAAGTTTTAATTTTTAAATGAACCTCTGTATTGTTCTCCATAGTGGCTGAACCAATTTATACTCCCACAAACAGTTAGGAGGGCTCCCTTTTCTCCACATCCTCTTCAGCATTTATTATTTGTAGATTTTTTTGATGTATTTTAGACGTGTGAACATAACTTCAGTATTTCCAAATATCAAATATAAGTTTTGTCTTCTATTTGTGTCATGTGCCATTGCATTCATTACTTGAATATGGCTGCCTGAAATATCAGATGCTAAGTTATTAATTTTTGTTTTTCTTCATGTTATATATGGGATAATAATTATGATTGGTAGTGAAGATAATCATTGTCTTCACCAATCCTTTAGATATTAAAAAAATAAAATGAACATGGATTACCAGAAAATGAGACAAATTTTGATGACTGAGTTCATTTTTTCAAGCTTTTATTGAAGTATAATATATATGCATACACATAAAATAAGGTATAATTAACACTCACAATTAGTTTTCAGACTTTACATATCTGTGTGAAGGTAAAAGTATCAAGATCACAAAACAGAACCTTACTGTCCCATCATAAGACCCTCCTCCCCATGGTTTGTTTTAGGCAATTATTCCCTCCTCCACCCTGGCCAAGGTTAACCACTTTCCTGACCTCAAGCAAAATTATTTCATTTAGTTTTAAAAAATTTGCATAATTAATCATATAGTATGTACTTTTTTTAATAGTTTTTTTTTATTTTTTAAATTTTAAAATCTTTAATTCTTACATGCATTCCCAAACATGAACCCCCCTCCCACCTCCCTCCCCACAACATCTCTCTGGGTCATCCCCATGCACCAGCCCCAAGCATGCTGCACCCTGCGTCAGACATAGACTGGCGATTCAATTCTTACATGATAGTATACATGTTAGTATGCCATTCTCCCAAATCATCCCACCCTCTCCCTCTCCCTCTGAGTCCAAACATCCATTATACACATCTGTGTCTTTTTTCCTGTCTTGCATACAGGGTCGTCATTGCCATCTTCCTAAATTCCATATATATGTGTTAGTACACTGTATTGGTGTTTTTCTTTCTGGCTTACTTCACTCTGTATAATCGGCTCCAGTTTCATCCATCTCATCAGAACTGATTCAAATGAATTCTTTTTAACGACTGAGTAATACTCCATTGTGTATATGTACCACAGCTTCCTTATCCATTCATCTGCTGATGGACATCTAGGTTGTTTCCATGTCCTGGCTAGTATAAACAGTGCTGTGATGAACATTGGGGCACATGTGTCTCTTTCAATTCTGGTTTCCTTGGTGTGTATGCCCAGCAGTGGGATTGCTGGGTCATAAGGTAGTTCTATTTGCAATTTTTTAAGGAATCTCCACACTGTTCTCCATAGTGGCTGTACCAATTTGCATTCCCACCAACAGTGTAGGAGGGTTCCCTTTTCTCCACACCCTCTCCAGCATTTATTGCTTGCAGATTTTTGGATCACAGCCATTCTGACTGGTGTGAAGTGGTACCTCACTGTGGTTTTGATTTGCATTTCTCTAATAATGAGTGATGTTGAGCATCTTTTCATGTGTTTGTTAGCCATCCGTATGTCTTCTTTGGAGAAATGTCTATTTAGTTCTTTGGCCCATTTTTTGATTGGGTCATTTATTTTTCTGGAATTGAGCTGCATAAGTTGCTTGTATATTTTTGAGATTAGTTGTTTGTCAGTTGCTTCATTTGCTATTATTTTCTCCCATTCAGAAGGCTGTCTTTTCACCTTGCTTATAGTTTCCTTTGTTGTGCAGAAGCTTTTAATTTTAATTAGATCCCATTTGTTTATTTTTGCTTTTATTTCCAGTATTCTGGGAGGTGGATCATAGAGGATCCTGCTGTGATTTTTTTTTTAGTTTTTTATTTTTTAAATTTTAAAATCTTTAATTCTTACATGCATTCCCAAACATGAACCCCCCTCCCACCTCCCTCCCCATAACATCTTTCTGGGTCATCCCCATGCACCAGCCCCAAGCATGCTGCATCCTGCGTCAGACATAGACTGAGAGTGTTTTGCCTATGTTCTCCTCTAGGAGTTTTATAGTTTCTGATCTTACATTTAGATCTTTAATCCATTTTGAGTTTATTTTTGTGTGCGGTGTTAGCAAGTGTTCTAGTTTCATTCTTTTACAAGTGGTTGACCAGTTTTCCCAGCACCACTTGTTAAAGAGATTGTCTTTACTCCATTGTATGTTCTTGCCTCCTTTGTCAAAGATAAGGTGTCCATATGTGTGTGGATTTATCTCTGGGCTTTCTATTTTGTTCCATTGATCTATATGTCTGTCTTTGTGCCAGTACCATACTGTCTTGATGACTGTGGCTTTGTAGTAGAGCCTGAAGTCAGGCAAGTTGATTCCTCCAGTTCCATTCTTCTTTCTCAAGATTGGAAAACCCTAAAGACTCCACCAGAAAATTACTAGAGCTAATCAATGAATATAGTAAAGTTGCAGGATATAAAATCAACACACAGAAATCCCTTGCATTCCTATACACGAATAATGAGAAAGTACAAAAAGAAATTAAGGAAACAATTCCATTCTCCATTGCAACGAAAAGAATAAAATACTTAGGAATATATCTACCTAAAGAAACTAAAGACCTATATATAGAAAACTATAAAACACTGAGGAAAGAAATCAAAGAAGACACTAATAGATGGAGAAATATACCATGTTCGTGGATCGGAAGAATCAATATAGTGAAAATGAGTATACTACCCAAAGCAATTTACAAATTCAGTGCAATCCCTATCAAGCTACCAGCCTCATTTTTCACAGAACTAGAACAAATAGTCTCAAGATTTGTATGGAAATACAAAAAACCTCGAATAGCCAAAGTATGTACTCTTTTGTCCTTTTTTTCCACTCAATATTATGTTATTATTATTTCTTTCTAAAGTATAGCCATATTTTTATTTGAAAGCATTAATAATACCAGCATAATGTCTCATTATATAGAGTTCTGACCACGAACATTTTGGGGAGGTTTGCTCTGAAGATAAACAAACAAGAGGCACTTGTGTGCCGGCGCAGTGACGGAATGAATGGTTTTCATTTTCTCCGAGTGTAAGTTCCAGAAGCTTTGTTTTCACTACCTGTACCCTGACTTGTCAATCACGTCCTGTCTGTCAGTGATCACAGGGTCTGAGGGTGTCTCATTTCGATTGCCGCAACTCTTGTTCCAACACTGGCTGCACATGATCTCGTGGGTCAGCAGCACGTGCCACATTTCCGGGTTCTTTTCCTGGCCCTCGTAGACGATGGCCTGTTTGGTCATTGAATCTATGAGGCAAACATACAGATCCTGCTCCGTTCTGACCCCGTTGCTGTAGAGCAACTGGACTTTATAGTGGATACTGTTGTTGGTCTTCTCGTTGTTGGGCTCTTTCTCTTTCTCCACAAAGTCCACAAAACAGTTTTAACCCATGTGCCTTTTCAAAACCAACTAAACTTCTATAAAGCATCTCTGGTTCTTTTAAAATTTGTGTTGTAAGCAGTGTAGGTGATGCTGTAGTACTTTATATGTTTTTTTTTTCTTATAATGACAGCTACCAATTCTTTTTCACTTAGGTTGAGAAATTTCATTTAATGGCAGCTGAAGGGCCATTTTCAATTGGGAAAATTCATTTATATCTGTGGTAAACTTTATATTGATGAAAAGTTGCACTAATATTTTACCACTAGATGAAAACAAGATGAGTATCATTTAAAAATTAACATATTTAAAATAAAGTACAGAGAAAAACATGTATATAATATATCAGGCTTTGTTTTGAATGAATCTTTTCCCCCAGTCCTTAATGTAAAGATCTTGTGCTATAACTTTTAAAGCCATACTAATAAGAGTGCTAAACTGTGGACTTTAAAGTAGGTGTGTAAATATTTTTAATCAGTATTACTTGGAAAACAAAATATAACAACAACAGAAAAAAAGAATTTCTTGAGTTGTATTGCATATAATTTATTATCATTGCTACATAATGTTGCATTATTTGCATGTAATACAATTTATTTTTCCACTCTACTATTGATAAACTTTTGGGAATTTATAGATTTCATCCATTGGCTATATTTCTATTATGAACATGTGTGTATTTCTGCTAGTTTAGCCCAGAGTGTAATTTCTAGGTTGTGGGATATACCCATATATCTAACTTTCAAACACACAAAGAATCACTTTCCAAAGAGAATTTTTGCCAGTTTGCTCGCCAACAGAAAGGGTATAAGAGTTCTGGTTTTACCACATCCTTGCTAATATTTGCCATTATGTTATTACTATTATTATTTAAACTTTAACCATCTAGCTGTGCGGACTAGAGGTACATTCTAATTTGCATTTCTATGATGAGTATTCTTTTACATGAAGTGTCTATTCAGGGTTTTTGCCCAGTTTTTACTAGTTGTAATGACATTTGCATATAGATTTATAGAAGCTCTATATTCTTTTTTGAATTCAATTACTGCAAATATTTTTTAAACACTTTTGATTTCATTTTTTGTCTCTGGTGTAATGTGATAAGCATAATTGTATAACTTAAAATAGATTGATATATTATTTTTAATATTACAGTTGACATGAATATTCATTTCCATAAGCTTAATTTTAAAATTAAATATTTTAAAATATATCTTTACAAAGTAGCAAGCATTTGAACCCTGGGACCTATTTTGTGGTCTGGATTTCTATGTATGGCATAATTTTAGGTAAGAAAGTCAATTTCTCCTTGCCTTTATTTCCTCATTGTAAAAATAGGAATGAGGAAAATAATAATACATATTTTTTGGACTAAAAGATGCAAACATAAAATAAGATATATAATGATAGTTAAATGTCTTCATGAATGATAAAGCATGCTCGATGATAAAAACAAAACAAAACAAACAAAAAAAACTACTTGATTTTTTCATCAAAGGCCTTACAGATGTTTTAACCCCTTAGTTATGACATAACGTTCAGTTAATGTTCAATAACAGAAATAACTAACAGACTGGCAAATCAGAGTATATTTAATCAATTGAAAGATACCTCTAATATTAACTAATTTGAGTGAAATAACTTGAATTATAAGATCAATTAGTTCTTTTCTATTGAACCAAATAGAATGAAATTTTATAATAGTTTTATGGTTCTTGATTGGCACTCACCACTAAAAACTATGTGTGCTAGAGCACATTAATTCATATGTCCACTGTAATCATGTAAACTATGCAATAATTCAATCATAGAGTATTATCATTTTGTAGAATAGTGTTTTCAAATATTTTAACATTTATGAACCTATGAAATATGTCTGTTAATTTGTACATTCAAATAACATTTATTTAATCAAAAAACAGGCCAAAGAACTAAACAGACATTTCTCCAAAGAAGGCATACAGATGGCTAACAAACACATGAAAAGATGCTCAACATCACTCATTACCAGAGAAATGCAAATCAAAACCACAATGAGGTACCAGCTCACCCTGGTCAGAATGGCTGCTATCCAAAAGCCTACAAACAATAAATGCTAAAGAGGGTGTGGAGAAAAGGGAATCCTCTTACACTGTTGGTGGGAATGCAAACTAGTACAGCCACTATGGAGGACAGTGTTGAGATTCCTTTAAAAACTGAAAATAGAACTGCCTTATGACCCAGCAATCCCACTGCTGGACATACACATGGAGGAAATCAGAAGTGAAAGAGACACATGTACCCCAATGTTCATCGCAGCACTGTTTATAATAGCCAGGACATGGAAACAACCTAGATGTCCATCAGCAGATGAATGGATAAGAAAGCTGTGGTACATATACACAATGGAATATTACTCAGCCATTAAAAAGAACACATTTGAATCAGCTTTAATGAGGTGGCTGAAATTAGAGTCTATTATACAGAGTGAAGAAAGCCAGAAGGGAAAACACTAATACAGTATACTAGCCCATATATATGGTATTTTGAAAGATAGTAACAATAACCTTATATGAGAGACAGCAAAAGAGACACAGATGTATAGAACAGTCTTTTGCACTCTGTGGGAGAGGGCAACGGTGGGGTGATTTGGGAGAATGGCATTGAAACATGTATATTATCATATGTGAAACAGATCGCCAGTCTAGGTTCAATGCATGATACAGGGTGCTCAGGGCCGGTGCACTGGGATGACCCAGAAGGATGGGATGGGGAGGGAGGTGGAAGTGGGTTCAGGATGGGGAACACATATACACCTGTGACTGATTTATGGCAATGCATGGCAAAACCACTATAATACTGTAAAGTAATTAGCATCCAATTGAAATGAATAAATTTATAAAAAAGCACTTATTGCCAATCTAAGTTAATATTGGGATAGGATGATAGTTCTTCATAAAAATAATAATAACTTTTTACCAGCTTAAACATATCAAAATTATTTTTCAATCATGTAACAGATTCCATCTCAAGTGGGTTGTTGTCTCTGACTTATGTTGCTCTCATTCTGTTTTTAAGATGAAGGATCAGATACCATTTAAGGCATTATTGTGTACCCAAATCCTTAGAAGTATTTATGTTCTTCAAGAAAAAATTTGTGATTTAACATAGCTGGAGCACAAAGTAGATGAGGGAAATGACAAGAAAGAAAGCTGGAAAGCTAGAAAAGTTTGAGATTATGAAGAGATTTATGTGTCAGAAAACTGAGTCAGAAAAAACTGTTTTTTTTTGTGTGTGCTTCTTTTATTTTGTTTTATTTTTTAATTTAAATTTATTTACTTTAATTGGAGGCTAATTACTTTATAATATTGTATTGGTCAGGTTTTATGTTTATAAAGAGAGCAACACCAAAAAGTTTTGAAAATGAGAGAGATGTTAACAACATTTTTTGTTTGTTTTACAAGGAACTTTTTGGTCCTAGGTATAGAATTCATAGGTAGCATAAAAATGAAGTCAAAGACTTCAGTTAGGGTAAAAACCTGGGTAAAAGATTAGCCAACATGGATAAAAAGATAATATTTGTGCAATGTAACAAATAAAGTATGGAATGTTTTGGGGGTATTAAAAGCAAAGTCAATAGACTATATGGTATTGATGAAGCATAGTGTTGATGAGAATTATGTGAGTCAGCATTAATCAGTCAGGTGAAGCATAGGACTCTGAATAAAGCCCTATCAAAAGAGGGATGAATTAGAGGATTAGTAAATAAACATAAGGAAAACTTTAAGAAGCAACAGAGAGGGACAAATTAAAATGAGGGCAAATTTAAAGACAAATGATGCAGAAAATTCTCAGGACATGTAAGGAAGTTCAGAGCACTAGTGAAAGAATGACAAAAACCAAAACAAGCAAAATTTCTCTGAGGATTAAGAAACTAATATCTATACAAATACAGTTTTAGACTTAGGGATGAGAAATGTAGGGGATTCATATCTGATAGCTTAAATTTATGCAGTATACTTTTTAAAAAGCTAGCTCAAAAGCCAAGGGAAAAGAATGATAGTCTAGCTTCAATTTGTATAATAAACATGATGGATTCCATATAATCCAGAAATCCTACCTCTGTGTGTGTATCCAAATAAAATGAAATCACTGTATCAAGGAGATATCTGTACCCCCATATTCATTGCAGTATTATTCACAATTGCAAGGTATTTATACAGTCTAAGTATCCATGGATGGATGAATGGATAAGGAGAATATTGTAGATGTATAAAGGGGCTTCCCTGGTGGCTCAGGTGGTAAAGAATCAACCTACAATGCAGAAGACCCAGGTTCAATCCCTGGGTCAGGAAGATTTCCTGGAGAAAGGCATGGCTACCCACTCCAGTATTCTTGCCTAGAGAATCCATTAAACAGAGGAAGTAGAGTTCATGGGGTTGCAAAGAGTCAAGACAGAATGAATGACTAACACACACACACACACACACACACACACACACACACTGAACTATTATTCAGCCATAGAAAATAATGAGATTTTGTTATTTGGGACAACATTTTTGAACTTCAGGGCATTATAATAAGTGAGATAGGTCAGGCAGAGAAAGAAAAATATGATCTCACTTATACATGGAATCTTTAAAAAACCAACCAAACAAGCACCTAGATACAGAGAACAGATTGGTGGCCGCCAGAAATGGGGGTGGTGATGGTGGGGAAAATCAGGAAAAGAAGTTAAAAGGACAAATTTTAATTTGTATAATAAATAAATCATGGGGGATGTATGAGTAGTATGGTGACTATAGTTAATAAAACTGTATTGCTTATTTGAAAGTTGCTGACAGTAAGTCTTAAAAGTTCTCAAAGCAAAAATATTTTTGAAAATATGTATGGTGTAAAATATTTATTATCTTATTTTGGTGATATTTTGTAATATATACAAGTATTCAATCATTAGTCTGTATACTGAAAAGTAGTAGAATGTTCTATGTCAATTATCCTTAATTAGAAACAAGTTGAACATACAGAAACAGAGAATAGAATTGTGGGTGCTAGGGGTTAGTTGTTAAGGAAATAGGAAGAGATTGGTCCAAATGTATAAGATTTTAGCTATAAGATGAATAATTTCTGGGAGTTTAATGTACATCATGGTTGTCATAGTTAATGTTACTGCACTGCATGTTTGAAATTTGCTAGGAGCACTGATTGTCAGCATGCTCACCAGAAAAAAAAAAAAAAAAGGAACTAACTATATGAGGTGATGAATGTGTTAATTAACTTGATTATGAGACTTGTTTCTCAATGTAAATTTATCGCAATTACCAGATTGAATCCTTTAGATATATAAAATTTTATTTGTCAAAATAATTTAAAAAAAGCAAGTAGAAAAAACTTAAGAAGTGCAGAATTTCTAGAGAAGTTAATACAGGACTCTAGAGAAATATAAGGGTCTATATTAGGATGTGTCTTATAGCTGTCATAAGGAAATATAATTTTTGCCACTAATATTTAAGTCACATGTATGTCTATTTGAGGATGTAACAAATTTGAGAGAGGAGATATTTTAAAAATCTATTTCATTCATTAAAATATGTCAGTACTCTCATTTTTATTGAAAACTATATTCTAGTAGTTCAGCTATTAAAAGAATAGGTGATTTAGGAGAATAATCAGTTATAATTTAGGATAACTTGCATGATTAATCTTTGAGTTTTTCTTATTTTTCATTAATTTTGGGGATGGGAATGGACAATGACTTGTATTTTTAAAAATAAAGGTGTGACTAATAGGTATTTCCATCATTTTCTTCAAATTATTGAAAGTCACAGTTAAGGATTCAGAGTAGAAAGCTCAATTGATCCAATCTTCTTTGTCCTCTTATGTGTGCCAATAATGGTAGCCATTGGATCTTTTTTTTCTGTTTGATATAAAGTAATATTGATTTGTTTCTTTATTTCATTATTCTAATGCTGGCCTCTAGTTATTGATTGGTGTCAACAAAGTCTTAGGATGTAGAAAGAACAAAAAAGGAAGCTGACTACAAATAAATGTTCATCCAATGTTTACTGATAGGAAATTACCAAACCAAACCAAAACAACACAACAGTGACAACAAGAATAAAATAATTCACAGCTGAACACTTATAGTATGTCATCTACTATGCAAACACTTATAGTATGTCATCTACTATGCACTTTCCACTTAATAGTTAAAGCAGTCTATAAACCAGGCTATATGGATTGTTATAATTCACAGGTTAGCCTATTTAGAATCAGAGTGGTAAACTAAACTAAGCCCTCCGTATCAAAAAGTTACAAAAGACTTGAATCCTATTACATAAGGATTCTTATAAACAACACACTCTTTCACTTTATGAGATTAGGACTGAAAACAAAACAAACCAAAACTGAATGCCTTATCCTCATTCACAAGATCCAGCCTACAACTTGCAAATCAATGGTGGATTTTTCCATCACAAAATTTTTGTTATAAAGAAGCATTTTCTGATAATAGTCTTCAGTTTTACAAGATGTGGTACAGTTAATGATGAAAAGACAATTTAAACAGAGAGTAATTTTATACTTCTGGAGTTAGACCAGGAATACTGCTTTCAGCAGGAATTCATCTCAGGAATCTTAAGTAACTTAACTTCTCTGTACCTATTTTTTAACCTGTTAAATGTATTAATATTATGTATAGTTGAGATACAAAGTTAGGCTAATTATAAACAGGTTTCTCATCTCAAGCTAACTTGAATGTCATGTGACTCATATATTTTTCTTATTCTAAATAAAGAGCAAAATGGAAAATAAAAGTTCAACATAGTTATTTAGCTCTTAAGTATAACTTGAATGTAACACAGACAATGAAAATCATCAAGAGATAAATTATTCTAAAAAGTTTCCTATTTCTGGAGGAAAGAAAATGAATATCTCTATATTTTTTAATTTAGTCTTATTGATCAAATTATAATAAAGTGACTTTATAGTGATTTTTATACCTCATTATCATGCTCCGTTTGCTAGCCTAGATCTTGTTAAAAAATTGAATAGGTAAAATTGATAGTATTCTTAGAATGTGTTTCCATAAGGCATTTACGCTGTGTTTAGTACAGAGAAGCAGAAAGTAATTATGAGGTGACTTATTTCTGTCCAACTTGTCGTTCTCAGTTATGAAAACTTTCAAAGTTATTAAAATATTACTTTAAAAGTTTAAGTTCAGTTCAGTCACTCAGTCATGTCCCACTCTTTACAACCCCATGGACTGCAGCACATCAGGCTTTCCTGTCCATCACCGAATCCTGGAACTTGCTCAAACTCATGTCCATTGAGTTGGTGATGCCATCAAACCACCTCATCTTCTGTCATCCCCTTCTCCTCCTGCCTTCAATCTTTCCCAGCATAAGGGTCTTTTCCAATGAGTCAGTTCTTCACATTAGATGGCCAAAGTATTGGACCTTCAGCTTCAGCATCAGTACTTCCAATGAATATTCAGGACTGATCTCCTTTAGGATGGACTGTTTGGATCTCTTTGCAGTCCAAGAGACTCTCAAGAGTCTTCTTAAACACCACAGTTAAAAAAAAATAAGTTCTTCAGTGCTCAGCTTTCTTTATGGTCCAATTCTTACATCCATACATGACTACTGTAAAAATCATAGCTTTGTCTATATGGACATTTGTCTGTGAAGTAATGTCTCTGCTTTTTAATATGCTGTCTAGGTTGATAATTTGTTTTCTTCCAAGGAGAAAGTATCTTTTAATTTCATTGCTGACCTCACCATCTGCAGCAATTTTGGAGCCTAAGAAAATAAAGTCTGTCACTGTTTCCATTGTTTACCCATCTATTTGCCATGAAGTGATGGGAACAGATGCTATGATCTTTGTTTTTTGAATGTTGAGTTTTAAGCCAGCTTTTTCACTCTCCTCTTTCACTTTCAACAAGAGGTTCTTTAGTTCCTCTTCACTTTCTTCCATAAGGGTGGTATCATCTGCATATCTCAGGTTATTTATATTTTCCCCAAAATCTTGACTCCAGCTTGTGCTTCATCCTGCCTGTCATTTTGCATGATGTACTCTGCATATAAGTTAAATAAACTGGGTGACAATATACAGCCTTGATGTACTCCTTTCCCAATTTGGAATCAGTCCATTGTTCCAATACTGGAGTGGGTAGCTGTTCCCTTCTCCAGGGCATCTTCCCCACCCAGGGCTAGAACAAGGTATCCTACACTGCAAGTGAATTCTGTACTGACTGAGCCACTATGGAATTCCAAGAATATTGGAGTGGATAATCTATCCCTTATCTAAGGGATCTTTTTGACCCAGGAATCGAATCAGGGTTTCCTGCATTGCAGGCAGATTCTTTAGTAGCTGAACTATAAGGGAAGCCCTTTAAATGTTTGGTTATCCTTTTATTATCTGAACCGCAGAATATTGTTTTGAATATATGTGTGACATGTAGATATATTGTTACTGTTTTAGATACTAAGTTGTGTCTGACTCTTTTGTAACTGCATGAACTGTAGCCCACCAGCCTCCTCTCTCTGTGGCATTTCCCAGGCAAGAATACTGGAGTGGGTTGCCATTTCCTTCTCCAGGGGACCTTCCCCACATAGGGATCCAACCTGAATCTCCTGCCTTGGAGGTCAGATTCTTCACCACTGAAACACCATCGAAGCACATATAGCTGTATTATAAATAATTCCTTATATATATACAGACATTTGTTTAGTCGCTAAGCCGTGTCCAATTGTTTTGTGATCTCATGGACTGCAGCCCTCCAGGCTCCTCTGTCCATGGGATTTTCCAGGCAAGAATACTGGAGTGGGTTGCCATCCTCTTCTGCAGGGGTTCTTCCCAACCCGGGAATGGAACTCCAGTCTCCTTTATTGGCAGACAGATTCTTTACCACTGACTGACCAGGGAGCCCACATACAGTCATACGTATACTTAAAACTATATTATATAAGTATATACTACATCATTACACATATATAAAATAAAATTCTCTGATATGCATCTGCATATATATATATATATATGTCTAAACTATAACAAATATAATTGGACTGTGACTTTTAATGTTTTCTATTAGAATGTGGCCTCATGACATGTATTTGATTGGGTGACTTCAAGTATGCATTTCATAGGCAAAGCACTTGAGGGCACATGGCACTAAGTAATGGCAATCTTTTGCAGCAAGTTCTTTGAACAGAGAGATTTGATGACCTCAAGCTTGGGTGGGAGGGGAGTTCAGGATTGGGAAGATGTGTACACTTGTGGTGGATTCATGTTGATGTATGGCAAAACCAATACAATATTGTAAAGTAATTAGCCTCCAATTAAAACAAATTTAAATTTAAAAAATAAAAAATAAAATTAAATAATGGAAATAAAGATTGTTCCTTTAGATAAAAATTTTCAGTCCAAAGATTGTGTGTGTGTGTGTGGGGGGGGGGGGGGGGATCTGTTACGTGGATTAAAACTTAATCCTGGTATTTAACATCAGTTGTGTTAGATGAAAGAAACCCATTTTCAGAGCTCTCTTCTCTACATATATTTGTGTCTTTTCAGATTGCTATAGCTTAGTATTAGACAGAAATCCTATGCCTTCCTGGCAGGTTGCTTAATTGAGGATAGAAGGAAATAACAGTATTCAATTGTTGAGTTAACTTAAAAGGTTGAAGAATTGATTAATGTATTTAAATGATCAATGTAAATTCTATCATTTCAAGCTGTCTAGTAGCAGAAATTTTAAATGCAGTAAAAATTTAATAAGCATTTGTTGAATTAAAAACAATTACATTATATTTACTTGAATACAATTATTGGTGCCTTTTAAAAAATTTAAGATATAACACTTATTTCCTTAAAATAAAGAGATATCCAAGGTATAAAATGTAAATTTTTATAAACATGATGAACAATTGCTAGCAGCTTTTACATTGCTGTGCTGTGCTTAATCGCTCAGTCTTGCTGACCGCTTGTGACCCCATGGACTGTAGCCTGCCAGGCTCTTCTGTCCACGTGGATTCTACAGGCAAAAATACTGCAGTCAGTTACTGTGTCCTCCTCCAGGGGATCTGCCCATTCCAGGGATCAAACCCAGGTCTTTTCCATTGCAGGTGGATTCTTTACCCTCTGAGCTATCAGGAAAGCCCAAGAATACTGGAGTGGGTAGTCTCTCTCTTCTCCAGGGGATCTTCCTGGCCCAGGAATAGAATTGGGGTCTTCTGCATTGCAGGCAGATTCTTTACCAGCTGAGCTACCAGGGAAGTTCTAGCTTTTACATTCAAAGTTAAATCGTGAGAAATGGGAAAATGAACACACATAGAATCACTTTGTGTGCCTTGCTTGATAATATATAGGAATACATGGGAATTATAAATAGCTTAATTATGAATTAGACATTTAAAATATCACTTTCTCTAAGGGTAAAATTGTGGATTATATTGCTTCAGGTTGTTTTAATTTTTTTTTCAAAAGTGTTTAAGTCACTTTGTTTCTGAACTCTAACTGAAAAAATAAATCAGATAGACATTTGTCAGCTCTGTCTTCTATATGCAACAATTTCCAAATGTATCAGAGGCTAGAATAAGAGACTTGGGAAAAATAGTGGACCCTCACCCTTTGCTGAAGCTTATGATGTCCATACAATTTCTCTTATGATTCTGTAAGTTTAACAGTTCTTCTGGTTTTAATAGTTTTGTGCTGATGGGGGAAAAAGCATGCTTAGCTACAGTTTAGTCCAATGATGACCAATGTATTCTCCTACATTTGCCAACAGTGATGTAGAGCAGCTAATGAGACTCAAATCACTGTATTCAAATATAAATTTATTTATTTTAATTGGAGGTTAATTACTTTACAATACTGTATTGACTTTGCCATACATCAACGTGAATCCGCCACAGGTATACACATGTTCCCCATCCTGAACCCCTCTCCCTCCTCCCTCCCTGTATTCGAAAGGGGTCTGACTCCATCCTGACTCTTAGTTGTGTCTGTTTCAAGCAGTTATAGGAGGAGGCACTAATCTTATACCAAGCAGGCTGTCCTTCGTCTTTTCTACATAGTTGCTGAGAGTTCCTAGTTATATTTTTCTCAAGCAGGATAGAACTCTGTCAGAAAGATTATATAAACAAAAATCTGTTTATACTATCACTAATGCTTCTTGAACACTGTATAGATGCTGCAT
Source organism: Ovis canadensis (assembly GCF_042477335.2). NCBI lineage: Eukaryota > Metazoa > Chordata > Mammalia > Artiodactyla > Bovidae > Ovis > Ovis canadensis. The sequence continues at coordinate 16,575,157 of NC_091253.1, forward strand.
GTATTGTGCTTAGGAAACTCAGCAATGATGTTTTATCTCAACCCCTACTAGTTGCATGTTCCAGGTGACTTATTTAAACAATTTAATAATGGTAAATTGTTCCTGTGCTGGTTATGAAAATTTAATAATATTAAATATAACACATTAAACATGATTGCACAATATCTCACATAATAAATCCTCAGTAAATATTAGTAATTACCATTGTCAGTATATTGATTTTATACTAACAACTTACTTACACTAATTCACTTAAAATATACTAATGCTAATTAAAAGAGTCCATGTATGGATACTTTTCTCATGAATGTTTAAAATTATTATTTATGATGCTCCAGAGAATGTCATTGAAATCCCTTTTCTGGGTATATATCTAAATTTGTCTTTCTTATCATGATTCTATGATTCTATATTAGTCTTATTGCTAAAAATAGGAATAAAATAATATTTCTATATGTTTTATTTAAAAAATACTATATGAGAGGTGACCTAAAAAGTTCCTGAATATTGCTAAAAGTATAATTTTGATGTTACTATAGTCAATATCTGTTAAATATATTCAGTTAGCACGGTGGTGTGACTGAAATAGGCTCAGCATCACAGAAGTTTTTGATCAACTTAAAAAATTACAATACTTTTTGAATAAAATACAGGTATGATTATATAATTATGCACTAAAAACTCTCTTGTATTTCTCAAAAGGTTGTGTCTGTTCCTCAGCTTTTCAGAAGGTAGAAACATTAGACTGTGGAAATTTAAACAGCTAATTGGCATTAAAGCTTGATTCCATTATTAAAAGGAAGAAAAAGTGTTGGTGAGAATATGGAGAATAGTAAAACCTGTACACTGTTGGCAGGAACATAAATTGATTATAGCCTGTACAAAAAACAGTACAGACATTAATCAAGAAACTGAAAATGGAACTACTATATAATCCAACAATCCCTTTTCTGGGTATATACCTAAAGGAAATAAAATTAGTGCCTCAACTACATTTCTGCACTCCCATGTCCTTTGCACAATATTCACAATAGTTAAGATGCTATAAGAGTCTAAGTGTCTGTGGATTGGTGAATGGATAAAGAAGATGTGCTGTATATATACAATGAAATATTATCCAGCTCTAAAGAAGAAATCCTGCTATTTACAAGGACATGGATGAAACTCAAAGAAATTATCCTTAGTGAAGTAAGCCATAGAAAGAAAGAGCTGCATTATCTCTTTTATATATAGCATCTAAAAAAGTTGAAAACATAGAAGCAGAGAGGAGAAAGATGGTACGGGGTGGGGAGGGGGAGGAAATCAAAGATGTTGGTTAAAAGGTACAAAGTTGTCATTATGAAAGATGAATAAGTCTATTGAAATCTAATGTTCAGTGGGATGATTATAGTTAATTCTACTGTGCTGAATACTGGAAATTGACTAAGAATAAATTTCAAGTGCTTTCATCACACACAAAAATGGTAACTGTGAGGAAAAGAAACATTGATTAACTTGATTGTAATAATTATTTCACTATTTATGTGTACATCAAATCATTAAGTTGAACATCTTAACTCTATACAATGTTTACTTTAAAAAAAGAAGAAAACTTGGTTCACTTGGAAGAGCCTGGCTCAAGTGGAAAAAAAAAATTCAGTCCTACTTTAATCTAGGCATGGGTAGTTACTATCCCTATTATTCTAGGTAAAACAACATTATTTCCTTCTCCAATTTCCTTTCATTTAATAGGATATAATAGAATTTACTTTGTAGGGCTATTGAGTAGACCAAATGAAAGGGTGCAAAGGGCCTGACTCATGTTAAGAATTCATTACTCATAAGATTCCTTCATGCTTGCCTTTGTATAAGTACTCCAATAATTGAAATAGAAATTTCTTTCTTTCATCATTTGAGGGTCAGAGATATAGTGAACAGTACAGTAATCAATTTCATGCCTCCAAAGTTATCTTCTGAAAGGTAAATCAGGTTGTGCCAATAACCTGCCAAAAAACTTGCAATCTTCTTAAAATGCAGATAAACATTTTGTTATTGCTAACATAGCTCAATATATCCCCACTAATTATTTATTCTGAAATGTTGCATTTTGCACACCCTCTATGACAGTCAGATATTGAGTGGCCCCCATCATTTCCACCTTCCCTCTTCCCTTGTTCTCAAGTGATGTCAGGGTTGGTGACCAATAGAATATAACAAAAAGTGATGGATTGTCACTTCTCCAAATAACTTGCATCAAATAAGTTTCCACTGTCATGGCAGACTCATTCTAAAGTCTTTTCATCCTTGGTGGCTTTGAAGAAGCATGCTGAAATAACTTCTTCAGCTTTAAGAAAATTAATTCTGCTGATAAGGTGAGTGAGTCAAGACCACTATTGAAGTTTCATAGAGGACCAGGTGAGCATTTCTAGAGGTTCTGATTCACAGAAACTGTAAGATTACATATATGTATACACACACACACACACACACATATACTTTAAACATGGTAATTTGTTATGTGACATAGAAAAGTGAAGCAAATTGTTCACTGGTTAAAAAAGTCCTTGTTTCTTTGACAAATTGAACTCGTGTACTCCTTGTATATTTTAGGCTATCTACATGAAGCCCTATCATCTGAAACCTAAGCCATCATCTATTCATTGCCCTTTCTTTTATGTATTGTTCTGGTGCTTTAGAAATTAATTCACTTTCAACAAACTGGCTTGCACATCTCATTTACATAATTGAACATTTGGTTGAATATTTCTAACAAAATTATTTGTTTAATCATACCCATAAGTAACTAATGTATATAAAGGCAAGATAAAATTGGCATTAAACAGCAGGGCATATAGTCATAAAATATGCAACATTCCTAAAGAAAATAACGTTTTAAATATAAAAGATCACCAAATGCTGAGTTACACAAATTTTTCATGATTATTTTTCCCTTTAAAAATTCCTTGATGATTATAGTTTTGAGACATAATACTATACATGTCTACATGCTCTGTCACTCAGTAGTGTGCGACTTTGTGGCACCATGACTGTAGCCCACTAAGCTCCTCTGTCCATGGGATTTTCTTGGCAAGAATACTGGAATGGGTCGTCATTTCCAGCTCCAGGGTTTTTTTCTGACCCAGGGATCAAACCCACATCGCCTGTATCGGCAGGCAGATTCTTTACCACTGAGCCACTTGGGAATCCCAATATTTTAAACAGATTTTCTTAATTATCATAAGGCTGAACTACATACTACATACCAGTACATGATGCAGCTTATCTTCAAAAATCCATCGATATGCACACATATCATGAAAAGTTTGCTTCATTAATTTTGGGGGAGATTTAAAAATTCTTAACTGGGGAAATGTGTGTGCCTCCATTCTTTCCCCATTAAGAATTATATAGTTAATATACTATTTACTATATATACTATAATACTTTATATGCTATATGGAAAGTGAAAGTGAAGTCGCTCAGTCATGTTTGACTCTTTGCAATCCCATGGACTGTAGCCTATCAGGCTTCTCTGTCCATGGGATTTTCCAGGCAAGAGTACTGGAGTGGGTTGCCATTTCCTTCTCCAGGGGATCTTCCAGACCCAGGAATCAAACCCAGGTCTCCCACATTGCAGGCAGATGCTTTACCATCTGAGCCACCAGAAAAGCCCCCAATATACTATAGTAAATAGTATATATACTATACTATTATAGCATACTTATAGTACAGTATATATATTATATATACAATATATGTACTATACATATATAATTGTATATATATTATACTATATATAGTATATTATATATATAATAGTATATTTATTATAGTATACTATATACAGTTATATATATGCAGTTGTATATATATACATAATACTATATATATATATAATAGTATATATATTATAGTATAGTACATAGTATACACTCAGCATCACACACTAGAATGCAGGCACCAGTTCCTCCCTCTAGGAAGCAGACACAAGCTTTAGAACACACCAGAAGCCTCAGCCACTAGGGGACAGGAAACGGAAGCAAAAGGAAATATGACTCTCCATCCTGTGGAAGGGAGAACATAAACACAGTAAGTTAGACAAAATGAGATAACAGAAAATCATGTTGCAGTCAAAGGAACAAAATAAAAATCTACAAGAACAACTAAATGAAGAGAAGATAAGCAACTTATATGAAAAAGAATTCAGAGTAATGGATGAAAGATGATCCAAGATCATAGAAACAGAAAGGAAGCACAAATCAAGAAGATAAAGAAGTATTTAACAAAGTACTAGAAGAACAAAGTGAGGAACAACACAAAAACTGAAATGAAAAATACACTAGAAGGAATCAATAGAATGGTGGAAATGGCTGCTAAGGAGCATAATAAAGGAAAAAGAATGAAAGGAAATGAGAATTCCAGACGAATGAGACATCTGGGATAACATTAAATCCACCAACATTCAGACTACAGAGACCCCAGAACAAGAAGAGAAAGATAAAGTGTCTGAGAAAGTATTCAAGGGGATTTTAATGGAAAGCCTCCATGACATGTGAAATGAAATAGTTAATCAAGTCCAAGAAACACAAAGAGCTCTCTACAGGACAAACCCAAGAAGGAACATGTCAAGACACATATTAATAAAACTAAAAAAAATTAAATATAAAGAAAGCATCTTAAAAGTAGCAAGGGTAAATCAATAAATAACATACAAAGAAATCCCCATGAGGTTAATAGGTGATTTTTTTAGCAGAAACTCTGCAGGAAGGCCAGAAGAGGGGGCAGAATATCTGAAGTAATGAAAGGGAGAAACCTCAAAAGACAATTTTGCCTATTGACGATCAGGCTGAATGGATGCAAATACATGATTTGTAATAGTATGCTATCTACAAGAGACCAACTTCAGACCTAGAGACACACACAGACTGAAAGTGAGGGGATGGAAAAAGATATGACATGCAAATGAAACTTATAAGAAACCTGGAGAGCCAGACATCCTAGAATGTGAAGTCAAGTGAGCTGTAGGAAGCATCACTACAAGCAAAGCTAGTGGAGGTGAGGGAATTCTAGCTGAGCTATTTCAAATCCTCAAAGATGATGCTGTGAAAGTGCTGCACTCAATACTCCAGCAAATTTGGAAATCTCAGCAGTGGCCACAGGGCTGGAAAAGGTCAGTTTCCATTCCAATCCCAAAGAAAGGCAATGCCAAAGAATTCTCAAACTACCACACAATTGTCCTCATCTCACATGCTAGCAAAGTAATCCTCAAAATTCTCCAAGCAAGGCTTCAACAGTATGTGAGCCATGAACTTCCTAATGTTCAACCTGGATTTAGAAAATGCAGAGGAACCAGAGATCAAATTGCCAACATTGGCTGGATCATTGAAAAATCAAGAGAGATCCAGAAAAACATCTGCTTTATTCACTATACCAAAGCCCTTGATTTTGTGGATGGCAACAAACTGTAGAAAATTCTTAAAGAGATGGAAATACCAGACCACCTGACCTGCTTCCTAGGAAATCCATATGGAAGTCAAGAAACAACAGTTAGCACTGGACATGCAACATCAGACTGGTTCCAAATCGGGAAAGGAGTATGAAAAAGCTGTATATTGCAACCTGCTTGTTTAACTTCTATGTAGAGTACATCATGCAAAATGTCAGGCTGGATGAAGCACAAGCTGGAATCAAGATGCTGGGAGAAATATCAGCTGCCTCAGATATGCAGATGACATCACCCTAATGGCAGAAAATGAAGAAAAAAAGCCTTTTGATGAAAGTGAAAGAAGAGAGTGAAAAAGTTGGCTTAAGACTCAATTTTCAGAAAACTAATATCATGGCATCTGGTCCCATTACTTCAAGGCAAATAGATGGGGAAAGAATGGAAACAGTGACAGAGTTTATTTTCTTGGGCTCCCAAATCACTGCAGATGGTGACTGTAGCCATGCAATTAAAAGACCCTTGTCCCTTGGAAGAAAAGCTATGATCAACCTAGACAGTGTATTAAAAAGCAGAGACATTACTTTTCCAACAAATGTCCAATTAAGACAGGTTTAATGGATATTTATAGGACCTTGCAATTGAAAACATCAGAAATCATCTTATCTTAAAGTACACACAGAACATTCTCCAGGACTGACCACATCCTGGGTCACTAATAAAAATTTTGTAAAGTGAAGAAAATTAAAATCTTAATAAGCATATTTTCTGACCACACTACATGAAATTAGAAATCAATTGCAAGAAAAATATGTAAAGAAACACTAACAAGTGGATACTAAAAAAATTCTAATACATAACCAAGATATTACATAAGAAATCAAAGAGAAAATGAATTTTAAAAAAACCCTAGAAACAAATGACAACAAAAACATGATTGATCAAAACCTAAGGGATTCATAAATGCAACTCTAAGACTAAAGTGGATAACAATATAATCTCACCTCAAAAAGTAAGAAAAAACACAAACAACTTAACCTTAAACCAAAAGCAATTAGATAAAGAGGAACAAATCATACCCTAAGTTAGTAGAAGGAAAGAACTCATACAGATCAGAGCAGAAATAAATGAAATAGAAGTGAAGAAAACAATAGCAAATTCACTGAAACTAAAAGCTGATTCCTTGAAAAGATAAACAAAATTAGCTAGACTCATCAAAACAAAAAGAGAGAGATCTGAAATCAATAAAAGTTGAAAAAATAAATAAATTACAACTGACAAAATCTTTCAGGAACAAAAGTCCAGGACGAAATGACTTCATGGATGAATTCTATCAAATATTTAGAGAAAAACTAACATCTCAATTCTTTCAAAAAAATTGCAGAAGGAGGAACACTCTCAAACTCATTTTCCTTGGCCACCATCACCCTGAACCTAAAATCAGACAAAGATACTATACAAAAAAGAAAATTACAGGCCAAAATAACTGATTAACATAGACGTAAAAATCCTCAACAAAATGCTAGTAAACCTAAACCAATGCATTAAAAAGATCATAAAACATGATTAAGTGGGATTAATCCCAGGGATGCAATAATTATTTGATATATGCAAGTCAATCTATGTGATACATCATATTAACAAAATGAAGAGTAAAAACCATGTGATCACCTAAATAGATACAGAAAAAGCTATAATAAAATTTAATATGCATTCATGATAAAAGCTCTCCAGAAAGTAGGCATAAAGGGAAACTACCTCAACAGGAGGAAAAGGGTGTGACAGAGGATGGGACTGTTGGATGGTATCACCAACTCAATGGACACGAGTTTGAACAAATTCCAGGAGATAGTGAAGGACAGGGAAGCCTAGCATGCTTCAGTCCTTGGGGTCACAAAGAGTCAGACACAACTGAGTAGAGAACACTTTCACTTTCATACATGGGGCTTCCCTGGTGGCGATGCCACCAGAAAACTACTAGCATTTATCAATAAATTTGCTGAATTTTCAGGGCACAAAATTAATTTGCAGAACTCCATTGCATTCCTATAAATTAATAACAAAACAAAAAAGAAATTAAATAAGCAATCCCATGTACCTTTGCAACTAAAAAGACTAAAATGCCTCAGCATAAACCTACGTAAAAAGTTAAAGATCTGTACTCAGAAAAATATAAGGTACTGATGTAAGAGATCAAAGATGACACAAACAGATAGAGAGATATGTCATGTTCTTTGATTGGAAGAATCAGTATTATGAAAATGACTATACTACCCAAAACAATATACATAATAATATACATAATCGATATAGTCCTGATCAGATTTCCAATGGCATTTTTCAAAGAATCAGGACGAAAAAATTTACAATTTGTGTGCAGACACAATAGATCCTAAAGCCAAAGCAAACTTGAGCAAGGAAAATGGAGCAGGAGAAATCAGGCTTTCTTACTTCAGACTATATTACAAAACCACAGTAATTAAGACAGTATGGCATTGGCCCCAAAACAGAAATACAGTGCAATGGAGCAGAATAGAAAGCTCATAGGTAAATCCAAGGACCCATGGCTACCTCTTGTTGTTCAGTCACAAAGTCATGTCTGACTCTTTGCCATCTCATGGAGTGTAGCATGCCAGGGTCCTCTATCCTCCACTAATGGTAACTTAGTCTATGACAAAGGAGGCAAAATTGTGCAATGGAGAAAAAATAGTATTTTCAGTAAGTGGTACTGGGAAAACTGGACAGCTACAATGTAAAATAATTACATTAGAATGTGCCATAACACTGTATGCATAAATAAACTTAAAATGGATTAAAGAATGGGCACTGTAGAACTCTCAGAGGAAAACATAGACATAACACTCATTGATATAAATCACAGCAAGATCTTTTGAGAAACACCTCTTTAGATTAATGAAAATATAAATGAAAATAAGTGGGACCTAATTAAGCTTAAAAGGTTTTGCCCAGCAAAGAAACCATGACCAAGATGAACATGCAAGCATCAGAATGGGAGAAAAATTTACATATGAGCCGCTGACAAATAATTTACCTCCAAAATATATAAGCAACTCCTGCAGCTCAATATCCAAAAAGCAAACAACCCAGTCAAAAAATGAGTTGAAGAATTAAATAGATATTTCTCCAAAGAAGACATACTGATGGCCAAAAAAATACATGAAAAGATGCTCAACATCACTAATTATTAGCGAAATGCAAGTCAAAATTACAGTGAGATATCACCTCACATCAATCAGAATGACCATCATCAAAAACCCTACAACCAACAAAAGCTTGAGAGGGTATGGAGAAAAGGGATCTGTTTTGCACTGTTAGTGGGAATATAAATCAATACAGTCTCCAGGGACACAGCATGGATACTCCTTAAAAAATTAAAAAGAGCACTAACAAATCCCACTCCTGGACATATGCTCGAAGAAAACCATAAACAAAAGACATATGCGCACCTGTATTCATTTCTGAACTACTTAAAATGGCAAGGACTTGGAAGAAACCTAAATGTCCGTTGATAGAGGAATGGATAAAGAAGTGGTTTGTATACACAATGGAATATTACTCAACCATAAAAAGGAATAAATATGAGTCATTTGCAGAGATATTGGGTAGAGACTTTCATACACAGTGATATATGTCAGAAATAAAAAAGCAAACATTGTATATTAACATTAACATGTGGAATCTAGAAAAATGGCATAAATTATTTTATTTACAAAGCAGAAATTAGTAATTGATACACAGATTTATAAAACAAACATAGGGATACCAATGGGGAGTGTGAGAACTGGAAAGAATTATGCCTTGCAACTAGTAACCACTATGTTTTTTTACACTGTGAATCTGTTTTTTAAACTTGTTTGTTGTATTTTTATTTTTCAAATATAAATTATATCATACAGTATTTGTCTGTTTCTGTCTGACATTTCAGTAAGCACAATCTATCTATGTTTTTCACAAATAATAAGATTTCATCCAATTTTGTAACTAATATTCTATTATATATATATAATATTTTATTAGTGATTATGATAAATTAGTGTGACTAATTTTATTAGTCACAAAATTACAAAGTATAATTACGAAGTGTAATCCATTCACCTATCTGTGGATTTCCCTTGTGGCTCAACTGGTAAAGAATCTGCCTATAATTCACTCGACCTTGGTTTGGTCCCTGAGTTGGGGAGATCCCCTGGAGAAGGGAAAGGCTACCCACCGCTCCAGAATTCTGGCCTGGAGAACTCCATGAACAATAGTCCATGGGGTCGCAAAGAGTTGGACATGATTGAGTGATTCTTGCTTCATTTTACCTATCTGTTGATAGGTGCTAAGTTTGCTTCAGTATCTTGGCTATTGTAAATAATGCTGCTATGAACATTGAGGTGCATATAACTTTTTGAATTATTATTATTTTTTATTTTCTGTGGATATATATCCAAGATTGGATTTACTGGGTCCCAAAGTATTTCTTTGTTTAGTTCTTTTGAGGAGCCCCCATACTGCTCTCCATTATGTTTCAACCAATTTGTATCTCTAGAAACATGTTGTGTACAAGCACTCTTTTATACACAACTTCACCAACACTTATTTGTAGAATTTTGATGACACCCATTCTGACAGATGTGTAATGATATCTCATTGTGGTTTTAATTTGCATTTTCCCGGTGATTAGGGGTCTAGTGCCTGTTGGGCATCTTATTTCTTCTTCAGTAAAATGTCCATTCACCTAATCTGCCAATTTTTAATTGTTTGCTTTTTGATAACATATTTTAAGAGCAATTTATATTTCTTTGGATAGTAACCCTATATTGGTCATTTTATATGCAAATAGTTTCTCCCATTCAGTAAGTTGTCTTTTTGTTTTGTCAATGGTTTCTTCCTCTTTGGAAAACCTCTTAAATTTATTTAGGTTTCATTTGTTTATTTTCCTTTTATTTCTTTTTTCTTAGGGGACAGATTAAAAAAATATATTACTACAAGTTATACCAAAGACAGTTCTATGTTTCCCTTTAGGAGTCTGATGGTGTCCAGTTGTACATTTAAATATTTAATACATTTTGAGCTCATTTTTGTATATGGTATTAGAGAATGTTTTAAGTTCATTTTTGAATATGTGTTAATAGTTGTTCAGTTTTCCAAGCACAACTTAATGAAGAGACTGCATTTTCTTCATTGAATAGTCTCAATTCAACTCCTTTGTCATAGATTAGTTGGCCATAATTGAGCAGGTTAATTTCTGGGATACTGTTTTGTAAACTGTAGTTTCCCAGTCTTCTTGAGGACTGGGAGGTTCATATTTCCAGTTTTTTTTTTTTTTCACAAGCTGGCTTAGCTATTGAGATATTTTGTGATTTCATACACATTTTTAGGATTATTTGTTCTAAGTTTGTGGAAAACGTCTTTTTTTTTTTTTTTTGGTAGAGATTGCATTAAACCTTTAATTTGCTTTGGATATTATTGACATTTTAACAATATGAACTCATCCATTTTATTACCATGGGATAAATTTCCATTTTATTTACATCAAATTCTTTCATCAAAGTTTTATAGTTTTCAGTGTATAGATCTTTAATTCCTTGGTTAAGTTTACTTCTATGTTCTACATATTTTATTGTTTGTGAAAATTTTTAAATAGAAATTTTGTATGGCTTTCTATTTCTAATAATTTATTGGTAATATATTGAAATGCAATAAAATTTATATGTTAATCTTGTATGCTGTTTATTGAATTTATTTATTAGTTCTAATAGATTTTCCCAAAACCTTTAAGGTTTTCTATGTATAGTGCCATGTCATTAGAAAAAAGATGACAATCTTTCCTCTCCAATTTTTCTATTTCTTTTGATAGAAATCTGAGTGTTATGGCCAGGATTTCAAATTCTATTTTAAATAGAAGTGAGAGTGGCTTCCATGTCTTGTTCCTGATTTTAAAAGAAAGGCTTTCAGTTTGTTGTCATTGTATATGATGTTATGAATTAATCATAGACAGTCTTTTTCTGTTTGCTTTGTTTTGAACTTTTTATTTTGTATTGATGTATAGCCATTTAACAATGCTGTGGTAGTTTCAGGTGAACAGCAAAGGGACTCAGCCATACATATATATATATATATACATGCATCCATTCTCTTGCAAGGCCCCTCCTATCCAGACTGGCACATAACATTGAGCAGAGTTCCATGTGCTACACAATAGGTCTTTGTTGCTTATCTACCTGAAATATAGCAGTGTGTATATTGTCATCCCCAAATCCCTAACTATCCCTTCCCCCTGGTAACCATAAATTCATTTTCTAAATCTGTGATTCTGTTTCTGTTTTGTAAGTAAGTTTATTTGTATGATTTCTTATTAGATTCCACGTATAAGAGATATCATACAATATTTCTCCTTCTCTCTGACTTCTTGACTTTTAGTAAGGCACGGTCTAGGTCCATCTATGTCGCTTCAAATGGCATTATGTCATTCTTTTGAATGGCTGATTTATATTTCATTGTATGTATGTACCACATCTTCTTTATCCATTCCTTTGTCAACGTACATTTAGGTTACTTTCAGGTCTTGGGAGCGTAAACAGTGCGGCAGTGAAGGATGTGGTGCATGATCCTTTAGGATCATGTTTTTCTCTGGATATATGCCCAGGAATGGGATTGCATGGTTATATGGTAACTCTAATTTTAGGTTTTTAAGAAATTTCCATCCTCTTCTCCATATTGGCTGTTCCAAGATACACTCCCACCAATAGTGTAGGAGGGATCCCGTCTTCCACATCTTCTTCAGCATTTATTGTTTGTGGAGTTTTTGATATAGCCATTTGGCTGGTTTGAGGTGATATTTCATTGCAGTTTTGTTTTGCATTTCTCTAATAAGTAGTGATGTTAAATATCTTTTCATAAGCCTATTGGCTACTTGTATGTCTTCTTTGCAGAAATGTTTGTTTAGGTCTCATGGCCACTTTTTGAGTGGGCTGTTTGTTTTGATGCTGTTAAGCATCATAAGTTGTTTATAAATTTTGGAGACTTATCCTTATTGGTCACATCATTAAAATATTTTTTCCCAATCTATGGGTTATCTTTTTATTTTTTAAAAATTGTTTCCTTTGCTGTGCAAAAGTAGGACCCATTTGCTTAAGTAGGACCCATTTGCTTATTTTTGTGTTGATATACATTATTCTGAGAAACAAATAAAAAAAATGTTGCTATGATTCATCTCAGAGTGTGTTCTGCCCACTTTCCTCTAGGAATTTTATACTGTCCAGTCTCATATTTAGGTCTTTAATCCACTTTGGACTTATTTTTTGTGTATGGAGTTAAAGAATGATCTAATTTCATTTTTTGAACATGTGACTGTCCAGTTTTCCCATTATCATTTGTTGAAGAGACTGTCTTTCTAACCTTGAGTAGTCTTGCCTTTTTTCATTGACTGATTGATCATAGGAGAATGGGTTTATTTCTGGGTTTTTTATCCTGTTCCATTGACCCATATTTCTGTTTTGCTGCCAGTATCATAATGTTTAGATGACTCTAGTTTTGAGGAATATTCAGAATTCAGGGAGTCTGATTTCTCTGATTCTGTTTTTATTTTTCAACTTTGTGCTGGCTATTCAGAATCTTTGTGTCTCTACACAAATTTTAAGACTTCTTTCTTTTTTTGTTTCTAGCTCTGTGAAAAATGCCATTGGTAGTTTGACTGAGGTTGCATTGAATCTATAGATTGCCTTGGGTAATATAGTCATTTTGAAAATATTGATTCTTCCAATCCATGAACATGATATATGTTTCCATCTGTTTATATCTTGTTTGACTTCTTTCGTTAGGATTCTTTAATTTTTGGAGTACAGATCTTTGGTTTCATTATATAGGTTTATTCCTGGGTACTTCAACTTTTGATGTGATGGTAAATGTAATTATTAATTTATCTTTTGTATTAGTGTATAAAAATACAACAGATTTATCTCTCTCTTTTTTTGGCAATGGATTTATAGGTCTTAATTTTGTAACTTGCAACGTTACCAAATTCGTTGATGAATTCTAGAAGTTTTTCAGTAGTATCTTTAAGATCTTCCATGTATAGTATCATGTCATCTGTAAAGAGTGACTATTTAACTTCTTCTTTTCCAAATTAGATTTTTTTTTTTACTTCTTATTCTTCTCTGATTTCTATAGCTAGCACTTCCATAACTATATTGTTGGAACTAAAAGCATTAAGAGTGTATATTCTTGTCTTGTTCCTAATTTTAGAGGGAATGCTTTCAACTTTTCACCACTGAATATAATGCTACCTGTACGTTTGTCATATATGGCCTCTATTGTGTTGAGACATGTACACTCTATGCTCACATACTGGACAATTTTTATCATAATATAATATTTTAATATTGTATATAAACCATTTTAATATATTCTATATAATATAATTTATTATTTAATAATAAATGCAAATATAAATATATCCTAAACTGGTACTGAATTTTGTCAAAAGCTGTTTTAACATCTATTTAGATGATCATATAGGTTTTATTCTTCAACTTGTTGATGTGTTATGTCACATTGATTGATTTACAGATGTTGAAAAAGCTTTACATTCCTGGGATAAATCCCCTTGATCATGATGTATGACCTTTTTAATATATTGTAGGTACAGATTGCTAGTATTTTGTTGAGAAACTTTGCATCTGTGTTCATCAGTGATACTGTCTTATAATTTTCATTTTTTGTGGTATCTTTGTCTGATTTTGGTATCAGAGTGATGGTTGGCTCATAAAATGAGTTGAAATTTTCCTTCCTCTGCAAATTTTTGAAACAGTTTCAGAAGGGTAAGTGTTGACTGTTCTCTCAAAGTTTGATAAAATTTGTGTGGTGCCATCAGGTCCTAACTTTTGTTTGTTGAAAGTTTTTAATCACAGTTTCAATTTCAAAGTTTGTTATTGGTCTGTTCATATTTTCTATTTCTTCATTGGGAGACTGTACCTTTCTAAAATTTGTCTGTTTCTTTCAGGTTGTCCATTTTATTGGCATATAGTTGCTCATAGTAGTCTTTTATGATCCTTAGTGTTTCTGTGGGGTTAGTTGTAATGTCTCCTTTCTTATTTCTAATTTTATTGATCTGAATTATTTTTTTAAAAACACAAACCACATTTTATTGAATTCCAAGATCTCAAAAATTTAATGTATCACCAAGAAAAAAATTAACCAGTTATAAAATGCCATCAATTGTAAGATACATTCAATTTTAGAGATACAGCTCTAAAAGTTTTTTAAACCATCTTAGAACTGTTAAAATATGGTAACATATTGGTGTTCCATCCGAATTAGAAGCTCATCCAGGTAGTATATGTTATCTATTGGGCTTTCTATTTTCTTCCATTGATCAATATTTCTGTTTTAGTAGCAGTATAATATTGTCTTGGTGATTGTAACTTTGTAGTACAGTATGAAGTCAGGCAGCTTGTTTCTTTCAGTTCCATTCTTCTTTTTCAAGATTGCCTTGGCTATATGAGGTTTTTTGTATTTCCATACAAACTGTGAAATAATTTGTTCTATTTCTGTGAAAAATACCTTTAGTAGCTTGATAGGGATTGCATTGAATCTATAGATTTCTTTGGGTAGCATACTCATTTTCACTATATTGATTCTTCTGATCGATGAACATGGTATATCTCTTCATCTATTTGTGTCATCTTTGATTTCTTTCATCAGTGTTTTATAGCTTTCAACATAGAAGATTTTTGTTTCTTCAGGTGGATTTATCCCAAAGTGTTTTATTATTTTCATCACAATGGTGAATGGGATTGTTTCCTTAAGTTCTTTTCTATTTTTTCATTGTTAGTGTATAGGAATGCAATGTGTAGGATTTCTGTGTATTAATTTTGTATCCTACAACTTTACTATATTCATTGATTAGCACTAGTAGTTTTCTGGTGGTGTCTTTAGGGCTTTCTATGTAGAGGATCATGTTATCTGCAAACAGTGAGAGTTTTACTACTTCTTTTCCAATCTGGATTCCTTTTATTTCTTTTTTTTCTCTGATTGTTGTGGCTAATACTTCCAAAATTATGTTGAGTAGTAGTGGTGAAAGTGGACACCCTTGTCTTGTTCCTGACTTTAAGGGAAATGCTTTCAATTTCTACCATTGAGGATAATGTTTGCTGTGAGTTTATCATATATGGCTTTTATTATGTTGAGGCATGTTACTTCGATGCCTGCTTCTGGAGAGCTTTTATCATAAATGGATGTTGAATTTTGTGAAAGGCTTTCTCTGAATCTATTGAGAAAATCATATTGTTATTATCCCTCAATTTATTAATGTGATGTATCACATTGATTGATTTACAAATATTGAAGAATCCTTGAATCCCTGGGATAAAATCCACTTGGTTATGATGTATGATATTTTGAATTTGTTGTTGGATTCTGCTTGCTAGAATTTGGTTGAGGATTCTTGTATATGTTCACCAGTGATATTGACCTGTAGCTTTGTGTGTGTGGGGGGGGGGGGGGGCATCTTTTTCCGGTTTTACATATTAAGGTGATAGTGGCCTCATTGAATAATTTTGGGAATTTACCTTCTGAAATTTTCTGGAAGAGTTTGAGTAGGATAGGTGTTAGCTCTTCTCCAAATTTTAGGTAGAATTCACCTGTGAAGCCATCTGGACCTGGGCTTTTTTTTGTTGGAAGATTTTTGATTACAGTTTCTATTTCCCTGCTTGTGATGAGTCTGTTAAGATTTTGTCTTTCTTCTTGTTTCAGTTATGAAAGATTATACTTCTCTAAGAATTTGTCCATTTCTTCCAAGTTGTCCATGTTATTGTCATATAGTTGCTGATAATAGTCTCTTATGATACTTTGCATTTTTCTGTTGTCTTTTGTGATTTCTCCATTTTCATTTCCAATTTTGTTGATTTGATTCTTCTCCCTTTTTTTCTTGATGAGTCTGGCTAATGATTTCTCTATTTTATTTATCTTCAAAAAGAACCCGCTTCTAGTTTTGTTGATTTTTGCTATAGTTCTTCTTTGTTTTATTTTCATTTATTTCTTTCCTAAATTTCATGAATTCTTTCCTTCCACTAACCCTAGGGTTCTTCATTTCTTCTTCCTTTAGTTGCTTTAGGTGTAAAGTGAGGTTATTTGTTTGATTTTTCTCTTGTTTCTTGAGGTAAGCTTGTAATGCTATGAATCTTCCCCTTAGCACTGCTTTTACTGAATCCCATAAGTTTTAGATTGTCATTATTTCATTTTCATTTGTTTCTATGCATATTTTTATTTTCTTTTTGATCTATTCCATGATTTGTTGGTTATTCAGAAGTGGGTTATTTAGCCTCCATATGTTTGAATTTTTAATCATATTTTCCCCCCCTGTAGTTGATATCTAATCTAACCACATTGTGATTAGCAAAAAATGCTTGATATGATTTCAACTGTTTTCAATTTTACAAGGCTAGATTTATGTCCCAGGACATGATCTATCCTGGTGAATGTTCCGTATGCACTTGAGAAAAATGTGAAAATAGATATCAATGAGGTCTAACTGGTTCATTGTATTACTTAAAGTTTGTGTTTCCTTGCTAAATTTCTGTTTGGTTGATCTATCCATAGGTGTGAGTGGGGTATTAAAGTCTCCCACTACTACTGTGTTACTGTTAATTTCCCCTTTCATACTTGTTCACGTTTGCCTTATGTATTGAGGTGCTTCTATGTTGGGTGCATATATATTTTCAATTGTTGTATCTGCTTTGATTGATCCTTTGATCATTATGTAGTGTCCTTCTTTGTCTCTCTTCACAGACTTTATTTCAAAGTCCATTTTATCTGACATGAGTATTGCTATTCCTGCTTTCTTTTGGTTTCCATTTGCATGAGATATCTTTTTCTAGTCATTCACTTTCAGTCTGTATGTGTCCCTTGATTTCAGGTTGGTTTCTTATAGACAGCATGTATAGGGGTCTTATTTTTGCATCCATTCAGACAGTTCTTTGTCTTTTGGTTGGGATATTCCACCCATTACATTTCAAGTAATTATTGATAAGTATGATCCCATTGCTATTTATTGTCCTGGGTTCAGGTTTATAAACCTTTTCTGTATTTCCTGTATAGAGAAAATGCTTTAGCATTTGTTGAAGAGTTGGTTTGGTGGTGCTGAATTCTCTCAGCTTTTGCTTGTCTGTAAAGGTTTTTTCCAGTAGTCATGTATGGATGTGAGAGTTGGATGGTGAAGAAAGCTGAGCACCGAAGAATTGATGCTTTTGAACTGTGCTGTTGGGAAAGACTCTCGAGAGTCCCTTGGACTGCAGGAAGATCCAACCAGTCCATCCTAAAGGAGATCAGTCCTGGGTGTTCATTGGAAGGACTGATGTTGAAGCTGAAACTCCAATACTTTGGCCACCTCATGCAAAGAGTTGACTCATTGGAAAAGACCCTAATGCTGGGAAGGATTGGGAGTAGGAGGAGAAGGGGATGGCAGAGGATGAGATGGCTGGATGGCATCGCCGACTCGATGAACATGGGTTTGGATAGACTCTGAGAGTTGGTGATGGACAGGGAGGCCTGGCATGCTCCGATTTATGGGGTCACAAAGAGTCAGAGACAACTGAGCGACTGAACTGAACTGAACTGAAAGCTTTTGATTTTTCCATATTTGAATGCTGGTTATAGTAATCTGCATTGTAGGTTTTTCTCTTTCACCACTTTAAGTATGTCCTGCAATTCCCTTCTGACCTGAAGAGTTTCTATTGAAACATCAGCTGTTATCCTTATGGGGATCCACTTTTGTGTTATTTGTTGCTTTTCCCTTTTAATATTTTAATATTTGCTCTATGTGTTTGATCTCCACTAACTTGATTAATATGTGTCTTGGGGTGTTTTGCATTGGGTTTATCCTGTTTGGGACTCCTTGGGTTTCTTGGACTTAGGTAGCTATCTCTTTTCCCATTTTAAGGAAGTCTTCAACTATTATCTTCTCAAGTATTTTTTCATACCCTTTATTCTTGTCTTCTTCTTCTGGGGCTCCTATGATTCAAATGCTGGGGCATTTAACATTGTGACAGAGGTCTCTGAGGTTGTCCACATTACTTTTAATTCTTTTTTTCCTCTCTGATTCATTTATTTCCACCATTCAACTTCCACCTCACTTATCCTATCTTCTGCCTCAGTTATTCTACTGTTGGTTCCCTCTAGAGTGCTTTTAATTTTAGTTATTGCATTATTCATTATTGATTGACTTTTTTTTTATTTCTTCTAGGTCCTTGTTAAACATTTGTGGCATTTTCTCAATGCTTGTCTCTAATCTGTTTACTTGTAACTCCATTTTGTTTTCAAGATTTTGGATCATCTTTACTATCATTATTCCAAATTCTTTTTCAGGTAGACTCCAGAATTCCTCCTCTTTTGTTTGGTTTAGTGGGCATTTATTATGTTCCTTTACATGCTAAATATTTCTCTGCCTTTTCATTTCCTTTAGGGTGCTGTGTTTGAGATGCCCTTTCTGTATACTGGAAGTTTGCGGTTCCTCTTTATGTTGGAACCTGTTCCCTCTGGGTGGGTTTGGACTGGTTATTTGTCAAGGTTTCCTAGTTAGGGGAGCTTGTGTCTATGTTCTGGTGGATGGAGCTGGGTCTCTTCCCTCTGGAGTGCAATAAAGTGTCCAGTAGTGAGTCTTGGGGTGTCTATGGGTTTGGCATGGCTTTGGGTAGCCTGTCTTTTAATGCTCAGTGCTGTGTTCTTGCTTTGCTGGAGAATTAACGTGGTATGTCTTGGTCTGGCACTTGTTGGCTTTTGAGTGGAGCTTGGTTGCATTGTAGGTATGGAGACTTTTGGATGAGTTCTGGCCTATTAATGTTCCCTGGAATTCTCTGATGTTCTCAAGTTTCAAAGTTAATCCTACTGCCTCTGGCTTTCAGTCTTATTCTTAGCAATCTCAAGACTTCTCTATCCATACAACACTGATGATAAAACATCTAAGTTAAATGTGAAACAATCCTGCACAGTGAAGGACACCAAGCGAGATTCACAGAGTTAAGTAGAAAAGACAAGGTGGGGGGAGGAGATAGAGGTGACCTGTGGAGAAAAGGGAGAGTCAAAAGGGGAGAGAGCAATGAAACAAGTAATCACACCCCTAAGTGAAAATGGGTACTGAAGATTAGACTGTTAAAGGTACAAAATTGATAACAAATACCAAAAAGCAAAGATAAAAAATCTAGAGGAGAGGTTAGACTCTCAAGAATACAATATTAAAAATCCAAAATATCAATCACAAAAATTATATATTAAATTTGCTTTAAAAATAGGGTCTTGTTTTGCAAGGTAATAGTAAGACAAATGAAAATTAAAGGAATAATAAAGAACTTAAATTTAAAAAAATTAAAAAGTGGTAATAGTAAAATATATATCTAGGAATTTTTCTGGAGCTGTTGTGGGTAGTGCGGGGTCAGTTCAGTTTCAGATAGCTTCTTGTTTCAGCTTGTACCTGTTCTCAAGGTCTATAGGCCCCCTCCAATGCTTAGTCAGTTAACTACAGGATATTAGTCTGTTGCAGCTGTCACTTCCAGAGTGGTTCCCCCTTTGTTTATTTTCGCTTCCTCTATTTGCAAGTCTCTTCAGTGTCTGATTTCTGCCCTGACACAAGAGGGGCAAAGGTGGTCACTTATTTAGGCTCATTTGTTCAGTTGTGTTGTGGGGAGGGATGAATACTGCAAACAGATATTGCTGGTATGTGTGGGGAGTGCTTGCAGTGTGTGGACCACCCTGGGTTTGCCCCAGCTCACAGCAGTGTGTGCTTTCTGGGTCTACACTGCTCAGGCTCCAGGGTACTCTGTAGGGCACTGTCCAAAGCAAACCCTGTGTTTTGTGTGCTTCCCAGGTCTAAGCCACTCAGGTTCAGATTCTCAGGTACACTGCAAGGGCACAGACTCTGTTGGGCATGAGTTATGTGCCTTTCCCAGGTCTGAGCAGCTCAGGTGACCAGGTGCTTGGCGAGTGCACTATCCCAGATGAACCGTGTGTCTTAATCACCTCCCTGGGCCCAGCTTCTCAGTTTCCTGGGTGTACTGGGAGAACATAGTCCCAGGTGTGCTGTGTGTCTCCTCTGGGGAGCTAATCTCAGGCTGGGATTCTCCTGGCAGATTTCAACTGTCCACAATCCCAGGAAGATGTGGTTAGCAAGTGGAAGTCTGCTCACCATTTGGTGGAGGATGCCAGTCTCTGGGCTGAGATTGGAGCAACCCCTGACTTCCAGCTTTGGCTGTCACACGCCTGCCTCTCAGCCTCCATTAGGGGAGAGGGACCTGTATGCAGCTGGCTTGCTCTCCTTTGGTATTCGCTCAATCATTTGTTCTGTGAGCAGGCGAGGCTGTGAGTTAGAGCCTTCAGTAGGAAAGTTCTCTCCCTTTTTCTTTTTTCCCCCTCTCTGGTGATCCCACAATTTGGATTGCTATCTCATGTTAGCTCCTTCAGATTGTCCTTTGGTGTTCAGGCCCAGTCCTTACCCTAAGGACCAATGATACTGTCTGCACCTCCCTGTCCAGCCCCTGCTCACTGGTGGCGGATGTGTGTCTGGGCTACCTCTCTGCTGGCAGTTGCAGTTAGGCACCTATTCTGTGTGTGTATGTGTGCGCGTGCACGTGCGTGTGTGTGTGTGTGTGTGTGTGTGTGTGTGTTTCCTCACAGTTATGTTGCCCTCTGAGATTCCAAATCTCCCTGCAGACCTGCCTGTGAGAGGGTTTCCTGCTCCTCCTTCACAACTCCCTCTCCAGGTCAGGTCTCCATCTCTAACTCTTTTGTCTCTCTTTTTGTCTTTTATATTTTGTCCTACCTCCTTTCAAAGAGAATGGGCAGCCTTTCTAAGTCCCTGGTGGACTCCTCCAGCATTCAGAAATTGTTTTGTGGAAGTTTCTCAGCATTCAAATGATCTTTTGATGAGTTTGTAGGGAAGAAAGTGGTCTCCTGGTCCTATTCCTCTGCCATCTTGGGACCTGATTTGAATTCTTTCTCCTCTGCCCCTCGCCATTTTCTTTATGATGAGTTTGGCTAAAGGTTTATCAATTTCATTTACGTTTTCAAACAACCAGCTTTTGGTGTCATTAATCTTTGCATTTGTTTTCTTTGTTTCTATTTCATTACTTTCTGCTCTGATCTTTATGGTTTCTTTCCTTCTACTAAATTTAGGTTTCTTTTTTTTCTTTCTCTGGTTGACTTATGTGTAAATTTAGATTGTTTATTTGAGATTTTTCTTGTTCCTTGAGATAAGATTGTTTTGCTATCAACTTCCCTCCTAAAATTGCTTTGCTGCATTCCTAAGTTTTGGGCCATTGTGCTTTCATTTTTATTTGTCTCTAGGTAGTTTTTGTTATTTCCTCTTTGATTTCTTCAGTGATCTATTTGTTGTTTAGTAGCATATTGCTTAACTGAACCGCCATGTGTTTGTGTTTTAGAGTTTTTTTTTTTTTTCCTTGAAGTTTATTTCTAATCTCATAGCATTGGGATCAGAAAAGTTCCTTAATATGATTTTGATTTTCTTAAATTTATCTAGACTCAATATGTGGTCAATCGTAGAGAATGTCCTTGGTGTACTTGAGAAGAATGTGTAGTCTGCTACTTTTGGAAAGAATGTTCTATAAATATCAATTATGTCCAATTCATCTAAAGTGTCATTTAAGGCCTGTGTTTTTTTAATTAATTTTCTGTTGAGATGATCTGTCCATTGATGAAAGTGAAGTCTTAAAATTCCCTACTATATTGTGTTATGGTCAATTTCTCTCTTTATGAGTGTTAATATTTGCCTTACGTATTAAGTTGATCCTATGTTGAGTGCATACATAGTTATAATTGTTATGATTTCTTCTTTGGTTGAGCCCTTGATTATTATGCAGTGTCCTTCTTTGTCTCTTCTAACAATCTTTGTATTGAATTCTATTTTGAATAATACAAGTATTGATACTCCAGGTTTCTTGATTTCCATTTGTGTGGAATACCTACTTCCATCCCCTTATTTTCAGTCAGTAAATATTCCTAGGTCTGATATGAGTTTCTTGTAGACAATATAAACAGTCTTGTTTTTGTATTCACAAGTCAGCCTATGTCTTTTGGCTATTGCATTTAATCTATTTGCATTTAAGGTAATTATTGACATGTATGATCTTATTCATGAGAAATGCCAGGCTGGATGAATTACAAGCTGGAATCAAGATAGGTGGGAGAAGCATTAACAACCTCAGATATGCGGTGATACCACTCTAATGGCAGAAAGTAAAGAGGAACTAAACCTCTTGATGAAGATGAAGCAGGAGACTGAAAGAGCCAGCTTAAGACTAAATATTAAAAAAATCTAAGATCATGGTATCCAGTCCCATTACTGCATGGAAAATAGATGGGGAAAATGTGGAAGTAGTGAAAGATTTCCTCTTTTTGAGCTCCAAAATCACAGTGGATGGTAACTGCAGCCATGAAATCAGAAAACGATTGCTTCTTGGCAGGAAAGTGATGACAAACCTAGACAGTGTGTTGAAAAGCAGACACATTACTCTGCCAACAAAAGTTTGTATAGTCAAGGCTATGGTCTTCCCATTGGTCATGCACGGTTGTGATAGCTGGACCATAAAGAATGCAGATTGTCAAAAATCGATGCCTTTGAAATATTGTGTTGGGGAAGACTCCTTAAAGTCCCCTGGGCAGCAAGGAGATCAAACCAGTTAATCTTAAGGGACATCAACCCTGAATATTCATTGGAAAGACTGAGGCTGAAACTGTAAGTATTTTGGACATCTGATGCAAACAGATGACTCATTGGAAAAGTCCCTGATGCTGGGAAATATTGAAGGCAGAAGAAGATGGAGAAGAGGGTGTCAGAGGTTGAGATGGCTGGTTTACATCACTGATGCAATGAACATGAACTTGGGCAAGCTCTGGAAGATGGTGAAGGACAGGGAGGCCTGGTGTGCTGCTGTTCATGGAGTCTCAGAGTAGGACAAAGTTGGGTGACTGAACAGTAATGATATGATCCTATTACTAGTTTCTTAATTGTTTTGGGTTAATTTTGTGTAGGTCTTTTCCTTGTAATGTTTCCTGCCTAGAGATGTTCCTTTATTAATTGTTATACAACTGGTTTAGTGGTGCCAAATTCTGTTAAATTTTGTTTAGTTCTAAAAATTTTGATTTCTCTATCAAATCTGTTTTAGAATCTTGCTCAGTAGATTATGTATGTAGGTTCTTTGCTTTCATCAGTTTGAATATATTATGCCATTGCCTTCTGCCTTGAAAGCATTTCTATTGAGAAGTCAACTGATCACATTTTAGGAGTTCCTTTGTAAGCTATTTTCTGCTTTTCCCTTGTTTGTTCTTTTTTTTTTTTTTTTTTTTTTTTTTTTTTTTTTTTAGTATTTCATCTGTGTATTTAATTTGTGTCAATTTGATTGCTATGTGTTTCAGTGTGTCTCTCCTTGTATTTATCCTGCCTGGGTCTCTCTGTGTTATCTGGAATTGGTTGGAATTTTTCAGCTTTTATATATCCAAGTATGTTCTTGTGTTCTTTCTCTCTCTCTTGTCCTTCTCAGTTCAGTTCAGTTCAGTTCAGTCACTCAGTCATGTCTGACTCTTTGTGACCCCATGAACAGCAGCACACCAGGCCTCCCTGTGCATCACCAACTCCTGGAGTCTATCCAAATTCATATCCATTGAGTTGTTGATGCCATCCAACCATCTCATCCTCTGCTGGCCCCCTCTCCTCCTGCCCTCAATCTTTCCCAGCATAAGGGTCTTTTCCAGTGAGTCAGCTCTTCACATAAGGTGGCCAAAGTATTGGAGTTTCAGCTTCAACATCAGTCCTTCCAATGAACACCCAGCACTGATCTCCTTTAGGGTGCACTGTTTGGATCTCCCTTCAGTCCAAGGATCTCTCAAGAGTCTTCTTCAACACCACAGTTCAAAAGCATCAATTCTTCTGTGCTCAGCTTTCTTTATAGTCCAGCTCTCACATCTTTACATGGGCACTGGAAAAACCATAACCTTGACTAGACAGACCTTTGTTGGCAAAGTAATGTCTCTGCTTTTTAATATGCTGTCTAGGTTGGTCATAACTTTCCTTCCAAGGAGTAAGCTTCTTTTAATTTCATGGCTGCAATCACCTGCAGTGATTTTGGAGCCCAGAAAAATGGTCAGCCACTGTTTCCACTGTTTTCCCATCGATTTCCCATGAAGGGATGGGACTGGGATGCCATGATCTTCGTTTTCTGAATGTTGAGCATTAAGCCAACTTTTTCACTTTCCTCTTTCACTTTCATCAAGAGGTTCTTTAGTTCTTCACTTTCTGCCATAAGGGTGGTGTCATCTGCATATCTGAGGTTATTGTTATTTTTCCCAGCAATCTTGATTCCAGCTTGTGCTTCCTCCAGCTCAGTGTTTCTCATGATGTACTCTCCATATAAGTTAAATAAGCAGAGTGACGATACACAGCCTTGAAGCACTCCCTTTCCTATTTGGAACTAATCTGTTGTTCCATGTCCAGTTCTTACTGTTGCTTCCTGTCCTGTATACAGATTTTTCAAGAGACAAGTTAGGTGGTCTGGTATTCCCATCTCTTTAAGAATTTTCCAGTTCATTGTGATCTGCACAGTCAAAGACTTTGGCATAGTCAATAAAGCAGAAATAGCTGTTTTTCTGGAACTCTCTTGCTTTTTTGATGATCCAGCAGATATTTGCAATTTGATCTCTGGTTCCTCTGCCTTTTCTAAAACCAGCTTGAACATCTGGAAGTTCACGGTTCATGTATTGCTGAAACCTGGCTTGGAAAATTTTAAGCATTACTTGTCCTTCTAGGACAAATGCGTTTAATATTGTCCCAGAGGGCTGTTAGACTGGTTTCACATTATTTCATTCTTTTATCTATATTGTTTATTGCAGAAGTAATTTCCACCATTCTTTCTTACATGTCACTTATCTTTTCTTATGTCTCAGTTATTCTTCTGTCGATTCCTAGTGTTTTGTTCATTTCTATAATTTTGTTCTTCAGTGATCCTGAATCATTTGCAATATCATTATTCTGAATTCTTTTTCTGGAAGGTTGCTTATCTCCACTTCATTTAGTTGTTTTCTGGAGATTTATCTTGTCCATTTCCCTGGGAAATAATCCTATTCCTGTTCATTTTGATTGTTGTTTGATTGTTGATATCTGATTGTGGCTTCTGTTCTAGAGGATACAGGACTGTATTTATTCTTGCTGCTTCTGCCTACTATTTGTTGGATAAGGCTAAAAGTCTTGTGTCAGTTTCCTGATGGATGGGACTGGAACTGTGGAAAACTGGATCTTGCTCTGTTCAGTAGAACTGTAGTCAAGAAAACTTTAATCTGATTATCTGCTGATGGGTGGGGCTTCTCTATCTCCCTAGTGATTGTTTGGTATGAGGTGAACCAGGCCTGTACTCTTTGGGCTCTGTGGTAGATCTAATGGTGATCTCCAAGAGGGCTCATACCAAGGGGTGTCTTACAGGATGGCTGATGCAAGTGCCCCCATCCCTGTGGTCAGCCACTGCTGACTCATGCCTTGGCAGGTGGCCCTCCAGTTCTCACAGGTATATCTGGCTCAGTCTTCTATGTGGTCATTGCTCCTTTCCCCTGAGTCCTGGTGAACACAAGGTTTAGTTTGAGCCCTCCAACAGTGGAGTTTCTGTTTTTCCTAGTTCTGTGTTTCTGCAATCAAGTCCCACTGGACTGCATAGTTAGATTTCCTGGTGATCCTAGTCCCTTTGCCAGATCCCCAGGTGGAGAACCCTGGTGTGGGGCCTAGAACCTTCAATACAGTGCAAAATCTTCATTGTTATTCTGGTTCTCCAGTTTGTGGGTCACCAATCCAGCAAGAATGGAATTTGATTTTATCATAATTTTGCCCCTCCTACTGTCTCATTGTTGCTTCTCCTTTGTCCTTGGACTTGGGACATCTTTTTATGGTGGGTTGCAGTATCTTCTTGACAATGTTGTTCATCAGCTAGTTGCAATTTTGGTGTTTTCCTTTGGTGTGTGAGAAGATGCACACACATTAAACAACCTTTAATATGTTGAAATATATCCCCTCTATATTCATTTTGATGAGGTTTTTTTTTTTTTTACTTGAATGGATGTTGAATTTTGTTTATTGATAAGATCTTGTGATTTTTATCCTTCCTTTTGTTAATATAATGTATCACATTGATTAATTTGCAAATATTTAGCCATCCTTTCATCCCTGAAATAAATCCTGATTTATTATGGTGTTTGGTCTTTTTAAATATTGCTGAATTTTGTTTACCAATATTTTGTCTAGGATTTTTGCATTTGCATTCATCAAAGATTTTGGCCTATATTCCTTAGTAATTTTTTTTTTTTTGTACTATCTTTGTCTTAAGTAGAAGCTGAAACTCCAATACTTTGGCCACTTGATGCGAAGAGCTGACTCATTTGAAAAGACCCTGATGCTGGGAAAGATTGAGGGCAGGAGGAGAAGGGGACGATAGAGGATGAGATGGTTGGATGCGTCACTGACTCAATGGACATGGGTTTGGGTGGACTCCGGGAGTTGGTGACGGACAGGGAGGTGTGGCGTGCTGCGGTTCATGGGGTTGGAAAGAGCTGGACATGACTGAGCGACTGAACTGAACTGTCTTATTTTGGTGTCCAAGTAGTTGGGGCCTTATAGAATGAATTTCAGCATATTTTGTCACCTTCAATTTTTTGTAATACTTTTTAAAGTGTATTTGCTCTTCTTTATATGTTTAGTAGAATTCTCCCTTAAAACAATTAAGTCCTGTACTTTTATTTCCTAGAAGTTGTTTTTAATTACAAATTCAATTCCACTACTTATAATTATTCTATTTTGTTTATTCATTCCTGTTTCAGTCTTGTCAGTTTGAATATATCTAGAAATTTGTCCTTTTTTTCTAGGTTGTCCAATCTGTTAACATATAACTGTTCATAGTATTTTGTGTGTGTGTGTGTGTGTGTGTGTGTGTGTGGCATTTTTGTGTTTCTTTAGTATTGTTTAGGCTTTCCTATAGCTCAGTGTAAAGAATTTACCTGCAGTGCAGAAACCACGGGAGACATGTGTTAGATCCCTGGATTGTGAAGATACCCTGAATGAGGGAATGGCAAACTATTCCAGAACCTGGTAGGATACAATCTGTAAGGTTGCAAAGAGTTGTTCATGACTGAAGCAATTTAGACCACATGCATGCAATAGTATTACTTCTCTGCTTTCATTTCATTTTTGTTTATTTGTGTCCACTCTCTTATCCTTGATAAGCCTCCATCAAGGTCTACCAGCGTTTTCTTCTTCAAAAAAGAGATCTTGGTTTCATTTATCATTTCTTTTCTTTTTTTGTCTCTGTTTTATTTCTTCTGTGATATTTATTACTTCCTTCATTTGCTCACTTGACAATTTGTTCCTTTAAAATATTCTATTAGAAGACAGGTCAGATTGTTTATTTGAAAATTTTCTCTGCTTCTTGAGGTTGGCTTGAATGGCTGTAAGCTTTCAGCTGAGAACTACTTTCGCTAAATCGCAGCTTCCTTGGTGGCTCAGATGGTAGAGAATCTTCTTGCAATGTGGGAGACCCTGGTTGGATCCCTGAGTCAGGAAGATCCCCTGGAGAAGAAGATGGCAGCCCACTCCAGTATTCTTGCCTGAAGAATTCCATGGACAGAGGAATCTAGCAGGTTACTGTCCATAGGATTCCAAAGAGTCAAACACAACTGAGTGGATAGCACTTTCATTTTCTTCCATAGATTTTGGAAAGTTGTGTTTCCATTTTAATTTGTCTCAAGGTGTTTTCTAAATTTCTCTTTGACTTATTGCTTTTGTACTAACATTTCCTTTTGTCTCAGTGTGTTCATGCCTTTACCATTTTTCTTTCTGTAATTGATTTCTATCTTGTTTTGTATCATTATGTCTGGGAAAAAGCTTGATATAACTTTATCTTCTTAATTTGGTTGAGATTTGTTTTGTGGCCTAGGATGTGATCTATCTCGGGAAATTTCCACCTGCACTTGAAAAGAATATGTATTATAGTAGTTTTGGATGGGATTTTCTTTGGATTTCTACAAACACAATCAGTCTATTTTGTCATTTAAGATCACTGTTGCCTTTGATCTTTCCACTGATGTGAAGTTGTAAAATATCCCATTGTTACTGTTTTAATTGCTAATTTTCCTCTTTATGTCTATTAATATTTGCCTTACAAAGTTAAGTGCTCCTGTATTAGGTTCATGTATGCTAGCAAATATATTATCCTTTTCTTGTGCTAATTTCTTCATCATTTTAAATTTTTCTTCTTTGTCTTTTGTTACAGACTTTTTTTAAAGTCTGGTTTCTCAAATATGACTATTGCTACTTCTGCTTTCTTGTTTTCATTTGCATGGAATATTGTTTTTCATTTCCTCACTTCCAGTATCTGCTTATTTAGCTTTGAAGTGAGTATATTTTAAGAAGCGTGTTGTTGAATCATATTTTTAATACAATGAACCCCCCGTGTCTTTCAATTGGAGCATTTAGTCCATTGACATTTAAAGTAATTATTGATACATATATACTTATAATTTTATTACTTGTTTTTCAATTGTATTTGTTGTTCTCCTCTGTTCATTCCTTCTTTTAGTTTCTTCCTTTTATCAGTTCAGTTCAGTTCAGTCGCTCAGTCGTGTCCGACTCTTTGCAACCCCATGAATTGCAGCACGCCAGGCCTCCCTGTTCATCACCATCTCCCGGAGTTCACTTAGACTCATGTCCATCGAATCAGTGATGCCATCCAGCCATCTCATCCTCTGTCGTCCCCTTCTCCTCCTGCCCCGAATCCCATCCAGCATCAGAGTCTTTTCCAATGAGTCAACTCTTCGCATGAGGTGGCCAAAGTACTGGAGTTTCAGCTTTAGCATCATTCCTTCCAAAGAAATCCCAGGGCTGATCTCCTTTAGAATGGACTGGTTGGATCTCCTTACAGTCTAAGGCGCTCTCAAGAGTCTTCTCCAACACCACAGTTCAAAAGCATCAATTCTTTGGTGCTCAGCCTTCTTCACAGTCCAACTCTCATGTCCATACATGAGCACAGGAAAAACCATAGCCTTGATTAGGTGGACCTTAGTCGGCAAAGTAATGTCTCTGCTTTTGAATATACTATCTAGGTCGGTCATAACTTTTCTTCCAAGGAGTAAGTGTCTTTCAATTTCATGGCTGTAGTCACTATCTGCAGTAATTTTGGAGCCCCCAAAAATAAAGTCTGACACTGTTTCCACTGTTTCCCCATCTATTTACTTTTATAACAGGATGGTTTTCTTCAGTGATATGTTTGTGTCCCTTTCTTTTTGTTTTTATTTATCTATCATAGGTTTTAATTTGTGATTCTATGTGGTTCATATATGCTAATGTATGACAATATCTACTTGATTTAAACTGGTAGTAATTTTAAGTTCAATCACATTCTAAAAGACCTACATTATTTCACTTCAATCTCCCACATTTTGATTTCAGTTTATTTCTTCACGATTATTGCTTCACTTCTTACTCTATAGTTGGTTCTTACAATTATTTTCTCTTTTTGTCTTTGTATTAACTTATGTATGTGCTTGAACTTCAACCTTTACTGTATGTTTGCCTTTGCTTATGGGAATTTTCCTTTCCTATATATTTTTACTTCTTCATATAGCCTTTTCTATTTCACTTGCACACATTACTTGAACACTTTCTTTTGGGTCAATTTAATATTGATGATGTCTTCCAGTTTTTAGTTCTCTCAGAAGGTTTTTTTTTTTTTTTTAATTTCTCTATTCTAGAAGATAATCTTAGGTAGACTATTCTAGGTTGTAGGTTTTTCTCTATTAGCACTTTTACTATATTATGCCACTCATCCCTGTCCTGCAAAATCACACACACACCCTTGGTCTGCAGAAAAATAAGCTAGTAGCCTTTGAGAGTTCCCTTTTAAATAACTTAGTTTTTCTCTTGCTGCCTTAATAAGTTCCCCTTTTTTCCTTTTCCTTTTGTCATTTTAATTACTTTGTCTTGATATAGGCCATTTTGGTTCGTCTTATTTGGGATTCTCTGTGCTTGGATATTTGTTTTCTTTTAGATAATTGAGGGATTTTCAGCCATAATTTCAAGAAATATATTTTTATTCCTTTTGTCTCTCTCTTGTCATTCTGAGACCCCCATTATATGAATGTTGGTATCCTTGATGTTACCTCACACATCTTTTAAATTGTTCTTGAATTTTCTTTTCTCGTTTTGTTTTTCTTTTTGCTTTTGGATTTGGTGCTTTCTGCTACCCT
Organism: Ovis canadensis; assembly: GCF_042477335.2. Classification (NCBI taxonomy): domain Eukaryota; kingdom Metazoa; phylum Chordata; class Mammalia; order Artiodactyla; family Bovidae; genus Ovis; species Ovis canadensis. Next base: position 16,605,860 of record NC_091253.1, read on the forward strand.
ATCTTCTACTTATGCTTTCTTCTGTATTGCCTAGTCTATTTACTTTCTTTTACAGTGTTTTTCATTTCAGTTATTATACTCCTCAATTTTGACTGATTCATTTTTGTATTTTATACTTTCTTATTTAAATTCTCACTATGCTGATATATCCTTTTCCCTAATTCAATTATCATTCTTATTACTAATGTTTTGAATTCTTGATCTGGTAAGTTTGCTTATTTCTGTTTTATTACTTGTTTTTTTTTTCAAGAGCTTTTCTTGCTTTTTCAAATGAGGTCAATTCTCTGTCATCTCATTTTGCCTAATTTTCTCTCTTTCTATGAAATTTGGTGAAAAAAATTACCCACTCTGGTCTCAAAGGGGTATCATTATCTGGAAGCTTCCCTATACAATCTGCATGTGCCCTATGGCTTTGGTGGAAGGCTGGATTTAACATGAGCACTAGTCACATCTTTCCCCTGGGTTTGTTGGCAGCTGCTACCTTGGTAGGAAGTGGGACTAAGATGAAACTTCTAGAGCGAGATATAAACTAGAGTTTCTCATTGTCACTTCCCTATCATGGTTGGGTGTTTCATCCCAAGTTTTTATAGCAGAAGCCCTGAGTGTCAGGTTTGAGCTGGCTTTGTTCTCTTCATGTGTGAGCTTTCCCTCCTCCAAACACTGGCACCCTGGCCCCAAAGGTAATGATAAGCCAAGAGAGGTCAGTGTGTGCCCTGGGCATATGACAGGTCTCAGGCTGTGGTGATCTGGCCTCAGTCAGGGGTCAGGGAGGATTCTGACATGGTATCTACTTAAGTGCCAGGAATATATGCTTCCACATTACTCAGATGCTGCTCCAAGTCTGAGCTTCTTCTTTTCTCAAGGCTGAATTCTTTCCTAGGTCACAGCTGAGCCTCCTCTTTCTCCAGTGTGGAACTGTGATATAAAGCACATGAGGCTGGAGTGTTCATTCAGCTCATGCTGGTACATGTGCCAGTGAGGCCATGGGAAACAGGGCAGCCACCTGGGTAATTCAGTCTGCTTTCTCTTTCCTGAGTTGGGAGCCAGTGAGAATATGCATTCTGCTTCTAAATGGAGGACAGGCTATCCATAGTCTCCTGTTAGTCTCAGTGACCCTCCATCCAGCCGAGGTGGCTCATGTTCCCTGTATTGGACCCCAGGACTGGGGTCCCAATATGTGGCTCAAAATGTTCATCCTCAGAGAGGGTCTGTATCCATGTGACTCCCCTCCTCTTCTGTGTCCTCTCTACAGGCAAAGTTCCAGACCTAACCAGGTCTGTTTTCTTCCCATGCAATTCTGTAAGGATCTTTCCTGAATCTTTGGTTTTATAGGAGTCATTATGTCAGTTTACAATTTGTTTTGATTGAGACAATGTTAAGCACCCCAACATTCAAATCACAGGGATCCCTGAAGAAGAAGACAAAAGGAAAAGGCATGAGGGAGTATTTGAGGAGATAATAGTAAAAAACAAAAACAAAAACAAAAACTTTACTAAAATGGGTAAGGAAATGACCACCCAAGTCCAAGAAGCTCAGAATGGTCCATACAGGGTAGACCCAAGTAGAAACACACCAAGACACATATTAATCAAACTCACAAAAATTAAACCCAAAAGACAAATATTAAAAGCAATAAGGGAAAAGCAACAAATAGCATATAAGGGAATCCCAATAAGGATAACAGCTGATCTTTCAACAGAAACTCTGCAGGTCAGAAGGGAATGGCAGGACATACTTAAAGTGAAGAAAAGGAGGGGAAAAAAAAGTCTACAACTAAGATTACTCTACCCAGGAAGGATCTCATTCAGCTTCAAAGGAGAAATCAAAAGCTTTACAGACAAGCAAAAGCTGAGAGTATTCAGCACCACCAAGCCAGCTCTTCAACAAATGCTAAAGGATCCTCTCTAGACAGGAAACACAGAAAAGGTTTATGAAAATGAACCCAAAACAATAAAGCAAATGGTGACAGGTTCATACTTACCAATAATTACCTTAAATGTGAATAGGCTAAATGCTCCAACCAAAAGACAAAGAACTGTCTGAATGGATACAAAAACAAGACCCCTATACATAGTCTACTCAAACCTCGGGACACATACAGACTGAGAGTGAGGGGCTGGGAAAAGATATTTCATGTAAATGGAGACCAAAAAAAAATGCAGGAGTAACAATATTCATATCAGATGAAGTAGACTTTATAAGAGACAAAGAAGGACACTACATAATGATCAAGGGATCAATCCAAAAAGAAGATAAAACAATTATACATATACATACACATAGAAGCCCTAAATACTTAAGGCAAATGTTAGCAACTATTAAAGAACAAATTGACTGTTGCACAATAATAGTGGGGGACTTTAATACCACATTCACACCAATAGACCGGTCATCTGGACAGAAAATTAGCAAGGAAAAACAAGATTTAAGTGATACATTGGGACAGTTAGACCTAATTGATATCTATTTGGCATTTACCCCAAAACAATATATTTCACTTTTTCCTCATGTGTGCATGGGGCATTCTCCAGGACAAATCACATCCTGGACCACAAATCTATCCTTAGTAATTAATAATAAAAAAATTGAAATCATATCAAGCATCTTTTCTGATTACAATGTTGTAAGATTAGATATCAAGTACAGGAAAAAAAAAAACTATGAGAAACACAAACATGGAGGCTAAACAACATACTCCTAAATTATCAAGCAGTTCACTGAAGAAATCAAAAAGGAAATAAAAATATGCATAGAAACAAATGATAATGCATTTCATTTTTGCAAGATACATCATATTCCCAGACCTCTGCCTGTAGCTCCAGGCAGGAGCAGTTGGAGCTATCATATGCATATGCATATATCAATACTTACATGTGTGCACACACATGCACAGAAAGTGTGCATATCTCCATGTATATTTTTGTATGTGTATGTTCACACAATAGAAAATAGGATACAATCAGAAAAAATCTTAGGTAGCAAATGTCTGTGATTGCTCATATGAGAATTTTACGATCTAGCTAATTTAGCTACCCATCAGTCTATTTAAACAAGTACAGTGGTTAAGAGAAATCAACTCTTGTTTAGAGATAGAATAAGAATCATGCTAAACTGAGGTTCTTAAAGATATTTTTAGTTAATCCAAGATTACCTTTTACCTTCTGTCAAATTGAATGAATATTTATCCAATGCAGTAAAATGTGCACAACAAATACTTTTAATTCTGTTATTTAAAATAGCTTCCATACCTACTTTGCCCTCAATGCAAGATGTTCCTTTTGATAGCATGTCTTTTTAATCACCATCACTTTAAAATATATGCTGCTGCTACTAAGTCACTTCAGTCATGTCCAACTCTGTGCGACCCCATAGACGGTAGCCCACCAGGCTCCTCCGTCCCTGGGATTCTCCAGGCAAGAACACTGGAGTGGGTTGCCATTTCCTTCTCCAATGCAGGAAACTGAAAAGTGAAAGTGAAGTCGCTCAGTCGTGTGCGACTCTTCATGACCCCATGGTCTGCAGCCTACCAGGCTCCTCCGTCCATGGGATTCTCCAGGCAAGAGTACTGGAGAATAAAATTTGGGATTTTTGGAATTTTAATTCAAAAAATAAAATTTGGGATTATCAAATGACAATATTCCATTCAATATTGTAAAAGATGGATATACATTTGTTTCAATGTGTTTGATGCAAATATTAAGAGCACTTTATATAACCATTACATAGATATTTCTGCTATGGTTTTACCTAGTAGCTCATATGGTAAAGAACCTGCCTGCTAATGCAGGAGATGTAGGAGACACAAGTTTGATCTCTGGGTCAGGAAGATTCCCTGGAGGAGGAAATGGCAACCCACTCCAGGATTCTTGCCTGGAGAATTCTATAAAAAGAGAAGTCTGGTAAGCTACACTCCATGAGGTCGCAAAGAGTCAGACACAACTGAGTGATTAACACTTCACTTCACTTCATACAATATATGCTGAGAGCATGAATTTGAATTCTGTTCAATTCTCAACTGATTTTCACTGTGAGAAAGATAATTCACATAAATAACCCTCAATCCCTTCATCTTTAAAACACATAAATTATTACAATCTATAACTAATGCTAGAAATTAATATTGTTTGTCCAGTGACAGCATGTAATAGATATTGCTTTGTTTTTAAATCACAAGCTTGTAAATAAAACCTGTTATATAAAATTAAAATAAAATTTTTATATTGTTTAATTTCTAATGCCATATGCTGCTTTGCTTATCTTTAAGAAAATAAACCTCGAGGACCAGAACAGCATACTGCATATTTAATTCTCTGTCAATGTTACACGATTGTAAATAAAGCCACATTTTTCCTTTGAAGAGTAAAAGCATTCTCCCAGTGGCAGTATGCCTTTCCCTTACCTGCCAAGCACTGCTCATTGACCCATTATTCCTTTAACTTCCAAATATATGTTTGTAGACTACGTGAATTATTATGTGCTTCTTTTCTCTGAGTTACAACATATGCTTGCCCATGGAGGTTTGCAAACCTCTTTTAATATTAATGACACAATTTGAGGCATAGGTATTCCAGAGAACAAACTTTGCCTTCACTGGCTGTGCTGCATCTCCTCATTAAATGTGGGCAATCTTCCTTTTGCACTTAGTTTCAGACACCTAAATAATATTTTTTTTCACTTGGCAAGCTAAGGTTTTTAAGCACTAAAGAAGGGAAATAAAAGTCATTTTTCTTTCTCAGTAGCATTTCTTTCTCACACTTGAACACACAGTACTGTCAACCAGCTCTAAGTGACTCACTGTTCAGAGAAACGCTACAAACTCTTTTGAAAATGATAAATGATTTAAAACTCATGATCTGAAATAGAACTTGATCCCTGAGGGTTTATAGAAGGGCCTATCTGATGCAAGACAGGGAAAGAGACACAGATGTGTATAACGGACTTTTGGACTCAGAGGGAGAGGGAGAGGGGGGGATGATTTGGGAGAATGACATTCTAACATGTATACTATCATGTGAATTGAATCACCAGTCTATGTCTGACGCAGGATGCAGCATGCTTGGGGCTGGTGCATGGGGATGACCCAGAAAGTTGTTATGGGGAGGGAGGTGGGAGGGGGGTTCATGTTTGGGAATGCATGTAAGAATTAAAGATTTTAAAATTTAAAAAATAAAAAACTAAAATTAAAAAAAAAAAAAAAGAAGGGCCTATCTGTAACAGCTCACAAAAAGCAAAATACTGTTGGTGAGGCATTCTTCAAGCAGGTCTATTCCAGGGTCCAGGCAACTCTGGGCTTTTATACATTATTAACTCTTCAGGGAATCCAGAATCTATTTGAGGTAGTAAAGATGACATTAATAAGACAGAACCCATGGCTTTGTTTAGTAAGCAATTGTCTCACTGAATTCACAAGTTTTCTAAGGTCGACTATACTCACAAAATCTGGCCAATTATTTTTCTCATCTCTTTGTCTTCCCCATTTCATTCCCCTTGAAAATTAGCCAGAGCCCTCCATGCTCATTTTATACACTCAGACTTACTTTCACTAAAAGGTGAGGGACAATTTCTCAGCTTCTTTAACCTGTAATATTTTACTTCTCTGGAAAATTAGGGAAGAAAGAGGAGAAGCTAATGTTTATTGAAGGCCTACTTTAATCATAGAATTTAAAACAGCCATCAGTGTTAATATCATCCTACCATCTTATGAGTGAGAGAATTTGGCCCCGAGAAATCAATTAGCCTGCTGAAGATCACACTGATCAAGATAACGATGGATTCTAACTCAAGTCTGAAGCCAGTGTTCATGCTGCTTTTCATGAAGAACACCTTATTTTTGCCAAGGCTAAGCATCTTTCTACCTGTTTACCCTATCCAGTTCTGGCTTATCTAGGGACACCTTTATCCAGTTTCTATTTTTCCTAAATAAATTCTAAAACCTTTTCTCAACTGACTATTTTAAAGGTAAACTTGCTCTTGCTTGCAGAGTGAAGAACACAACAAATAAAAAGCTATAACTGCTATATACTTTCAGTACAATCAAGTCTCTTTCTTCACGCCTCACTATTTGAAAGATAAATTTATACTTGTGAACTTCACTGTTTCATAAACCACTTTCTTTCTAATTCTTTGCACTGGCTCCCACTTCCACCCCTTTTGTGAAGTGTTCTTCACCAGGTCATCAACTGTACAGCATTTATGCATTTAAATGCTTCCTTGTGATTTTTTAAACATTCTTGATTTTTGGCTTATTCAGTGACATAATTTGTTTCTCATTACAAAAATAATAACTACAACACATTTTGTGCTGCTGGCTATGCTAGGATTCTAAATCTCTATTACAATTACCTCTTATGAGATTCCTTCAGGTTAAAAATTATTCATTATTCCAGATCAGGAAAATAAGGTTCTTCCAGCATAAGCCATGAGCCATGCCATGTAGGGCCAGTCAAGACATATGGATAATGGGGGAGAGTTCTGACAAACTGTGGTCCACTGGAGAAGGAAATGGCAAGCCACTTCAGTATTCTTGCCTTCAGAACCCCATGAACAGTATGAAAAGGCAAAAAGATGGGACATTGAGAGATGAACTCCCCAGGTAGGTAGGTACCCAATATGCTTCTGGAGATCAGTGGTAAACTAACCTCAGAAAGAATGATGAGACAGAGCCAAAACAAAAACAACACCCAGTTGTGGGGGTGACCGGTGATAGAAGCAAAGTCCAATGTTGTAAAGAGCACTATTGCATAGGAAAATGAAATGTTAGATTCATGAATCAAAACACATTGGAAATGGTCAAACAGGAGATAGCAAAAGTGAACGTTGCTTTTTTAGGAATCAGCAAACTAAAATGGACTGGAATGGGTGAATTTAACTCGAATGACCATTATATCTACTACTGTGGACAAGAATCCCTTAGAAGAAATGGAGTAGCCATCATAGTCAACAAAAGAGTCTGAAATGCAGTACTTGGATGCAATCCCAGAAATGACAGAATGATCTTGGTTCATTTTCAAGGCAAACCATTCAATATCTTGGTAATCCAAGTCTATACCCCAACCAGTAATGCTGAAGAAGCTGAAGTTGAATGGTTCAATGAAGACCTACAAGACCTTCTAGAACTAACACCCAAAACAGATGTCATTTTCATTATAGGGGACTGGAATGCAAAAGTAGGAAGTAAAAAAAAAATACCTAGAGTAACAGGCAAATTTGGCTTGAAGTACAGCATAAAGCAGGGCAAAGGTTAATAGAGTTTTTGCAAAAGAATGCACTGGTCATAGCAAACACCCTCCTCCAACAACGCAAGAGAAGACTCTACATATGGACATCACCAGATGGTCAACACCAAAATCAGATTGATTATATTATTTGCAGCCAAAGATGGAGAAGCTCTATACAGTCATCAAAAATAAGACTAGGAGCTGACTGTGGCTCAGATCATGAACTCCTTATAGCCAAATTCAGACTTAATGAAGAAAATAGGGAAAACCACTAGACCATTCAGGTATGATTTAAATCACATCCCTTATCATTATTTGGTGGAAGTGAGAAATAGATTCAAGGGATTAGATCTGATAAACAGAGTGCTTGATAAACTATGGATGGAGGTTCATGACATTGTACAGGAGACAGTGATGAAGACCATCTCCAAGAAAAAGCAATGCAGAAAAGCAAAATGACTGTCTGAGGAGGCCTTACAAATAGCTGTGAAAAGAGAAGTGAAAAGCACAGGGGAAAAGGAAAGATATACCCATTTGAATGCAGAGTTCCAAAGAATCACAAGGAGAGATAAGAAAGCCTTCTTCAGTGATCAGTGCTAGAAAGAAGAAAATAACAGAATAGGAAAGACTAGAGATCTGTTCAAGAAAATTAGAGATATCAAGGAAACACTTCATGTAAAAATGGGCTCAAAAAGGACAGAAACGGTATGGACTTAACAGAAGCAGAAGATATTAAGAAGTGGAAGGAATACATAGAAGAACTACACAGAAAAGATCTTTACAACCCAGATAATCACAATGGTATGATCACTCATCTAGAGCCAGACACCTGGCAATGTGAAGTCAAGTGGGCATTAGGAAGCATCACTATGAACAAAGTTCATGGAGGTGATGGAATTCCAGTTGAGCGATTTCAAATTCTAAAAGATGCTGAGAAAGTGCTGTACTTAATATGCCAAAAATTTGGAAAAGTCAGCAATGACCACAGGACTGGAAAAGGTCAGTTTTTATTCCAATCCCAAAGAATGGCAATGCCAAAGAATGCTCAAACTACTGCACAATTGCATTCATCTCACACACTAGTAGAGTAATGCTCAAAATTCTCCAAACCAGGCTTCAACAGTACATGAACTGTGAACTTCCAGATGTTCAAGCTGGCTTTTGAAAAGGCAGAGCAACTAGGGATCAAAGTGCTAATATCTGTTGGATTATTGAAAGAGCAAGAGAGTTCCATAAAAACGTCTATTTCTGCTTTATTGACTAAGCCAAAGCCTTTGACTGGGTGGATCACCACAAACTGTGAAAAATTCTGAAAGAGATGGGAATACCAGACCACCTGACCTGCCTCTTGAGAAATCTGTATGCAGGTCAGAAAGCAACAGTTAGAACTGGACATGGAACAACAGACTGGTTCCAAATAAGGAAAGGAGTATGTCAAGGCTGTATATTGATTGTCACCCTGCTTATTTAACTTATATGCAGAGTACATTACGGGAAACACTGGGCTGAATGAAGCACAAGCTGGAATCAAGATTGCCGAGAGAAATATCAATAACCTCAGATGAAACCACCCTTATGACAGAAAGTGAAGAAGAACTAAGGACCCTCTTGATGAAAGTGAAAGAGGAGAGTGAAAAAGTTGGCTTAAAGCTCAACATTTAGAATACTGAGATCATGGCATCTGGTCCCATCACTTCATGGGAAATAGATTGGGAAAGAATGGAACCAGTGACAGACTTTATTTTTCTGGGCTACAAAATCACTGCTGATGGTGATTGAAGCCATTAAATTAAAAGACGCTTACTGCTTGGAAGAAAAGTTATGACCAACCTAGACAGCACATTAAAAAGCAGAGACATTACTTTGTCAACAAAGGTCCCTCTAGTGAAGGCTATGGTTTTTCCAATAGTCATGCATGGATGTGAGAGTTGGATTATAAGGAAAGTTAAGCACTGAAGAATTGGTGCTTTTGGACCGTGGTGTTGGAGAAGACTCTTGTGAGTCCTTTGGATTACCAGAAGATAAAACCAGTCCATCCTAAAGGAAATCAGTCCTGAATATACATTGGAAAGACTGATGCTGAAGCTGAAACTCCAATACTTTGGCCACTTCATGTGAAGAGTTGACTTATTGGAAAAGACTCTGATGCTGGGAGGGATTGGGGGCAAGAGGAAAGAGCAATGACAGAGGATGAGATGGCTGGATGGCATCACCGACTCGACGGACATGAGTTTGAGTGAACTCTGGGATATGGTAATGGACAAAGAGGCCTGGCGTGCTGAGATACATGGGGTTGCAAAGAGTTGGGCACGACTGAGTGACTGAATTGAACTGAACTGAATCATTCCTTTAGATCTGAGAGTATTATTTAAACAGATAAATTCATATACTTCTAATTGACTGATTTGAGGGTTCTCCTCATATTAAAAAAATATATATTTATTTACATATTTGACTGCCTTGGATCTTAGTTGCAGCTTGTGAGATCTTTCTTTGTGGTGCATGGGCTGTCTAGTTGTGGTACCCAGGCTTAGTTGCCCCAAGGCATGTGGGATTTTATTTCCTCAACCAGATATCAAACCCCTGTCCCTTGCATTGCAAGGCAGATTCTCAACCACTGAAACTACCAAGAAAGTCCCTCCTCATTTTTAATGTATCATTTTAAATTTATTTTAATTGGAAATTAATTACTTTACAATATTGTATTGGTTTTGCCATACATCAATATGAATCCACCACAGGTATACACATATTCCCCATCCTGAACCCCCTTTCCTCCTCCCTCCCCGTACTAAGCATTTATATTCCCCATGAAAAGTCATTCTTTCCCTGTATATCCAAGTTTTGAAGTCTAATATACGTAATTAGAAAAGAATAGACAGAACAAAATGGTGATTAAGAAAAAAAAGTCTTACTGTTTTAAAATGCTGGTTTTAAAAAAAGATTTATTTATTTATTTATTTTTGGCTGTGCTGTTTGTTTGCTGTGGTGTGCAGGCTTCTCACTGCAGTGGCTTCTCCTGTTGCAGGGCATGGATTCTAGATGCACAGGCTTCAGTAGTTGTGGTACATATGCTTAGCATTATTCTCTTGCAGGCTCTCAAGCACTGGCTTAGTAGTTTTAGTGCACAGGCTTAGTTTCCTAATAGCATATGGGATCTTCCCAGACCAGGGATAGAACCCCGGCATTGGCAGATGGATTCTTAACCAGTGGACCACTGGCAAAGTCTTATTATTGGACTATATATATATATATATATATATATATATATATATATATAAAATTTGATTTATTACATTTTTTCTTAATTGTCAAATTCATCTTGATGTATGCACCTGTAGATAGTAGGGTTGAATTATATTTTCTAAGAAATTAAAACAAATTATAAAGATAATTTGATGTTTAGTACCACTTATAAAGTAACACATTTAATTTGTGAAATTATTTTAATTGAAATGAGATGATAATGTTTCTTCTTTTGTGTTCCATAGCTCTTACTGTTTTACTTTGCACACAGTTTCTTCAAACAGTCCTAGCAGAGTGACAAGACTTACCCAGATATAGATTGAAATATATTTTGAAAGCTAAAATCCATGCTACTAATGCATCCTTCTAATAGCATTAAACATATGCCTTTAATGCATCCAGTTGAGAGGAAACTAAATTTATTGACTTTCAGAATAATGCATGCCATTTCCAGGCTGATACATGACACAATTATCCAGTCATTTTCCTCTTGTGTGGCAAGTAAAGAAGCTACATAGTCCAAAACATGCAACCATAGATGGTGACACTTTTGTCAGTCTGGCCCTTAAGAGACCATAGGAAGCATGGACATCCTCCTCCCAGCATCCCATACAACCACTGCCTTAGAATGTGGTGCAAGCAAAATTCAGTGTTCATTCTCATAAGCCAACAGAATTCTGGGAGTTAATTGGTTAGTTCAAATATAACACTGCTGTACTAGTAAATACACTATCAACGCCTTTATTTGCCTGCTGTTTTCGATCAATATTGTTGCTTTATCATAACACTGAATACCATTTCTCACTCAGAAAATAGTTCTTCTATAGAAAGAGTATTATTCTGAAAATGTCAAAGCAAACTCCAAAGAGAATTTTACTAAGTACTTCTTTTTACATGATACCTGGTAGTGTTCAAAGTTTAAATATTTTGATCATTTAATGCTCCCTAAATTCAAAATCATAACATTTATTCAAAACACTTTGTCATATATTCTTCATTTTAGCCATCACATAACTATCAAAACACAAAAACAATAATTAGCCCAATGAGACATTCAAATATATCCAATAAATGGCCCAGAAACCAAAAGCATCCACTTGACTAAGCTCTAACAAAATATAAAACACTGCAGAGGGGCCCATATGACTTAATATATTTTATTTAAAAATTGTGCATGCATTGCAAAACGTATTTTGTAAAGTCAACCATACTATGAGATACTGTTAAAAAACTTTCATTTCTTTTTTAAATTTTTAAAATTTAAATATTTAAAAATTTTACAGTGTTCTGTTGGTTTCTGCCATACAACAATGCACATCAGCCATAATTATACATACATTCCCTCCCTCCATAGCATCCCTCTTCCCCCCTCATCCCATCACTCCAGGTCATCACAGAGCACCAGACCTGGCTTCCTGAGCTTATATAGTATATATAGTTTGGCTTTATATACCTTAGGTGGCAAACTGTGCTATAAGTCTGTGAGAATGAAGAGACTAGCTTCCATTATAGGTTGGAAGGATATACACTGGCTTTCTCTAACACCTGGCTTGTGGAATGCTGGCTAGTTACTTAACCGAGCCAATTCAACACGCTTACCTGAAATCTGAACTCTAGCTCAGGAACACAAAAATATAGATGTTAGATTAGAATATATTATGATAGTAGTCACATTCATACTGTAGAAGTCTTGGTTGCAAGCAGAGTTCTTCAGTAACCTGGTTGATTTTTGCCTTCTTTCTGGTAGCTGTCCAATCATTTCATTCCTTGTCCCAGTAACTTGCATCATTTTCTGTTGTTTGAGACAAAGAACACTGACAAATTCATCTTTGTGAAGCTTATAATGCACTTTCTCTCTACTTGTCTATGGATGCATACTGCCAAAAAAACTTCCACAGAACTAAAATATATTACATTTGTTTTCTTTTGCTGCAAGTCTTAGGAAAGATCCAAAAGTAACATAATCACCCAACAGCTGCCATAGAGTTAAAAAAAAAATACAACTTTGTAAACATTGTAACATTGTAACAGGATGAAGTACAGTCTGTTCTTTAGTTCTTAAGTGGTTAGTCCACTGAATTTTAATGAATGCTTCATTCCAGATACTTTTTTTTTTTTAAATCTCAGGTATGTGCATAGATTTAAATGAATAAATTATATGTTTTAGAGTTTATATTTAAAAAAAGGATTTCAATTGATTCCATGAGGGGAAAATGATAGTAATGGAATAAGCTCTATCTATAAATAAAACTGGCACAAAAGCTATTATATAGAAATTATTTTTTAAATTGATAAAGAGGAAATATAATGTCTTATGTTCCATAATCCAGAATTACATTATAATGAATTACATTCTATATAAGGTCAAAAAAACAAGGTTGACAAGTTTGATGTCATTTTTTTTCTTTTTATATCTGAAATACATTTTAAAGTCTGTCAAAAAAGATTCTTCAAATCTCTTGGGTAACAATTATTATTTATTATAGACTCTCCTCCAAATGGCTTAGGAAACTCAAACAGGGCCTCTGTATCAACCTAGAGGGGTGGGATGGGGAGGGAAATGGGAGGGAATTTCAAAAGGGAGGGGATACATGTATACCTGTGGCTGATTCATGTTGAGGTTTGACAGAAAGCAGCAAAAGTCTGTAAAGCAATTATCCTTCAATAAAAAAGTACACCAGTCAGAATGGCTGTGATCCAAAAATCTGCAAGCAATAAATGCTGGAGAGGGTGTGGAGAAAAGGGAACCCTCTTACACTGTTGGTGGGAATGCAAACTAGTATAGCCACTATGGAGAACAGTGTGGAGATTCCTTAAAAAATTGCAAATAGAACTACCTTATGACCCAACAATCCCACTGCTGGGCATACACACCAAGGAAACCAGAATTGAAAGAGACACATGTACCCCAATGCTCATCGCAGCACTGTTTATAATAGCCAGGACATGGAAACAACCTAGATGTCCATCAGCAGATGAATGGATAAGAAAGCAGTGGTACATATACACAATGGAGTATTACTTAGCCGTTAAAAAGAATTCATTTGAATCAGTTCTGATGAGATGGATGAAACTGGAGCCGATTATACAGAGTGAAGTAAGCCAGAAAGAAAAAACACCAATACAGTATACTAACACATATATATGGAAATTAGAAAGATGGCAATGACGACCCTGTATGCAAGACAGGAATAAAGACACAGATGTGTATAACGGACTTTTGGACTCAGAGGGAGAGGGAGAGGGTGGGATGATTAGGGAGAATGGCATTCTAACATGTATACTATCATGTAAGAATTGAATCGCCAGTCTATGTCTGACACAGGATACAGCATGCTTGGGGCTGGTGCATGGGGATGACCCACAGAGAAGTTATGGGGAGGGAGGTGGGAGGGGGGTTCATGTTTGGGAACGCATGTAAGAATTAAAGATTTTAAAATTAAAAAAATAAAAAAACTAAAAAAATAAAAATTAATAAAAAAGTAAATAAATTAAAAAAAGTAATGTAGTAGTTAATGTAAATTCTTGTTACCTATGATTAGTTTGGGCCTGATATTTGATAGCATATTCAAAAGCAGAGACATTACTTTGCCAATAAAGTTCCGTCTAGTCAAGGCTATGGTTTTTCCTGTGGTCATGTATGGATGTGAGAGTTGGACTGTGAAGAAAGCTGAGCACCGAAGAATTGATGCTTTTGAACTGTCGTGTTGGAGAAGACTCTTGAGGGTCCCTTGGACTGCAAGGAGATCCAACCAGTTCATTCTGAAGGAGATCAGCCCTGGGATTTCTTTGGAAGGAATGATGCTAAAGCTGAAACTCCAGTACTTTGGCCACCTCACGCAAAGAGTTGACTCATTGGAAAAGACTCTGATGCTGAGAGGGAGTGGGGCCAGAAAGAAAAGGGGATGACAGAGGATGAGATGGCTGGATGGCATCGCCAACTCGATGGATGTGAGTTTGAGTGAACTCCAGGAGCGGGTGATGGACAGGGAGGCCTGGCGTGCTGCAATTCATGGGGTCGCAAGAGTCAGTCACGACTGAGTGACTGAACTGAACTGGACTGATATTGGATCTATTCATTAAGATTCCCCTACCTTATCTTACCCCTTCATGGATTACACCCTTGTCATAGGAAAGTGGCTTGCATAACTCAGTGAAGCTATGACTCATGACATGCATGACCACCCAAGATGACTGGGTCATAGTGAAGTGTTGTAACAAACACAATTTACTGGAGGAGTAAATGGCAAACCACTCCAGTATTCCTGCCAGTAAAACCTCATGAACTGTATGAAAAAGTCAAAAAGATATGACATTGAAAGATGAACTCTCCACACAGTAGCTGCCCAGTAAGCTACTTGGGAAGAGTAGAAGGTAAACTAATAGCTCTGGAAAGAGAGAAGCAGCTAGGCCAAAGAAGAAATTATGCCCAGTTGTGGATGTGTCTGGTGGTGAAAGTGAAGTCCAATACCTTAAACACATGTAAGAATTAAAGATTTTAAAATTTAAAAAATAAAAAACTAATTAAAAAATGAAAAAGAAAGAACAATATTGCGTAGGAACCTGGAATGTTAGGTCCATGAACCAAGGTAAATTTGATATGGTCAAACAAGGGATGGCAAGAGTGAATATCAACATTTTAGGAATCAGTGAACTAAAATGGACTGGAATGGGTGAATTTAATTTATATGATCAGTATATCTACTACTGTGGACAAGAATCCCTTAGGAGAAATGGAGTAGCTCTTTAAGTTAATGAAAGAGTCCAAAACATAGTACTTGGGTACATTCTCAAAAACAACAGAGTGATCTTGGTTCATTTTTAAGGCAAACTGTTCAACATCACAGCAATCCAAGTCTACACCACAACCAAAGTTGCCAAAGAAGCTGAAGTTAACCAGTTATATGAAGAGCTACAACACCTTCTAGAACTAACACCAAAAGAAGGTGTCCTTTTCATCATAGGAGATTGGAATGCAAAAGTAGGGAGTCAAGAGATAGGCACAATAACAGCCAAGTTTGGCCTTGGAGTATAAAAAATGAAGGTGAATAAAGGCTATCAGAGTTTTGTCAAGAGAATATGCTAGTCATAGAAAACATCTATTTCCAACAACCCAGGAGACAGCTCTACACAGGAACATCACCAGATTGTCAATACTGAAGTCAGATTGATTGTGTTCTTTGCAGCTAAAGATGAAGAAGCTCTATACAGTCAGTAAAAACAAGACCTGAAGTGGACTGTGGCTCAGATAATGAACTCTTTACTGTAATTGTTAGGCTTACATTGAAGAAAGTAGGGAAAATCACTAGGCCAGTCAGGTATTACCTAAATAAAATCCCTTGTGAGTATACAGTCAAGGTGACAGATAGATTCAAGGCATTAGATCTGGTAGGCAGAGTGCCTGAAGAACTATACACAGAAGTTAGTAACATTAAACAGGAGGCAGCAACCAAAGTCATCCCCCAAATAAAGAAATGCAATAAGGCAAAGTGGTTGCCTTAGGAGGCTTTACAAATAGCTGAGGAAAGAAGAGGAGTGAAAAGTAAAAAAAGTAAAAGGGAAGAAAGGGAAAGATACACCCAACTGAATGCAGAGTTCCAGAGAATAGCAAGAGACGTAAAAAGGCCTTCTTAAACGAAGAATGGAAAGAAACAGGAAAGCAATGGAATGGGAAAGACTAGATATCTCTTCAAGAAAATTGGAAAAATTGAAGGAACACTTCATTCAAGGACTGGCATGAGACTCAGAAATGGGTAGGACCTAACGAAAGCAGAAGGGATAAAGAAGAGGTGGCAAGAATACACAGAAGAATTGTATGAAAAAGGTCTTAGTGACCCATTTAGCAACAATCATGTAGTCACTTACCTAGAGAAAACATCTTGGAGTATGAAGTCAAGTGAGCCTTAGGATGCATTACTAAAAACAAAGTTAGTGGGAGATGACAGATTTTTAGCTGAGTTATTTCAAATTCAAAAAGATGATGTTATTAAATTGCTACACTCAATGATGTTGTTATTGTTCAGTCACTAAGTTGTGTTCAACTCTGCAATCACATGGACTGCAGCAAGCCAAGCATTGTAGTTCTTCACTGTCTTGGAGTTTTCTCAAACTCACATCCATTGAATTGGTGATGTCATCCCACCATCTCATCTTCATCACCCCCTTCTATTCTTGCCCTCAATCTTTTCCAGCATCAATCTTTTCCAATCAGTTGGTTCTTTACATCAAGTGGCAAAAGCTTTGCAGCTTCAGTCCTTACAAAAAAGGAAAAAAGGGTGGGGCTTCTCTGGTGGCTCATCTGGTAAAGAATCCGCCTGCAATGCAGGAGACCTGAGTTCGATACCTGTATTGCGAAGATTCCCCTGGAGAAGGGAACAGCTGCCCACTACCGTATTCTGGAGAATTCCATGGATGCTACAGTCCATGGGGTCACAAAGAGTCGGACACGATTGAACAACTTTTGTTTTCACTTTTCCAAAAAATATTCAGGGTTGATTTCCTTTCAATTGGCGGCTCTGATCTCCTTGAATTGCAAGGGACTCTCAAGAGTGTTTTCCAACACCACAGTTCAAATGCATCAATTTTTCGGTGCTCAACCTTCTTTATGGTCGAGCTCTTACATCAGTACATAACTACTGGAAAAACCACAGCTTTCATTATACAGATATTTGCCAGCAAAGTGATGGCTCTTATTTTCAATATGCTGTCTAGGTTTGTCAGAGTTTTCCTTCCAAGGAGCTAGCATCTTCTAGTTTCTTGGCTGCAGTCACTGTCCACAAGTGATTTTGGAGTCCAAGAAAATAAAATCTGTGAATGTTTCCAGATTTTCCTCATCTATTTGCCATGAAGTGATGGGACCAGATGTCATGATCTTAGTTTTTGAATGTTGAGTTTTAAGCCAGCTTTTTCACTCTCCTCTTTCAACCTCATCAAGAAACCCTTGTTTCTCTTCATTTTCTCCTCTTAAGGTTGTATCATCTGCATACCTGATGTGGCTGATAGTTCTCCTAGCAATCTTGATTTCAGCTTCCCAGTCATCAAGCCCAGCATTTCACATGATGTACTCTGCATATAAGTTAAATAAGCAGGGTGACAATATACAGCCTTGATGTACTCCTTTCCCAATTTGGAACCAATCTGTTGTTCCATGTCCAGTATTAACTGTTGCTTCTTGACCTGCATACAAGTTTCTCTGCAGCCAAGTAAACTGGTTTGGTATTCCCATCTCTTGAAGAATTTTCCACAGTTTGTTGTGATCCACACGATCAAAGGCTTTGATGTAGTCAATGAATAAAAATATATCAATAAATTTGAAAACTCAGTGGTGATCACAGGACTGGAAAATATTAGTTTTCATTTCAGTCTCAAAGAAGGGCAAAGAATGGACAAACTACTGTACAGTAACTATATAGTACTCATTTCACATGCTAGATAGGTTAAACTAAAAATCCTTCAAGTTAAGCTTCAGCAATACACGAAACAGGAATTTCTAGATTTACAAGCTTGGTTTTAAAAAAGCAGAGGACCTAGAGACCAGATTGTCAACCATTGCTGAATCAAGGAGAAAGCAATTGAATTGCAGAAGAAACATCTATTAATACTTTTGGTTCACTGATTAATCTTAAGCCTTTGACTCTGTGAATCATAACAAACTGCAAATTGTTAAAGAGATGGGAATGCCAGAGCACTTTATCTGCCTCCTGAGAAACCTGTATGCAGGTCAAGAAGCAATAGTTAAAACCAATCCATTGTTCCAAATTGGGAAAGGAGTAGGTCTATGGTATATATTGTCACCCTGCTTATTTAACTTCTGTGTAGACTATATCATGTGAAATGCCAAGTTGCATGAAGCTCAAGCTGAAATAAAGAGAGCTGGGAGAAATATTAGCAACTTCAGAGATTCAGATGATACTACTCTAATGGCAGAAAGTGAAGAGGAACAGAAGAGCCTCTTGATGAAGAGAGTGAAAGGCTGACTTAAAACTCAGTATTCAGAAAACTAAGATCATGGCATCTGGTCCCATCACTTCACAGAAAATAGATTGGAAAAATGTGGAAATAGTCACACATTTTATTTTCTTGGGTTCTAAAATCACTGTGGACAATGACTGTAGCCAAGAAATTAAAAGACGCTCACTCCTTGAAAGAAAAACTCTGACAAACCTAGATGGCATATTAAAATCTGAGACATCACTTTGCTGACAAAGGTCCATAGAGTCAAACTATGATTTGTCCAGTAGTCTTGTACTAATGTGAGAGTTGGACTATAAAGGCTGAGCACCAGAGAATTGACAGTTTCAACTTGTGGTGCTAGAGAAGATTCTTGAGAGTCCCTTGCACTGCAAGGAGATCAAACCAGTCAATCCTAAAGGAAATGAATCCTGAACATTTTTAGTAAGAACTTATGCTGAAGCTCCAGTACTTTGGCCACCTGATGCGAAGAGCCAACTCATTGGAAAAGACTGATGTTGGGAAAGATTGAGGACAGGACTAGAGGGGGTGATGAGAATGAGGTGGTGGGATGGCATTACTGAATGGCATCAATGGCATCAATGGATGGACATTAGTTTGAGCAAACTCTGGGAGACAGTTAAGGACAGGGAAGGCTGGCATGCTACAGTGCATGGGATTACAAAGAGTCAGACATCACTGAGCAACTGAACAACAACAGCAAAGGCTATCTTCATCCTTCAATTCCAGGTAACCATTCAGATTACTGGAAAGCAACTGAAAAGCCTCACATCTATCTTCACTTATTCTCAATGCATACCATAATTGCAGTCTGGTTTCTTGTATCGATATGGTCAGAGTTGAAACTCAAAACTTATCAAGCATTGGAACTTATTAGAGTTTTGTCTGTGTCCTTTTTGTCCTTACACCCTTTTAGAAATGGCAATGTCCAGCTTTATGCCTGAGTATCACATGCCAACTTTCTAAAGGGAACTTGTCCACCTTCCCGGAAAGTCAAACTCTACTCATCCTCTCCTTACCATCCTCTCTGAGAAATAATTGATTTTTCTTGTTCAAACAAATCTAAGCCTTTATGCTGAATTACAAATATTTTCCTTCTGTTCTCCTCTCAGTGTGATTTTTTTTTTCTTCAGTGATTCTTATAAGAATGGGAAATAGGGAAGTAGTTGGAGAAAAAAAATGGAGAGGGGAACAGTGCTTTCTTTGTCTCAGGTTGGCTAAAATTCTCAGTTCTTTGGAAATTTTCCCATTTGCCTTATTTTTCAAAAGTTATTCATCTTGGCAGCTCTTTGCGAAACCTTTTCACAATTTTACACTTTTCATTCTATATCTGAATTCTTCATTTCCTCTTCTGCTAAATTATACTTATTACTTTTTGTAAGTTACTTCCAAAACGATTATTTAAAGGGGATATTTAAGAATAAACATTCCTTAGAGCTTTTTTGTGCAAATTAAATAGCCATACTATGATAAGCTTACATTATAGAAGCATATATATTAATCCCTACAATTCTATGGATGAAGAGAGATTTCAAGAGAAAAAAATACAGGGCTTACTTCAAAGTTTATTAGATATTTTTTAAAAAATTTTATTACTTGAAAAAATAAAATAAGTGGCATGATCAAACATTTGCCTTTCTTGTGCATTACTGAAATTTATCTAGATGACTGTGTTTTTACATACATATTCTGTTATTTTTGCCTTTTCCAAACCTTACGGATTGAGGATTTTTTTTTTTTTTGCATTTTATCATCACTATTAATAATAAACTTCCATTTCAGAATTCACAAAAGTGTAAGTATTTATTGACCTTTATTCATGAGAAATGCTGGATTGGATGAAGCATAAACTGGAATCAAGATCAATGGAAGAAGTATCAGTAACATCAGATTAGGCTACACCACCCTTATGGTATAAAGCAAAGAGGAACTAAAGAGCCTCTTGATGAAAGAGGAGAGTGAAAGAGCTGATGTAAAACTCAACATTCCAAAAAGTAACATCATGGCATCCAGTCCCATCAATTCATGGTAAATAAATGGGAAAACAATGGAAAGAGTGACAAATTTTATTTTATTGGGCTCCCAAATCACTGCAGATAGTGACTGCAGCCATGGAATTAAAAGATGCTTGCTCCTTGAAAGGAAAACAAAACAAAACAAAACTATGACAACATATTAAAAAGCACAGACCTTACTGACAAAGGTCTGTCTAGTCAAAGCTATAGCTTTTCCAGTGTCATGTATGGATGTAAGAATTGGACCATAAAGAAAGCTGAATGCTGAAGAATTGATGCTTTTAACTATGGTGTTGGAGAAGACTGTTGAGAGTCCGTTGGACTGCAAGGAAATCCAACCAGTCAATCCTAAAGGAAATCAGGAGAATCCCAGCGACTGGGGAGCCTAGTGGGCTGCTGTCTATGGGGTCGCACAGTCGGACACGACTGAAGTGACTTAGCAGTAGCAGTATACTCTGTGCTGTGGTCTATTTGATGTCATATTAATTTTCTGGCAATTCCTCTGTGTTTTTTTTTTTTTTTTCTATCACCAAGGCTGTTGTTTAAGTCTAAGTCCAGTTAAGTTAAATCATTTAAGTGGAACTAAGCTAATATATAAAGATAACAGTTCCTCTTATAAATACTTTCAGACTAATCATGTGACTTATGTGGCTTATCAACATTCATTGCTATTTGTATAACGTATTTCAGGGGAAACCTAGCTGGCTACTTAGGCAGGTCTCCCAGGATTACAATATGTTAATATTATCACTATGTATGGTGTTGGAGAAGACTCTTGAGAGTCCCTTGGACTGTAAGGAGATTCAATCAATCAATTCTGAAGGAGATCAGCCCTGGGATTTCTTTGGAGGGAATGATGCTGAAGCTGAAACTCCAGTACTTTGGATACCTCATGCGAAGAGTTGACTCATTGGAAAAGGCTCTGATGCTGGGAGGGATTGGGGGCAGGAGGAGAAGGGGACGACAGAAGATGAGATGGCTGGATGGCATCACTGACTTAATGGACATGAATCTGTGTGAACTCTGGGAGTCGGTGATGGAGAGGGAGTCCTGGCATGCTGCAATTCATGAGGTCTCAGATTCGGACACGACTGTGCAACTGAACTGACCTGAACTGATCATGATTTACTTCTGCTAATGAACATCTGTAAATCTTAAATATTTGGTTCATTTAGTTAAGCCAGAAGCAATAAACTTATTTTAATAAATAATTTATAGCATGTATTTATTGACAATGCTAAATAACTATATTTTACAGACAGAGAACATAGTGTATGTGTGTGTGTTAGTCACTCAGTCGAGTCCAACTCTTTGCTTCCCCATGGACTGTAGCCCACCAGGCTTTTCTGTCCACTGAATTTTCCAGGCAAGAATACTGAAGTGGGTTGCCATTTCCATCTCCAGGGGATCTTCCCAACCCAGGGATAGAACCCAGGTCTCCTGCATTGCAGACGGATGCTTTACTGACTGAGCTACTAGGGAAACCCTGAGCTATATAGTACTTCAAATTATCGTCTTAAGGCTTCATCTGTATGGAATTTATTAAGGGAATATATGAAATGCTATTCATGTTTATTGTATTTTGTTTATAAAAACACTGAAATCCCCATTTCTACTGACAGGGTTAGCAGCCCCTTGAACTAGATACTTAGTAACATGATTAGTACTGCTTCTATTAATATTACTACAACTTCTATAACTCTATTCCACAAATTCTATTAGTTATTCATCGTGTTTCCAAGGAAGGATGGCCATTGTAGTCCCTTCTTGACATCTGTCTTCTCTTGCACTCTGTTCCTATATTGAAGTGAAAGTGAAATTTGCTCAGTCATATCTGACTCTTTGAGACCCCACAGATTACACAGTCCATGGAATTCTCCAAGCCAGAATACTAGAGTGGGTAGCCTTTCCTTTTCCTAGGGGATCTTCTCAACCCAGGGATCGAACCCAGGTCTCCTGCATTGTAGATGGATTCTTTACCAGCTGAGCCACAAGGGAAGCTTATAGTGGAGTGACTTTATTTGATTGGTAGGTTTGGAAAGAAAAGGCTAGCATGTCTAGATCAATGGTACCCTCTTTTCTATCTTTCTCTTGGGAATTCTGAGCACAGACAACAAGCATGCTTCTTCCTGTCTTTGTGCTGTAAAAGAACTCTCACATTTACCAGAAGTGAGCATCTCACATGGAGAAGGTTGCTAAGTCTGGTGCTGCTGTTACTGGTTGCAAAATTCTGCCTAAATCTGGGATTCAGTAGTTTTACCTCTACTCATCTATATATATATATACTATAATCCGTCAGATTCAGCTTGATCTATAGTAATGTAATTTGATTCTACATCTGCCTTACTCCACCTTATTTCTAACCCTGTATGTGAGACAGCAAAAGAGACACAGATGTATAAAACAGTATTTTGGACTCTGTGGGAGAGGGAGAGCGCGGGATGATTTGGAGAATGGCATTGAAACATGTATAATATCATATATGAAATGAATTGCCAGTCCAGTTCGATGCATGATACTGGATGCTTGGAGCTGGTGCACTGGAATGACCCAGAGGGATGGTATGGGGAGGGAGGAGGGAGGAGGGTTCAGGATGGGGAGCATGTGTATACCTGTGGCAGATTCATTTTAGTGTATGGCAAAACCAATACAATATTGTAAAGTAATTAACCTCCAATTAAAAGAAACTAAGTTATATTTAAAATAATAATAATAATAAATGATCACCACAATAAATCTAATAATCGCTTGTCACCGTACATACATATTATAGCTATTGATGATGTTTCCTTATATTGTACATTTCATACCAATGGGTCATTTATTTTGCACCTGTAAGTTTGTGCCTCCTAATTTCCCTCACCTATTACTTTGCTCCCCCTACTCCCTCCCATCTGACAAGCACCTCTTTGTTCTCTGTATCTATCAGTCTGCTTTATTATGCGTATTAATTTGTTCTGCTTTTTAGATTCAATATATAAGTGAAACTGAATAGTAGCTGTGCTTCTCTGTATTATTTCACTTAGCATAGGCAAAATTCCATTCTTCTTGACTGGGTAATATCCCATTGTATATATTAACCACATATTTATCCTCTCATCTACTGATGAGCATTTAGGTTGCTTCCTTATTTGGAGGTAAATGTATCTTTTATAATTAGTAACTTTGCATAAGGGTAAGTAGCCAAGAGTGACATTGCTGGATTATAAAATATTCTATTTTAAATTTTTGAGTTCTCTCCATACTGTTCTCTATGGCGGCTACAGCAACTTGCATTCTCACCAACAGTGCACAAAGGTTACCTTTTCTCCACATTCTTGCCAAACCTTGTTACTTCTTGTCTTTTTGATAATCAAGTGTGAGGTGATATCTCACTGTAGTTTTGATATGCATTTCTCTAATGATTAGTGATATTGAACATCATTTTGCATTCCTGTTCACCAACTGATAAGAAATGGACAAATCAGTTAGAACTGGACATGAAACAATGGACTAATTCCAAATCGGGAAAGGAGTAGTTCAAGGCTGTATATTGTCACCCTGCATTATTTAACATATATTCAGAGTACATTGTGAGAAACACTGGGCTGGATGAAGCACAAGGTGGAATCGAGATTGCCAGAAGAAATATCAACAACTTCAGATATGTAGACAACACCGCCCTTAGGGCTGAAATCAAAGAGGAACTGAAGAGCCTCTTGATGAAAGTGAAAGAGGAGACTGAAAACACTGGCTTAAATCTCAACATTCAGAAAAATAAGATCATGGCATTTGGTCCCATTGCTGCTGCTACTGCTGCTAAGACGCTTCAGTCGTATCCAACTCTGTGCGACCCCATAGATGGCAGCCCACTAGGCTCTGCCGTCCCTGGGATTCTTCAGGCAAGAACACTGAAGTGGGTTGTCATTTCCTTCTACAATACATGAAGGTGAAAAGTGAAAGTGAAGTCGCTCAGTCGTGTCCGAATCTTCACGACCGCATGAACTGCAGCCTACCAGGCTCCTCCATTAATGGGATTTTCCAGGCAAGGGTACTGGAGTGAGGTACCATTGCCTTCTACGTCTGGTCCCATTACTTCATGGCAAATAGATGGGGAAACAATGGGAACAATGACAGACTTTATTTTGGGGGGCTCCAAAATCACTGCAGTTGATGACTGCAGCCATGAAATTAAAAGACGCTTACTCCTTGAAAGAAAAGTTATGACCAAACTAGACAGCACATTAAAAAGCAGACATTACTTTGCCAACAAAGGTCCATCTAGTCAAAGCTATGGTTTTTCCAGTAGTCATGTATTGGTGTTAGAGTTGGACTATAAAGAAAGCTGAGAGCCGAAGAATTGATGCTTTTGAACTGTGGTATTCGAGAAGACTCTGTAGAGTACCTTGGACAACAAACAGATAAAACCAGTCCATCCTAAAGGAAATCATTTCTGAATATTCATTGGAAGTACTGATGCTGAAGCTGAAACTCCAATACTTTGGCCACTTGATGCAAAGAACTGACTCATTTGAAAAGACCCTGAAGCTGAGAAAGAATGATTTGGCCAAAGGAGAAGGAGACGACAGAAAATGAGATGATTGGATGACATTACTGACTCAATGGACGTGAGTCCGAGTAAACTCCAGGAGTTGGTGATGGACAGGGAGGCCTGGTGTGCTGCAGTCCATGGATTGGCAAAGAATCAGACATGACTGAGTGATCACTGAACTGAACTTACTATCTGATTGTCTTCTTTGGGAAAATGGTTATTCATGTCCTCTTGCCCATTTTTTAATTAGGTTTTTTCTGGATTGTATTTTTGAATTGTTGAATTATATACATTAAAAATATATTTTGAATATCAACCCCTTATAGAATATGCATGCACTCATGGTCATTCACTTTAGCCATGTCCGACTCTTTGTGACCTTATGAACTGTAGCCCACTGGGCTCCTCTGTCCATGAGGTTCTTCAGGCAAGAATATTGGATTTGGTTTCCATGCCATCTTCCAGGGGATCTCTCTGACCCAGGGATCAAATCCATATCTCCCATGCCTCCTGGATTTCAGGTAGGTTCTTTATTGCTGAATCACTGGGGAAGTTCATTATAGAATATATCATTTGCAAATATCTTCACTCATATAGTATGTTGCCTTTTTGTTTTCCTTGATAGTTTCCTTCACTATGCAAAACCTTTTTAGTTTGAATCATTTACTTCATCTTTTCAAATGAGAATTCATTTGGAGTAATCCAGCTTTTCAAGCTCAGCATCCCTATAAAATATGTGTTAGGTACATTATGACCATGCTTGTTTTAGAAACTTTAAAAAGTATTCCTCATTTCAAACCAACAAAGGTTTAATTTGGGTCAAGAGAACATTAAGTTCCTTTTACAATGACCATTTATGATATTATCCCACTGCTACATTCATAACCTGTCATATGGTAATGAAAAGCTATTCAGGAAACACATAATGAAAACATTCCTGATTCCATCTTTTACTGTCGGTATATACTAAGCTTATCCTGCACCAAATTGTAGGGCTGTTTGTGGAATTTTTTCCTCTTACTTCTTTGGATATTTGAGTTAGGGCTTTCAGAGCTATTTTAAAAACAAGACACATTTACTACTGAGTCTAAATGTGAAGAACATATTTGGAAATATGTGAACTCATGAAGAAAGAAAGTTTCTAAATTTTAATATGCAGCTAGCCTTGAAAACTATTTAAATCTTTTTGTAGTGAGAATTAATATTATGAACATGATTATTTATGCATTATAAAAATGAAAGATTAAATGAGAATTTCTAATGAGAGATTGATCTTTATGATTATTGTTACAGTACTAGCTATTTGGGGGCTTCTTTCTGTGAATTCTGACAGTTGAGAAAACAGAGAAATATCAAAATTTAACAAATTAAGTCACAATTTGAGAAATAAAGTATCTTTTAAACTAATGGAACTTCTAGGTTGAATCTTGATAGGTAGTGTTACTAAAATACAACATGTTACAGAAAGTAAGTGTGATAAGCCCCTCCCCCAAAGATGCAAATGTGCTATATTACCTGAAAACAGGGCATTAAAATTGCAGATGGAATTAAAGTTGTTAATCAGCTGGCTTTTTGACAGGAAAATTATCCTGAATTGTGCAGTATGCCTAAAGCCATCACAAGAATCCTTAAAAATGGAAAAAGGAGGCAAAAGAAGGGATCACAATACTACAGTGTGAAAAGGCTTTGACTTGCTAATCCTTGTTTTGAAGGAGGAGGAGTGGGGTCATGGACCAAAAAAAAAAAAAAAAAAAATGCAGCGGCATTTAGAAGCTGGAGAAGACAAAGTAGAATGCAGCCTTGCAGACACTGTGATTTTAACCCCAATAAGGCACATTTCAGAATTCTCATGTTTAGAACTATAAAATAATAAATTTGTGTTATTTTAACCACAAAATTTATAATGATTTTTATAGCAGCAACTAAACAAAATTAAAACAGATAAAACACTCAAGAATGGATCAAGGAACCAGAAGTAGTCAATGTGTAGGATTTACTCCAAGCAAGAGAAAGAGGTTATCTGGAGCATGTGTTTTGCAGGCATTAATGAGATGCTTGTTCTTTCAGTGTGGAGACAATCCAAGTTGTTTTCAAATATCAATGGAGACTTTCTTTACTTCACTTTCTCTTTTTGTTCCCCTTCCTTTGCTCCCTGTTCCTCCTTCCTTCCTTCCATCCACTTTTCTCTTATTTTCTTTCCCATTTATTCTTAGTTATCCAATGAATCCTTAATGGCTAATGGTTAAGGAATTCCAAATGAGCTATTTCAAATCCTAAAATATGATGCTGTTAAAGTGCTGCACTCAATATACCAGCGTATTTGGAAAACTCAGCAATGACCAGGACTGGAAAAGGTCAGTTTTCATTCAGCCCCAAGGAAAGCCAATACCATAGTGCATTCAAACTGCTGAACAGCTGCACTCATCTCACACACTAGCAAAGTAATGCTCAAAATTCTCCATTAGTGAGAGAGAAATATGTGAGTTGTGAACTTCCAGATGTTCAAGCTGGGTTTAGAAAAGGCAAAGGAACCAAAGATCAAATTGCCAACATCAATTGGATCATCGACAAAGCAAGAGATTTCCAGCTTTACTGACTATGTCAAAGCCTGTGACTGTGTATATCACGACAAACTGTGAAAAATTCTTAAAGAGACTAGAATACCTGACCATCTTGCCTGCCTCCTGAGAAATCTGTATGCAAGTCAAGAGGCAACAGTTAGAACAAGAATTGGAACAACAGGCTGGTTTCAAATTGGGAAAGGAGTAACTCAAGTCTGTATATTGTCACTCTGCTCATTTAACTTCTATGCAGAGTACATCATGTGAAATACCAGGCTGGATGAAGCACAAACTGGAATCAAGTTTGCTGGGAGAAATATCAATTACCTCAGATATGCAGATGACACCACCCTAATGGCAGAAAGTGAAGACCTAAAGAGCCTATTGATGAAAGTGAAAGAGGAGAGTGAAAAAGTTGGCTTAAAACTCACCATTCAAAAAACTAAGATCAGGCATCTTGTCCCATCACTTCATGACAAATAGGTGAGGAAATAGTGGAAACAGTGAAATACCTTTTTTTTTTTTTGCTCGGTCTACCAAATCACTACAGATGGTGATTGCAGCCATGGAATTAAATGACACTTGCTCTTTGGAAGAAAAAATTATGACCACCTAGACCACATATTCAAAAGCAGAGACAGTACTTTGCTGATAGAGGTCAGTCGAGTCAAAGTTATGATTTTTCCAGTAGTCATGATGTGAGAGTTGGACTATAAAGAGAGATGAGTGCCGAAGAATTGATGCTTTCTAACTGTGGTGTTGGAGAAGACTCTTGAGAGTCCCTTGGACAGCAAGGAGATCCAACCAGTCCATGCTAAAGGAAATCAGCCCTGAATATTCATTGGAAGGACTGATGCTGAAGCGTAAACTCCAATACTTTGGCCACCCGATGTGAAGAATTGACTCATTTGAAAAGACCCTGATGCTGGGCGAGATTGAAGGTGGGAGGAGAAGGGGATGACAGAGGATGAGATGGTTGGATGGCATTACCAACTCGAATAACATGAATTTGAGAAAGCTCTGGGAGTTGATGATAGAGAAGCCTGGTGTGCTGTGGTTCATGGGGTTGCAGAGTCAGACACGACTGAATGACAACTGAGCTGAAATGTTCCTTGTAATTTATCTCACGATAAGGAGCTAGTTTTCCTTTAAATAAGATTTTTTTTTAATGAAACATTTCCTGTTAGAATACATGTTGTGTCATGTATTCCATTGATCTTTGATAGTATCAGGTGAACAGAATTATAGTACATATAGAAAATACTGGGAATACATTGAGATATTTTCTGCAAATATTCATTTGTTTCTCCTTCTACTAGTGTACTTCTAATTTTTGTGGTTATAATTAACACAAACATTTTTGTACAGTAGGGTGATTCAAAATAGGAATTGCATGAATGAGATAAACTGGAATCAGTATGCCATGCATTCTGATATTTAGCTGGGCCTAAATTCCTTTTAGTTATATGTTATAATAAACACTTACTATCAATCAGAATGACTGATTCAACCTTTTCTATTTTTCCCTCTAGTTGAGTGACTGTTGACTGGCAAAATGAGCAAAGAATGACCAGTTGAAGTAGGTCAGGACTCATGAGAAGTCACCTGTGATTCACGGCAGAAATCATTGTCATCTTCTCAATATCCCACGGAATGTATTTACTGGATACCTAAACCATTCAGGCTGTACTGGGCTCTGTGCATTGAAAGAGGACCAGTAATTGCATCCATGCCCTCCACCAGCCAGAGTTTCCTGATTCTTTACTTTGTATTCTGTGCATGCCTCTCTACTTCTTACTACTGTTTTGTAGTAAGGAACGATACTTTTTGAGATCTCCAGCTCTCTTGAACATAATTTTTTCATAAATTCTGCCAAGGTTCCTCTCTGTTCTTCAGAATCATCTTCCCTTACATCCTACACTCTTCCCTACATCCCTTACATCCCTTACACTTCCCTTACATCGTTCCCCTGTTCATTCCAAGAGTCAGTTGGTCCAGAGCCCATATATTTCACCTCTTCCAATGGTTCCTCACCATTAATGACGCTCAATCCAGATGTTGCCAATTCCATTCCTACTTCTACCATCTAAGAAATAAAATAACCATCAGGTCAAATTAAATAAATGTCAGATTGAGTGTAATGCCTTTACTCTTTTTATAGCAAATCTTCCTATACTAGGGGTCTATTATTGTTAAACTATTTAAACTTATCATTCATTTGGCCTGTAAATATTAAATGCCAAATAATTTCCTGTCATTAAGTGGAAAATTTCTATTTTATCTTTGGTATAAAAGGAGACTCCTTTCCTATTGACAGCTTAAATTAACATGACTTATTTTTAGTCAAATATGCACAAAAAGCTAAAATTGGTACATATTTCTTTGACTAAAAATAAAGGTTTATTTGTGTTTGTTTTCTGTTTTGTAGATATGCCCAGAGGTATTGAATACATTTTTGTAAATGAAGAGTAAATCTGTGGGCTGTTGATAACAAACAAGACTATTGGCAGCCTTACCACGTGCAACTGGTAGGAAGGGGTGGTTTTGCCTTAACTGTAGACTTCTTCTGGTTTAGTTAAAAATAAAAGTTAACCCTTAATATTTCTATCTGAGAAATTGCATATTTGAATATTAAATTGAATTCATAAAATCTTAAATTTTCAAAATTGATTAAATAATATGCCTATAATATTGATTTTTATTCAACCTCAAATCCTGGCAGGAAAAAAAAAAAAGCCATAGGTAAAATGTGAAATTCTTTAAATGTTTTTTTTATAAAGACCTTAAATATTTCTAGCTAAATATCTTGCATTTCCAATTAAATATGTGCTTCTTTGACTTACAATGGACAAAGCCTAATTCATTTGGCTTTTAAGTTTATTAATAACTGGGAAATATAAAGGTATCAAATTATCATAGGTAGTGAGAATGAGCCTGTATGAAATCTATTGTTCATTTGTTTTGTGGCTGAAATACCTTAAATCTTAGATCCAAAAAAAATTTTTTTAGTAACTTGATCCCATTGGTAGAGACATTTTGCAAATTATTAGAAATATTGGGAATTATCTACTACTTAAAGCATCACTGCACATGACAGAGTAAGCAAAGTACTTGCACCATGCTTTATTCAGGTCTTACAGTGGAATCACTGGAAAGTGTTCTCTGAGAAAGATAAATAACACTTTCTTCCCTGAAGTGTGCCTTTAAAAGCCATTCACAAAACTATACAACTGTATCTCATGGTTAATCACACTTAAGATTTCTGATGGCCTGTGTCGGGAACCCAGCTGGATGACTTACCAAGCTCCTCTACCACAAATAGAAAATAAACAAGAAATTGTGATGTCAAGAACACTGGAGCGGTCTCGATATAACTTTATTTTATTTTATTTTTTTCATGCAATGGTGCTGAGAAGTAGAAATTTTGAATTTGAATCTATAGGATAAAAATGGAGTGATAACTTTCCAAGATGTGTGGGTACTTTTAAGGGTTTGGAATAATGTGCTGATCAAAATGAGAGTAGAGGAGTAGGTGCTAGCAAAATATTAACTTTGAAGATAGAACACCAGTTTTCACAGGTGATTCACTGTGACTCAGTTTATATGGGGAATAACACTCATAATTCCCATTGGGCAAATCTATGATATCTTAGTTCAGAGAGAATGGCCAGGAAAATTAGGCACTAAGAACAGATCTAGGTTTGACAGTGACAAAAGATGACTTTTTACTCAATTTGCCCTTTGAACCCAGAATATCAGTGACATATATGTTGTTTTATGGTATATGGGTCACATACCCATGCCCTAGGATTAATTATTTCTATATGCTATATATTAACAGCAATAGTTCTGCCCATCAAAAGTTAGTCATTGAAGCAGTTATTTTATTTCCCTTTATATGACAAGCTTTAGAATATTCTGATTTTTTCACCAAATATGGATATATGTAGAGAATCTAAAAAATGGCCACTTGGGGCCAGAGTCATGAATAAAGATAGTCTCTTATTGTTCAATATATTACAGAAAATAATGCAATGGTTTTCAAAAGCATTTTCCTTTTTGTGCTAACGTTAATTTTCTTGTCCTGCTTCTGCAAATTCCTTATTTAAATTGATTCTTAGTTTTTAAGTTAGTCAAGTCTGGTATAATGAAAAATGCTCCAGTGAATATGAGTCTACTATTCTCAGAAAGGTTTATGTTCAGACATAGGATTTATTTGTGATCCTGGCATAAGAAAGCCATTATTTTCATCCTCCACTATTTTATCTGTAACTTTTCAAGAATTCTATCATATAATCAGAAAATAGTAAAATCTTTTTTTGGCATCATTGTATGATAAAAATTATTATAATAAACTAAATGTACATATAAGTTGAAGGAATTTTACAAAGTATATCCATGAAGAAATCAAGTAGTTTTTATAATTATCATTTTACAGTACTTGTTTTACCACATTTATTTTATCCATCAATTAGTCCACCTTGGCTCGTTTATGCATCACAAATAATAAGTTGCAGACATAGTATACTTATCTTTAAACATTTCAACAAGTACATCACTGAAATCTTTATTATTTCTTTATAGAAATCTTGTTTTTCAGCAACTTGTTATTTTAAAATCATTTTTAATTGTTTCTCTTACAGTTATTTTTTTTTCCTTTAGAATATTGTTCTTTAAAGAATTTAAGACTAGTTTTTAATGTTTGAAGTGGAAAAGTAACATATAAATGAGTCCCCCCCCCCCCCCCCACTCAGGGATCTCTTAGATACTCCAAACAAAGTCTAGGTGATTGCACCTTAAAGTGATTTATCAGCATTCTCTGTGAGGATTTCCCCTTCAATTCTTGTTTACTTTGAACTCCACTTTGGGAGCAAAAGCAATGTGCACACAACCATTTTAACAGAACTCGCTCATCCTCTCTCCATAAATATGGTTACTGGTAGTTGTCAAGTGGTCAGGGAAGTTTATTCTTGATTTCCATGTAACTCTTCCTACCTGTTTTATGAGTGGTAAAAATATAAATTATATCTAAATAGCATATAATTGAAACCAAGAATGATGCACATCCAGGAAATGAGTGCTCTGTTATTTACTGTTTGGCTTGAGATTCGTTCAATTTATAATAAGAATTTGTTTTCTTTTTAATTTATTTTTTGTTGAAGTATAATTGCTTTACAGAATTTTGTTGTTTTCTGTCAAACCTCATCATGAATCAGCCATAGGCAAACATATATGACCTTCCTTTTGAACCTCCCTCCTATCTCCCTCCCCATCCCACCCTGCTAGGTTGATACAGAGCCCCTGTTTGACTTTCCTGAGCCATACAGCAAAATCCCGTTGGTTATCTATTTTACATATGGTAATGTAAGTTTCCATGTTACTCTTTCCATACATCTTAACTTTTCCTCCCCTCTCCCCATGTCTATAAGTCTATTCTATGTCTGTTTCTCCATTGCTGCTCTGTAGATAAAGTCTCCAGTACCATTTTTCTAGATTTCGTATATATATGCATTAGAATACAATATTTATCTTTCCCTTTCACTCTGTATAAATAGGTTTTACATTCATCCACCTCATCAGAACTGACTCAGATATGTTTCTTTACATGGCTGAATAATATTCCGTTGTGTATATGTACCACAACTCCTTTATCCATTCATCTGTAGATGGACATCTAGGTTGCTTTCATATTCTAGCTATTGTAAATAGTGCTGCAATGAACAATGGGATGCATGTGTATTTTTCAATTTTGGATTCCTCAAGGTATATCCCTAGGAGTGGGATTCCTGGGTCATATAGTGGTTTTATTTCTAGTTTTTAAAGAAATCTCCATACCATCTTCCATAGCGACTGTATCAGTTTACATTCCCACCAACAGTGCAAGACCATTCCCTTTCTCTACACCCTCTCCAGCATTTATTGTTTGTAGACATTTTTATGATGGCCATTCTGACCGGTGTGAGGTGATATATCATTGTGGGTTTGATTTGCATTTCTCTAACAATAAACTGTGGAAAATTCGGAAAGAGATGGGAATACCAGACCACTTGACCTGCCTCTTGAGAAATCTATTTGCAGGTCAGGAAGCAACAGTTAGAACTAGACATGGAATAATAGACTGGTTCCAAATAGGAAAAGGAGTACATCAAGGCTGTATATTGTCATCCTGCTTATTTAACTTCTATGCAGAGTACTACCTCATAAGAAACACTGGGCTGGTGGAAGCACAAGCTGTAATCAAAATTGCCAGGAGAAATATCAATAACCTCAGATATGCAGATGACACTACCCTGATGGCAGAAAGTGAAGAGGAACTAAAAAGCCTCTTGATGAAAGTGAAAGAGGAGAGTGAAAAAGTTGGCTTAAAGCTCAACATTAAAAAATGAAGATCATGTCATCCAGTCCCATCACTTCATGGGAAATAGATGGGGAAACAGTGGAAACAGTGTCAGACTTTATTTTTTGGGCTCCAAAATCACTGCAGATGATGACTGCAGCCATGAAATTAAAAGACGCTTACTCCTTGGAAGAAAAGTTATGACCAACCTAGACAGCATATTCAAAAGCAGAGACATTAATTTGCCAACAAATGTCCGTCTAGTCAAGGCTATGGTTTTTCCTGTGGCCATGTATGGATGTGAGTGTTGGACTGTGAAGAAAGCTCAGCGCTGAAAAATTGATGCTTTTGAACTGTGGTGTTGGAGAAGACTGTTGAGAGGCCCTTGGACTGCAAGGAGATCCAACCAGTCCATTCTGAAGGAGATCAGCCCTGGGATTTCTCTAGAGGGAATGACGCTAAAGCTGAAACTCCAGTACTTTGGCCACCTCATGCGAAGAGTTGACTTATTAGAAAAGACTCTGATGCTGGGAGGGATTGGGGGCAGGAGGAGAAGGGGACGACCGAGGATGAGATGGCTGGATGGCATCACTGACTTGATGGACTTGAGTCTGAGTGAACTCCAGGAGTTGGTGATGGACAGGGAGGCCTGGCGTGCTGCGATTCATGGGATCGCAATGAGTCGGACATGACTGAACGACTGAACTGAACTGAACTGAATAATGAGTGATGTTGAGCATCTTTTCCTGTGTTTGTTAGCCATCTGTATGTCTTTTTCCCACTTTTTGATTGGGTTGTTTGTTTTTCTGGCATTGAGTTGCATGAGCTGCTTATATATTTTGGAAATTAATCCTTTGTCAGTTGTTGCATTTGCTATTGTTTTCTCTCATTCTAAGTGCTGTCTTTTCACCTTGCTTATAGTTTCTTTTGCTGTGCAAAAGCTTTTAAGTTTAATCAGGTTCCACTTGCTTACTTTTGTTTTTATTTCCATTACTCTAGGAGGTGGGTCAAAGAGGATCTTGCTTTGATTTATGTCATCGAGTGTTCTGCCTATGTTTCCCTCTAAGAGTTTTAGAGTTTCTGGTCTTCCATTTAGTTCTTTAATCCATTTTGAGTTTTTCTTTGTGTATGGTGTTAGGAAATGTTTTAATTTCATTCCTTTTCATGTAGCTGTCCAGTTTTCCCAGCAAGGTTTATTGAAGAGGCTGTCTTTACCTCATTGTGTATTCTTGCCTCCTTTGTTAAAAATAATGTACCCATAGGTGGATGGATTTATTTCTAGACTTTTTATGTTGTTCCATTGGTCTATAGTTCTGTTTTTGTGCCAGTACCATATTGTCTTGATGACTGTAGCTTTGTAGCAAAATCTGAAGTCAGGAAGGTTGATTCTTCCAGCTCCATTCTTCTTTTTCAAGACTGCTTTGGCTATTCGGGGTCTTTTGTGTTTCCATATGAATTAGGAAATTTTTAGTTCTAGTTCTGTGAAAAATGCTGTTAGTAATTTGATAGGGATCACACTGAATTGGTAGATTGTATTTAGCAGTATAGTCATTTTCACAATATTCTTTCTTCCTACCCAGGAACATGAACTATCTCTCCATCTGTTTATATCATCTTTGATTTCTTTCATCAGTGTCTTATGCTTTTCTATGTACAGTTCTTTTTTCTCCTTAGGTAAGTTTATTCCTAGAAATTTATTTTTAATTTAATTTCCTCCTAAGTTCACTATACAAAATGTATCACCAAAGTCTATTATATTTTCTTAAGGAAAAGGCATATTAATATCTTTACATTGTTCAAGTTTGCTTTAAATACCACAAATAGGATCCAGTTTTAAGTTGCTTAAAATAAAAGTTTTATTTCATTTCAAACTGCTGGGAGCCAGCGTGAGGAACTCCGCCCATGGCAAAGGTCATGAGGAAGGAAGCTTTTGCATACACAAAGGCGGGGTCGAGCCTCAGGAAACCCCCTGTTCCCGAGCATCTACCCCCAAAACCAGGGTCTGACCACTTTAGTGTTTTGTGCTGTCACCTATACCTCTGACTTTATGGGGGGCTGACCCCCATTACCTCTCTTGGAGAAGGAGTTAACTTACAGCTCCAAGTCAATAAAAATTCCTGGGTGTGACAAGAGTGTTTCAGCTTATGAACTCCTCTGAAGCTTATCTAGCCTGCCTGTACAGGTTCATCCAGCCACATGTGATTGTTTACAGCCTCCCAACTGTGAGAGGCATGAGATGTTTTGGACTTGCTGAAGGCAGATTGTTTACTACCTCTCAACCATAAACAGCACAGAGAGTTTGGAGTATTTTGAAAATCTTAATTAGCATAGGGCTTTTCTCATTGTTGAGTCAATGATTGCCTCCAGGCCTCCATATCCTTAGGCACCTGGGAATATATTAATCAATGTATTTGGATATAGAAAAGGAAATATAGTAGTTTTTGATGTTAGCAATACTAGACTTTTTAAGTTAATGAATTTTCTCTTTTGTTATAGATCACTGTACTTTTTTATAAATCACTGTATCCTTGCTATGTAAAAATGTAACTTTATCACTATTTAAGACTGAATAGATCTTAAGGGGAACATTGGTGAAAGGTTTTCATTTGTTAGGCTGATATTTGCTGCTAAATCTCCATATTCCCTGCCCTTATAATGAATATAACTAGCATATAGGAGAAATAAGTATTAACCTTTAAGATTAATCATGTTTAACCTTAGGTTAAATAAATTCCTTTCTTAGTTGTAACCCACTACACCCTCACCCTGTAGGAATGTAACTTTATCTGCTACCTTCAGAGGGTGGCACCTGGTTTAAGAAAAAACACCCCTGGAAAAAATAAGTTTTTTGGTTATCAGAAAGAAAGGATCATAAAATGTAAGCAGGCCTCATGGCCAGAAGATGATGTAAAACCCCTAAGACTTTTTTATACATTTAGGTGAAGCACCTGATTTTGATAAAGGTCAGGACTGCTGACCCCCGCATGACTCTGTAGTCATCCCTATGTATAATAAAAGGTATATAAGCAAACCTAAAAAAAAAAGAAATGGGATCAGTTTCTGGAAAGACTGATTCCCCCATGTCGTTTCTTTCTTGTTCCCTGTTTTTCTGGCTGAATTCCCAACTGGAATGTGGGTACTCACCAAGCCTGCTAATTTTGCCTGGGCTTCTAAGATTGGATCGGGGAGGCCTCAGTGCTTCCTCTCCTTTGGGAGAACAGAAAGACGCCTGTGGCCTATGTAGGTGGTGATTGGTATTCCACAGAAACCAAGCTATTCAGCCTCTTTTTCTCTACTAATATTTCCTGCTACACTATCCGTTTCTAATCCCTCTCTATATCTGTAATTAAATAAGTTTTTTCCTAGAACGCCAATTCCGTCCCCATCTTCGAATTACCCTGGATCGACTGGGGCTGGACCCCGGCATCAAACATTCACTAAAAACGGATTAGAACACTTCCTATTTAAATATCAGAATTGTCATTAAAAAAAAAAAAACTATCTCTAAAAACTAACATGGATAAAAAGATATATGCATATAGTTATGCACATAGAGATACATACATCTGTTCAATTCAGTTCAGTCGCTCAGTCGTGTCCGACTCTTTGCGACCCCATGAATCGCAGCATGTGAGGCCTCCCTGTCCATCACCATCTCCCGGAGTTCACTCAGACTGATGTCCATCGAGTCCATGATGCCATCCAGCCATCCCATCCTCGGTCGTCCCCTTCTCCTCCTGCCCCCAATCCCTCCCAGCATCAGAGTCTTTTCCAATGAGTCATATATAGCTTTTAACAGAGAAGAAAGCAGTACATTTTAGTTTGAACAGCATTTAATCTTAAATAATAAAAATGTTCTCTTTAATTTTGTTAAGATTTCTTTTTGCTTTATTCCCTATATATTTTCTTTTTAAAAAAAATTAAATTTATTATTTTAATTGGAGGCTAATTACTTTACAATATTGTATTGCTTTTGCCATACATCAACATGAATCCACCACGGGTGTACACGTGTTCCCCATCCTGAACTGCCCTCCCTCCTCCCTCCCCGTACTATCCCTCTGGGTAATCCCAGTGCACCAGCCCCAAGCATCCTGTATCCTGCATTGAACCTGGACTGGCGATTCATTTTCTTATGATATTATCCATGTTTCAATGCCATTCTCCCAAATAATTCCACCCTCTCCCTCTTCCACAGAAGCCAAAAGACTGTTCCATACATCTGTGTCTCTTTTGCTGTCTCACATGCAGGGCTATTGTTACCATCTTTCTAAATTCCATATATATCTATTAATATACTGTATTGGTGTTTTTCTTTCTGGCTTACTTCACTCTGTATAATAAGCTCCAGTTTCATCCACCTCATTAGAACTGATTCAAATGTATTCTTTTTAATGGCTGAGTAATACTCCATTGTGTATATGTACCACAGCTTTCTTATCCATTTGTCTGCTGATGGACATCTAGGTTGCTTCCATGTCCTGGCTATTATAAACAGTGCTGCGATGAACATTGGAGTACACGTGTCTCTTTCAATTCTGGTTTTCTTGGTGTGTATGTCCAGCAGTGGAATTGCTGGGTCATATGGCAGTTCTATTTCCAGGTTTTTAAGGAATCTCCACTCTCTTCTCCATAGTGGCTGTACTAGTTTGCATTCCCACCAACAGTGTAAGGGGTTCCCTTTCTACACACCCTCTCCAGCATTTATTGCTTGTAGACTTTTGGATCGCAGCCATTCTGACAGGCATGAAATGGTACCTCCTTGTGGTTTTGATTTTCATCTCTGTGATAATGAGAAACGCTACGCTGGAAGAAGCACAAGTTGGAATCAAGATTGCCAGGAGACATATCAATAACCTCAAATATGCAGATGACACCACCCTTATGGCAGAAAGTGAAGAGGAACTAAAAAGCCTCTTGATGACAGTGAAAGAGGAGAGTGAAAAAGTTGGCTTAAAGCTCAACATTCAGAAAACGAAGATCTTGGCATCTGATCCCATCACTTCATGGGAAATAGATGAGGAAACAGTGGAAAAAGTGTCAGACTTTATTTTTGGGGGCTCCAAAATCACCACAGATGGTGACTGCAGCCATGAAATTAAAAGACGCTTACTCCTTGGAAGAAAAGTTATGACCAACCTAGACAGCATATTCAAAAGCAGAGACATTACTTTGCCAACAAAGGTCCATCTGGTCAAGACTATGGTTTTTCCAGTGGTCATGTATGATGTGAGAGTTGGACTGTGAAGAAAGCTAAGCGCTGAAGAATTGATGCTTTTGACCTGTGGTGTTGGAGAAGACTGTTGAGAGTCCCTTGGACTGCAAGGAGATCCAACCTCTCCATTCTGAAGGAGATCAACCCTGGGATTTATTTGGAGGAAATGATGCTAAAGCTGAAGCTCCAGTACTTTGGCCACCTCATGCGAAGTGTTGACTCATTGGAAAAGACTGATGCTGGGAGGCATTGGGGGCAGGAGGACAAGGGGACGACAGGGGATGAGGTTGGCTGGATGGCATCACTGACTCGATGGACGCGAGTCTGAGTTAACTCCGGGAGTTGGTGATGGACAGGGAGGCCTGGCGTGCTGTGATTCATGGGGTCGCAAAGAGTCGGACACAACTGAGCGACTGAACTGAACTGAACTGAACTGAACTGATAATGAGTGATGTTGAGCTTCTCTTCGTGTGTTTGTTCGCCATCTGTATGTCTTCTTTGGAGAAATGTCTATTTTCTAGTTCTTGGTTGCAAGATTATGTTATGGGGAGGGAGGTGGGAGGGGGGTTTATGTTTGGGAACACATGTAAGAATTAAAGATTTTAAAATTTAAAAAATAAAAAACTAAAAAAAAAAAGAGAAAAAAAGATTATATAATGAATCAAATAAATATTGAAGCCAAATTTAGTAAATAAAGAACAAAGCAGAGTATTTAAGCCTATACGAAATTGCTTACTTTGTTACTGTTTTCTGTGTAACAGTTCAAACACTATATATTTTCATCCAATAATTTGCAAATTGGAAAATATTATGCATATACAAAGTTGTCATTTTAGGAAAGATTTTAATCCTATATCCTCTACATTATATCAATACTATTTTAAGGGAAATTATTCTCTAAAACTCAGAATATTCATTTATTACTTTAAAATATCATTTAAGAAAGCTTTGAATAATCACTCTTACATATAATGGAAAAAATAAAGCAAAACATAACCAGTCTTTCTGGCTCACCTGCCAAACATATGGGGACATATGGAAATCCAAATAAAAATTTAAGAGTTAATCATTATTATGCATACATTTAATTTTTAAAAGGATATTCCCTGTGGAAAAATCTGAAGTAAGTCAATTCATTGCCTGAAATTGATGAAACAATTTGCATAGTTTTATCAGAGTAAATGGTGGGTTTTTCTATGAGTTATTTTCCTTTAATTCATGTAAACTGAAAGTATTAGAAAAATCTAAAGTAAGTCAACCATTAGTTTCACAGATGTGCTTAAGCTGCCAGCAAACTCTGTCCTCTCATTCTGATTTTAAAAACATTCTGATTTTCGCTCAAGGTTGAGATAAAATCTACATTAGTCTCTGTCTGCAAAGATATTTCTATTTCTGTTCTTTTTCAAGCTGACATTAGGGGTATTTGTGCTTGATTTGCTTAGTTTAGACATGGAGTTGACTCACATACATTAAGGAGGTTGTCAGGGAAAAATGAAGGGAGCAACAACAAAATGTTTGGGTAATCTCTGTAGAGTAACAACAGACACGTGCTCCACCCAATCCTTGGAAATGTTTCCGCAGTCATCTTGTGTAGCAATAGTTCTTTCCTTGTGACATATTAAGCCAATAGTCCAAAAGAGGAAGCCAGGCACATGGCACTTTAATGAATAAAAATGTTAAGCCCCTCTAACTTTCTCTGACTTTGCATGGTTTCATCATAGTAAACTGTGGGTTATTCTGTGAGAGTTATTTTCCTTTAATTCGTGTAAACTGAAAGTGTTAGTTGGTCAGTCATGTCTGACTGTTTGTGACCCCATGAACTTTAGCCCATAGGCTCCTCTGCCCATGCAATTCTCCAGTCGAAGATAGGGCTGCCATGCCCTTCTCCAGGGGGGAATCTTCCCTGACCCTGATAGAACCTGGGTCTCCCACATTGCAGGAAGATTCTTTACCACCTGAGCCACCAGGGAAGCCTTAACTCATACAAGTTTCCTCCATCTAGAGACAAAAATCATAGATTATTTTTGTGCACTCTATATACTATAAGTCAGCTTATTGAAACATTTATTGAAAAACAGAAAATATTTTTTAAATATCTCCTTTTCTGCCACTATTTGGAACTAAGAATAGTTTACACTTCGGAAGGTTGTGACATCCATTCAGTAACATTTATGCATTTCTATTTATTAAATATTTACTATACAATATGAACATCATATAAAGTCAATAGTCACCAAAGATTAAAAATACCTTCCTCTCCAAGTGCTATGTATCCTTGGCCATAGTGCCAGAATCATCATGCTAGAGGTGTGTTTCATAAAATGTGCTTCAAGATCTGAAAACCAGTGATAGAACTATTTTCAGGTCTTACTTTTTAAAAAATCTTTTGATTTGTTTAAAGTAATAAGGAATATGCATATCTTGCAGTTTTACTACATTCATGGGCTAAGAAATCACATACTCCCAGTGGAATAAATCCCAGACTACTGGCCTCCTTATGGAGTGTTCTCAGACAATGAATCCACTACTCATTTGACTCCATAGCACGGTGTGGTTTATGCCCTTAAGGCATCCAATCAGACCTGGCGCTCAGACTGCTAACCAAGAACTCAACAGACTAGCCATGCTCTTCAGCTTTCTCTCTGAACATATGTCTCTCAGAGGAAACATATTTTTGAGGAATAAAATACTCTGTTAGCTTCTAAATAGCTGCCTTAAAACCTTTATTATCTCCTCTCCCTCTGAGCATGAAAACATATCCTATAGGTCAGACCCCCTGAAGGGTGACTTTTTGTAAGACAACTATAG
This sequence comes from Ovis canadensis, assembly GCF_042477335.2. Taxonomy (NCBI): domain Eukaryota; kingdom Metazoa; phylum Chordata; class Mammalia; order Artiodactyla; family Bovidae; genus Ovis; species Ovis canadensis. The sequence continues at coordinate 16,647,761 of NC_091253.1, forward strand.
AATGAAATGCAGTTACAAGCAGTTTGAAACATCTCCATTTAGGTCATATTTCTACAAACCTTAATACCATCTTAGACCAGAAGTAGTTGAATCCGCAGAAAGGTTAAATGGTCATTTAAAATTACATGTGGTAACAGATGTCGGCAAACCCACAAGAGTGTTCTCAAATTAATACCAAGTGTCTGCTTCAGATAACTGTGTGTAATACCATTCTTTATGACACTATATTTAAATCACTTTTATTAACATGCTTCTAAAAGGGCCATCATAATATTACTTATTCCTCTTCTCAAAAATTTTATGAATACTCTATTATGTACATAAATTTTCCTGTACCTCAGTAAGATGCAATACATACTGTAGCACTTTCTTTTTCTATTGAGCAATTGAAGAAAATATGTTGAGGCAATAGCTGAATCCATATTTTTCATACTTAATATGTGAAGAAATAACTCATACCTGATAATGGAACAGATATGAGAAAAGTTATTCAAATCAAAACAGATCTAAAATCTTTCAGGAGTTTACCAGTTTCTTCATTAAAATAATTAGAAATTAAAATCAGAACAAGGAAGTTCATGTGAAGTATATGTTATATAACACTGCTTACATTTACTGAGGGAAGGGATTGTATCCACTCTCGACTGACCGAGTGTCCCCTCCAAGACTGAGGGTCATGCTCACCTAGCTTTTAGAGAGCATCTAGCTGCCTTGCCAAGGTCAAACTTCCTTCCCATGGGCTGTGGTATTCAGTGACTGGCCATGCAAAAGACGGTCAAGTCCCACTGCCTGTCAGAGATCTAGCCATCGTCTCAGAGTTTATTTTTGAGAAGCTCATTTATGACAGCATTCTATACTAGAAATGAAGCCCAGAGATAGTACACTGTGGGTTCTAAGAAAATACTTGCAGAATAAAAAATACTGAATATAAATATAAACTACTTGGAGGGAGCCTCACACACTAAGTTATTTTCATTTTGATTCTCAGAGTTCATGAAAGGTTTCAGGTAGATGATATAATAGGATGCAGCAGGATTAGTTTTAATCAAAGTAATTTTGCTCTTCTTCCTTTTGTATGTTTAGCTAAAGCAAGATTGATCCCTTGATTAGAGGGAAGTGGAAACATTTGAGGAGCTCAGTCACACTAAGGAATAAAACAATTAAATGTAAAAATATGGTGAACTATCATTCTAATTGCCACTAAAACTTAAGATCAAATTAATTTAAAAAGAGAGAAAGTATTAACATGCAAGTAATTCCATATTTGAAGGTGGTATATCTAAACGCTTATTCATTTTCTGATAGTGATATTTTAAAGCTTTAGAAATGACAGCCAACTTCAATTAATCACAAAAACTTTGTGAAATTAAAGTATTATTTTATGAAATAATTTAAATTTTAAGTTGAACATTCATTTCAAGATATTATTGATGTTTCATAAGACATTCTGTTCCGGAGTTAAATTTTCCTGAAAGTAAAAGATGAATCTCCAGGTATAACATCTGTTATCCCAAATATAATAACAGTCCCATTCAGCAGGAACAGCTGTAGCAGCTGCCAGTTCTCTCTGGAGGAAACCAGCCTGGGAAAAGAAAGACCCTGTAGAATTATCACCAGCTAACACAAAGCAGAAACGTGAACCTGCTCAATGACTGTGCACATATGCAACAAAAGTTTGATTTTGTTAAGTTTATATTTAGTTTCTTGACATCTACAGATTTGTGAAAGTAAAAGTTTTCTGATTACATGTTAAAGTAATATACAGAATTTTAATAATGTGTGCACATGTTCTTAGTTATTGTACTTTCACTATTGTCCTTACATTGTGCAACATCATTCCCAAAATTACTTTATAGAATTAATGATGCCATTTGCAACCATGTGGATTGATCTAGAAATTATTGTATTAACTGAATTAAGTCAGAAAAAGAAAGACAAATACCATATGATATCATTTATATGTGGAACTTAAAATATTATACAAATTAATTTAATTACAAACCAGAAACATAATCACCAGACAGAGAAAGCAGATTTGTGGTTGCCAAGGTGGGAGAGGAGTGAGGGAAGGATGGATTGGGCATTTGGGATTAGTGGATGCAAACTATTATATATAGACTTAATAAACAACAAGGTCCCACCGTGTAGCACAAGAAACTGTAGTCAACATCATGTGATAAACAATAATGGAAAATAATGTTTGTATGTGTGTGTATATATATATATATATATATATATATATATATATATATATATATATATACGTGTGTGTGTGTGTAACTGATTTACCTTGCTGTACAACAAAAATTAATGCATTGAATAAAATAAATTAAAAATTGCTTTATATAATGACGTTCAGATTTATAATACAATATTCACTACCACAAAGTTATATTTGGAATAATACAAAACAAAATATTTAGTAGCAATGTGAAATTGGAAAAGCTGCTAGGTACTCAGTGTATTGTACATTTTTTATGGAAATTTTTTTAAAAATAATTTATTTAATTTGTAAGTTAAATAATTTGTAAAGTAACTGAGGCTAATTACTTTACAAAATTGAGGTAGTTTTCACCTTATGTCAACATGAATTGGCCATGGGTGTACATGTGTCCCATCATCCTAAACCCTTCTCCTACTTTCCTCCCCATGCCATCCCTATGGTTTTTCCAGTGCACCCGCTTTGAGTGCCCTGATTCATGCATCAAATTTACAGTGATCATCAGTTTTACAAGTGATAATATACATGTTTCAATGCTATTTTTCATATTGTGCCACTCTTGCCTACTCCCATATAGTCAAAAAGTCTGTTCTTTACATCTGTGTCTCTTCTGCTGTTTTGTATTTAGGGTCATCATTACCGTCTTTCTAAATTTCATACATATGCATTGATATACAGTATTGGTGTTTCTCTTTCTGGCTTCACTCTGTATAATAGGCTCCAGTTTCATCCACCTCATTAGAACTGACTCAAAGGAGTTCTTTAGAGCTGAATAATATTCCATTGTGTATAGGTACTACAACTTCCTTATCCATGTGTCTGCCAATGGGCATTTAGGTTGCTTTCATGTCCTAGTTATTGTAAACAGTGCTGTGATGAACACTGGGATACACGTGTCTCTTTCAATTCCAGTTCCTCGATGTGTATGCCCAGAAGTGGGATTGCTGGGTCGTATGGCAGTTTTATTTCTAGTTTTTTAAGGAAACTCCACACTGTTCTCCATAGTGGCTGTGCTAGTTTGAATTCCCACTAACAGTGTAAGAGGATTCCCTTTTCGACACACACACTCTAGCATTTATTGTTTGTATATTTTTTGATGGCAGCCATTCTGACCTGTGTGAGATGGTACCTCATTGTGCTTTTGATTTGCATTTCTCTGATAATGAGTGATGTTGAGCATCTCTTCATGTGTTTGTTAGCCATCTGTATGTCTTCTTTGGAGACATCTGTTTAGTTCTTTGGGCCATTTTTTGATTGGTTCATTTATTTTTCTGGAATTGAGCTGCATGAGCTGCTTGTACATTTTTGAGATTAATTCTTTGTAAGTTGCTTTGTTGCTATTATTTTCTCCCATTCTGAAGGCTGTGTTTCACCTTCTGTATAATTTTCTTCATTGTACAAAAGCTTTTAAGTTTAATTAGGTCCATTTGTTTATTTTTGCTTTCATTTCCATTACTCTGGTAGGTGGATCATAGAGGATCTTGCTGTGATTTATGTCAGAGAGTGTTTTGCCTATGTTTTCCTCTACACGTTTTATAGTTTCTGGTCTTACATTTAAATTTAATCCATTTTGAGTTTAGTTTTGTGTATGGTGTTAGAAAGTGTTCTTGTTTCATTCCTTTAAGGGTGGTTGACCAATTTCCCAGTACCACTTGTTAAAGATATTGCCTTTTTTTTTTTTTTTTGTATATTTTGCCTCCTTTGTCAAAGATAAGTAGTCCATAGGTGCGTGGATTTATCTATGGGCTTGCTATTTTGTTCCATTGATCTATATTTCTGTCTTTGTGCCAGTACCATACTGTCTTGATGACTGTAGCTTTGCAGTACAGTCTGAAGTCAGTCAGGTTGATTCTTCCAGTTCCATCTTTCTTTCTCAATATTGCTTTGGCTATTCTAGATTTTTTTGTGTTTCCATACAAATTGTTAAATTATTTGTTCTAGTTTTCTGAAAATTACCATTGGTAGCTTAATAGGGATTGCATTGAATCTATAGATTGCTTTGGGTAGTAGACTCATTTTCACTATATTGATTTTTCAGATCCATGAACATGGTATATATTTCCATCTGTTTGTGTCATCTTGGATTTCTTTCATTAGTGTTTTATAGTTTTCTATATATAGGTCTTTTGTTTATTCAGGTAGATTTATTCCTAAGTATTCTGTTTTTTTTTTTTTTTTAATCTCAATAGTGAATGGTACTGTTTCCTTAATTTCTCTATTTTCTCATTGCTAGTGTATAGGAATGCAGTGGGTTTCTGTGTATTAATTTTATATCCTACAAATTTACTATATTCATTGATTAGCTCTAGTAATTTTCTGGTAGTGTCTTTAGGGTTTTCTCTGTAGGGGATCATGTCATCTGCAAAACAGTGAGAATTTTACTTCTTTTCCAACCTCAGTTCAGTTCAGTCACTCACTTGTGTCTGACTCTTTGCAACCCCATGGACCACAGCACTCCAGGACTCCCTGTCCATCACCTCCTCCCAGAGTTTACCCGAACTCATGTTCATTGAGTCCGTGATGCCATCCAACCATCTCTTCCTTCTTTGTCCCCTTCTCCTCCTGCCCTCAGTCTTTTCCAGTGAGTCACCTCTTTGCATCAGGTGGCCAAAGTATTGGCATTTCAGCTTCAACATCAGTCCTTCCAATGAACACCCAGGACTGATCTCATTTAGGATGAACTGGTTGGATCTCCTTGCAGTCCAAGGGACTCTAAAGAGTCTTCTTCAACACCACAGTTCAAAAGCATCAATTCTTCAGCATTCAGCTTTCTATATAGTCCAACTCTCACATCCATACATGTCTATTGGAAAAACCATAGCCCTGACTAGACATATCTTGTTTTCCATTCTGGATTCATTTTATTTCTTTTTATTCTCTGATTGCTCTGGCTAGGGCTTCCAAAATTCTGTTGAATTGTAGTGATTGAGTGGGCACCCTTGTCTTGTTCCTCTTTTTAGAGCAAATGCTTTCAATTTTTTGCCATCGAGGGTAATGTTTGCTGTAGGTTTTTCATAGATGGCTTTTATTATGTTGAGGTATGTTCCTTCTGTGCCTACTTTCTGGTTATTTTTTATCATAAATGGGTGTTGAATTTTTTCAAAGGCTTTTTCTGCATCTTTTGAGATAGTTTTCCTTTTGTTAATACAGTGTATCACATTGACTGATTTGCAAATTTTGAAGAATCCTTGTATCCCTGGGATAAAGCCCACTTGATCCTGATGCATGATCTTCTTAGTATGCTGAGGATTCTGTTTGCTGATATATTACTGAGGTTTTTTGCATCTGTGTTTATCAGTGATATTGCTCTTTGGTTTTCTTTTCTTGCGGTAGCTTTGTCCACTAGGGTGATGGCCTCATAGAATGAGTTTGGGAGTTTGCCTTCCTTTGTAATTTTCTGAAAGAATTTGAGTAGGATAGGTGTTAGGTCTTTAAATTTTTTGTAGAATTCACCTGTGAAGCCATCTGGCCCTGGGCTTTGCTCGTTGGATGATTTTTTTATTACAGCTTCAATTTCCATGTTTGTGATGTGCCTGTTAAGATTTTGTATTTCTTTCTGGTTTAGTTACAGAAAGTTATACTTTTCTAAGGATTTGAACATTTCTTCCATGTTGTCCATTTTAATGACATACAATTGTTCTTAGTAGTCTTTTATGATTTTTTGTATTTCTGTGTTGTCTGTTTTGATTTCTCCATTTTCATTTTCATTTTATTGATTTCATTCTTCTCTTTTTTTGATGGATCTAATTCTTTGCCTATTTTATTTATCATCTCATAGAATCAGCTTTTAGTTATATTAATTGTTGCTATGGTCTCCTTTGTTTATTTATTATTTATTTCTTCTCTGATTTTTATGATTTTTCCTTCTACTAACATTGGTATTCTCCTATTCTTCTTTTTCTGGTTGCTTTAGATATAGAGTTAGTTTGCTTATTTGATGTTCCTCTTGTTTCTTAATTTAGGGTTTTATGTCTATAAAATCTCCTCTTAGCAATGTTTTTACTGAATACCATAGGTTTGGGGTTGTCATGTTTTCATCTTCAGATTTTTCTATGCATATTTTGATTTCCTTTTTGATTTCTTCCATGACATGTTGGTTATTCAGAAGCATGTTGTTTAGACTCCATATGTTTGTATCTTTAATAGTTTTATTTTTTCCTGTGGTTGACATCTAATCTTTCTGCATTGTGATCAGAAAAGATGCTTGAAATGATTTCAATGATTTTAAATTTACGAAGGCTAAATTTATGACTCAGGATATGATCTGTCCTAGAGAATGTTCTGTGTCTCCTTAAGAAAAAGGTGAATTCCATTGTTTTTCAGTGAAATTCCCTATAGTTATCAATTAGGTCTAACGGGTGCACTGTATCATTTAAAGCTTGTGTTCAGTTCAGTTCAGTCCCTCAATCATGTCCAACTCTTTGCAACCCCATGAACTGCAGAACGCCATGCCTCCCTGTCCATCACAAACTCCCGGAGTTCACTCAAACTCACATCCATAGAGTAGGTGATGCCATCGAGCCATCTCATCCTCTGTTGTCCCCTTCTCCTCCTGCCCTAAATCTCTCCCAGCATCAGAACCTTTTCCGATGAGTCAACTCTTCGCATGAGGTGGCCAAAGTATTGGAGTTACAACTTTAGCATCAGTTCTTCCAAAGGACTGACAAGACTGATCTCCTTTAGGATGGACTGGTTGGATCTCCTTGCAGACCTAGGGACTCTCAAGAGTCTTCTTCAACACCACAGTTCAAAAGCATCAATTCTTCAGTGCTCAGCTTTCTTCACAGTCCAACTCTCACATCCATACATGACCACTGGAAAAACCATAGCCTTGACTAGACGGACATTTGTTGGCAAAGTAATGTCTCTGCTTTTCAATATGCTATCTAGGTTGGTCATAACTTTTCTTCCAAGGAGTAAGCATCTTTTAATTTCATGGCTGCAATCATCATCTGCAGTGATTTTGGAGCTCAAAAAAATAAAGTCTGACACTGTTTCCACTGTTTCCCCATCTATTTACCATGAGTGATGGGACTGGATGCCATGATCTTTATTTTCTGAATGTTGAGCTTTAAGCCAACTTTTTCACTCTTCTTTTTCACTTTCATCAAGAGGCTTTTTAGTTCCTCTTCACTTTCTGCCATTAGGGTGGTGTCATCTGCATGTCTGAGGTTATTGATATTTCTCCCGGCTATATTGATTTCAGCTTGTGCTTCTTCCAGCACACCGCTTCTCATGATGTACTCTGCATATAAGTTAAATAAGCAGAATGACAACATACAGACTTCATGTACTCCCTTTCTTATTTGGAACCAATCTGTTGTTCCATGTCCAGTTCTTACTGTTGCTTCCTGACCAGTATACAGATTTTTCAAGAGGCAAGTCAGGTGGTCTGGTATTCCTATCTGTTTAAGAATTTTCCACAGTTTATTGTGATCCACACAGTCAAAGGCTTTGGCATAGTCAATAAAGCAGAAATAGATGTTTTTCTGGAACTCTCTTTCTTTTTCCATGATCCAGCAGATGATTTAAATTTGATCTCTGGTTCCTCTGCCTATCTAAATCCAGCTTGAACATATAGAAGTTCACAGTTCACATATTGCTGAAGCCTTGCTTAGAGAATTTTAAGCATTACTTTACGAGCATGTGAGATGAGTGCAATTGTGTGATAGTTTGAGCATTCTTTGGCATTGCCTTTCTTTGGGATTGGAATGATAACTGATCATTTCCAGTCCTGTGGCCACTGCTGAGTTTTCCAAATTTGCTGGCATATTGAGTGCAGCACTTTCACAGCATCATCTTTCACGATTTGAAACAGCTCAACTGGAATTCCATCACCTCCAGTAGTTTTGTTGGTATTGATGCTTTGTAAGGCCCACTTGACTTCACATTCTAGGTTGTCTGGCTCTAGGTGAGTGATCACACCATCGTGATAATTTTGGTCATGAAGATTTTTTTTGTACAGTTCTTCTGTGTATTCTTGCCACCTCTTCTTAATATCTTCTGCTTCTGTTAGGTCCATACCATTTCTGTCTTTTATCAAGCCCATTTTTGCATGAAATGTTCCCTTGGTATCTAATTGTCTTGAAGAGATCTCTAGTCTTTCCCAGTCTTTTGTTTTCCTCTACTTCTTTGCATTGATCGCTGAAGAAGGCTTCCTTATCTCTCCTTGTTATCCTTTGGAACACTGCATTCAGAGGCTTATATTTTTCCTTATCTCCTTTGCTTTTCACTTCTCCTCTTTTCACAGCTATTTGGAAGATCTCCTCAGACAGCCATTTTGCTTTTTTGCATTTCTTTTCCATGGGGATGGTCTTGATCCCTGTCTCCTGTACAATGTCACAAACCTCTGTCCATAGTTCATCAGGCACTCTGTCTATCTGATCTAGTCCCTTAAATCTATTTCTCACTTCCACTCTATAACCATCAGGTATGATTTAGGTCATACCTGAATGGTCTAGTGGTTTTCCCTACTTTCGTCAACTTAAGTCTGAATTTGACAATAAGGAGTTCATGATCTGAGCCACAGTCAACTCCCGGTCTTGTTTTTGCTGACTGTATAGAGCTTCTCCATCTTTGGCTGTAAAGAATATAATCAATCTGATTTCAGTGTTGACTATCTGGTGATGTCCATGTGGAGTCTTCTCTTGTGTTGTTGGAAGAGGTTGTTTGCTATGACCAGTGCATTTTCTTGGCAAAACTCTATTAGTCTTTGCCCTGCTTAATTCCGTATTCCAAAGTCAAATTTGCCTGTTATTGCAGGTGTTTCTTGACTTCCTACTTTTGCATTCTCTTCCCTATAATGAGGAGAAGGCAATAGCACCCCACTCCAGTACTCCTGCCTGGACACTCCCATGGACGGAGGAGCCTGGTAGGCTGCAGTCCATGGGATCGCTAACAGTCAGATGCGACTGAGTGACTTCACTTTCACTTTTCACTTTCATGCATTGGAGAAGGAAATGGCAACCCACTCCAGTGTTCTTGCCTGGAGAATCCCAGGGATGGGGGAGCCTGGTGGTCTGCCATCTATGGCGTCACACAGAGTCGAACACAACTGACGTGACTTAGCAGCCCCTATAATGAAAAGGACATCTTTTTTTGGATGTTAGTTCTAAAATGACTTGTAGGTCTTCACAGAACTGTTCAACTTCAGCTTCTTCAGCTTTACTGCTTGGACATAGAGTTGTTTATATGTAAAGCATGTGTGTCCTTGCTAATTTTCTGTTTTGTTATCTATCCATAGGTGTGAGTGGAGTATTAAATTACTCCATTATTATTGTGTTACTGTTAACTTCCCCCTTCATACTTGCTAGCATTTGCCTTACTTATTGAGGTGCTTTTATTTGGGGTGCATATATGTTCATAATTGTTATATCTTTTTCTTGAATTCATACTTCGATCATTATGTATTGTCCTTGTTTGTCTCTTATCATGGTTTTCATTTCAAAATCTATTTTGAGACTCTATATGAGAGTTTCTATTGAAAATCAGTTCTTATCCATATGGGGATCTCCTTGTGTGTTAATTGTTGCTTTCCCTTTGCTGCTTTTAATATTTGCTCATTTCTTTTGATGTTTGTTAGTTTGATGAATATGTATCTTGGGGTGTTTCACCTTGGGTTTATCCTGTTTCAGACTCTCTGGGTTTCTTGGACTTGGTGGTGGTTTCCTTCTCCATATTATGGAAGTTTTAAATTATTATCTCCTCAAGTATTTCCTGATGCCCCTTCTTTCTGTCTTCTTCTGCTGGTACACCTATGATTCAAATGTTGGGGGATTCAATTTAAAATTGTCTCATATGTCTCTCAGATTGTCCTCATTTTTTTAATTCTTTTTTTTCTTTTTCTCTTTCTGTTTCATTTATTTCCACCATTCTGTCTTTCACCTCACTTATCCTCTCTTTTGCCTCAATCATTCTACTGTTGATTCCCTCCAGAGTGCTTTTAACTTCCGTTAGGTCATTATTCATTATTGATTGATTCATTATTGTTTCTAGGTCCTTGTTAAATATTTCTTACATCTTCTCAATCCTTGTCTCTAGCCTATTTATATGTAGCTCCATTTTGTTTTCAAAATTTTGGATCATTTTTTACCATAATTATTCTGAATTATTTTTCAGTTAGACTCGCTATCTCCTTCTCTTTTGCTTGGTTTGGTGGGTTTTTATCATGTTCCTTAACCTGCTGAATATTTTTCTTCATTTTCATTTTGTTTAGGTTACTGTGTTTGGGGTACCCTTTCTGAAGGGTGGACGTTTGTGGTTCCTCCTAACTGTGGAGTCTGCTCCCTGTGGGTTGGTTGGACTAATGGGTTGTCAAGGTTTCCTTGTCAGGGGAGCCTGCGTCTGCGTTCTGTTGTGTGGAACTTGATTTCGTCTCTCTGGAGTGCAATAAAGTGTCTGTTAGTGAGTTTTGATGGTATCTGTGGGTTTAGCATGACTTCGGGCAGCCTGCCTTTTAATGTTCAGCATTGTGTTCCTGTTTTGCTGAATAAATATCACAGTTTGTTAATTTGCACTGCATCTTGTTGGCTCTTGGATAGAGCTTGGTTTTAGTGTAGATATGGAGACTTTTGCGTGAGCTCTTGTCTACTAATGTTACATGGAGTCAGGAATTCTCTGTTCTTCTAAAGTTTTGAAGTTAAGGTTCCTGCCTCTGGCTTTCAGTCCTTCTCTTACAGTAGCCTCAAGACTTCTCCATCTATACATCATAGAAGTTAAAACCCATAGGTTTATTGGTGTAACAATTCTCCACAACCAGGAATACCCAGAGTATTTCACAGATTTATTTACAGAAGATAAGAGGGAAGGGGAAGATAGAGGTGACCAGGAGGCAAGAAGTGGGAGTCAAAAGGGGAGAGAGCAATCTAACCATCAGTCTAATCCCTAAGTGTTCTATACAGGCTGGATCATCCAGAGATATTCACAGGGTTATGTAGAGAAGAAGAAAGGGTGGAAGGAGATCGAGGTGACCTGGAGGAAAAAAGGGAGAGTCAAAAGATGAGAGAGCAATCAAGCCGGTAATCAAATCCCTCCTTTTGAGAAAACTGGCTGCCTTTCTGTGTGTCTGGCGTCATCCAGCAAAATTCAGAAGTTGTTTCATGGAATTCCCTCATCATTTAAATGATCCTTTGATGAATGTGGAGAATAAAGTCCTTCATGGAGCTTTAATTTAAATTTTTATAGCTTGGGATAGAGACTTCCAATATTTTTGTACATCCAGTTCTCCTTTCCTGCTAGGTGAATGAGTGAGTTTTATTCTCAAGCTTTTTTTTTTTTTTTTCAATTAGATAGAGACTTGGCTAATTTTTACATAATGTGCTTTGAGGAAAAGTAACATATATCACTTTCAGGACAAAGAATTTAACTGAAGGTGTCAGACCCCATAGTGCTCCTTTTCCTGCTGCATTGACCTAAGATACCACATAATGCAGCTAGTGAAGGAGCAGGATGGTGGAGCCTCTACTGACTCAGAATTCTGAGAAGCCACAGGGAGGATAAGTATCCTGGGAAGACTTTCAGACACAACAAAGACTTTGACAAGGGGGAAATCAATTTTGGATATCTTAAATTAGTGAGGTTTTGTGGTTGTGTGTTACATTATAATCTATCCTACTCTGACTTTGCATTTAGCTAGAATATATTAGCCAGATATTATTTAAATGTCACAAGAATATATCCTTAACTGTACTGGGATTTTTTTTCCCCCTTTGAAATGTTCATGATTTAATTCACAACCCAAAAATACACTTCCTAAAAATAGGACAGTTTTTTTTTTAATTAAAAAAATTAAATTAAAGGATAATTGGTTTACAGAATTTTCTGATTTTCTGTCATACATCAATAAGAGTCAGCCATAGGTATACCCATGTTCCTTCCCTCTGAGACCTCCCTCCCCACCCTATCCTTCAGCATGTTGCAGAGGCCCTGTTTGAATTCCCTGAATCATACAGCAAATTCCCATTGGGTATCTGTTTTACACATGATATTGCAAATTTCTATGTTTCTTTCTACATACATCTCCCCTTCTCACTCCTCTCTTCCCACATTGTGCATAGGTCTGTTTTCTATGTCTGATTCTCCAGTGCTGCCCTGAGAATAAATTCGTCAGTGCTATCTCTCAGATTCCAAATATATGTGTCAGTATACGATATTCATATTTCTCTTCTGATTTCCTTCACTCTGTATAATGGGCTCTAGTTTCGTTCACCTCACTGGAACACATTCAAATGCATTCCTTTTTATGGTTGAGTAGTATTCCATTGTATATATGTACCATAGACTATATATATATATATATATATATATATATATATATATATATATATATTCATCTTTTGATGGACATCTAGGTCGCTTCCATGTTCTATTGTAAATAGTACTGCAGTGAACATTGGGGTAGACGTGCATCTTTCAGCTTTGATTTATTCAGGGTATATGACTAGGATTGGGTTTCCTGAGTCATATAGTGGCTTTATGCCTAGCCTTTTAAGGAGTCTCCATACCGTCTTGCATACTGGCTGTATCAGTTTACATTCCCACCAGCAATGCAAGAGTGTTCCCTTTTCTCCACACCCTCTCCAGCATTTGTTGATTGTAGACTTTTTGATGATGGCTGTTCTGACTGGTATGAAGAGGTATCTCATTGTAGTTTTGATTTGTATTTCTTTGATAATGAGTGATGTTGAGCATCTTTTCATGTGCTTGTTAGCCATCTGTATGTCCTGTGTATTTTGAAAATTAATTCTTTATCAGTTTCCCCCCTTGCTATTATTCTCTCCCATTCTGAGGATTGTCTTTTCACCTTGTTTGTAGTTTCTTCTGCTGTGAAATAGCTTTTAAGTTTATTAGGTCCCCTTGTTTATTTTTGCTTTTATTTCATTATTCTAGGAGGTGGGTCATAGATCTTGCTTTGATTTATGTCATCGAGTGTTCTGCCTATGTTCTCCATTATGCATTTAATAATTTCTGGTTTTCCATTTAGGTCTTTAATCCATTTTGACTTTCTCTTTGTGTAGGGTGTTAGGTAGAGATTTAATTTCATTCTTTTTCATGTAGCTGTCCAGTTTTTCCAGCACCACTTATTTAAGAGTCTGACTTTGCCCCATTGAATATTCTTACCTCCTCTGTCAAAAATAAAGTACCCATAGATGCATGGATTTATTTCTGGGCTTTCTATCTTGTTCCATTGGTCTATATATCCACTTTTGTGCCAGTACCATACTCTCTTGATGAATGTTGCTGCTGCTAGGTTGCTTCAGTCATGTCCAACTCTGTATGACACCATAGATGGCAGCCCACCAGGTTCCCCCATCCCTGGGATTTTCCAGGTAAGAACACTGGAGTGAGTTGCCATTTCCTTCTCCAATGCATGAAAGTGGAAAGTGAAAAGTGAAATCGAAGTCACTCAGTCGTGTCTGACTCTTAGCAACCCCATGGACTGCAGCCCACCAGGCTCCTCCATCCATGGGAATTTCCAGGCAAGAGTACTAGAGTGGGGTGCCATTGCCTTCTCCACTTGATGACTGTAGCTTTGTAGTATAATCTGAAGTCAGGAAGGTTGATTCCTCCAGCTCCATTCTTCTTTTTCAAGACTACTTTGGCTATTCTGGGTCTTTTGTGTTTCCATATGAATTGGGAAATGTGTAGTTCTAGTTCTGTTAAAAATGCCATTGGTAATTTGATAGGGATCACATTGAATCTGTAGGTTGAGTTTGGTAGTATAGCCATTTTCACAATATTGATTCTTCCTACCCAGGAACATGGAAAGTCTCTCCATCTGTTTATGTCATTTTTGATTTCTTTCATCAGTGTTTTAAAATAGTTTTCCATATACAGTTCTTTTGTTTCCTTAGGTAGTTTTATTCCTAGATATTTTATTCTTTTTGTTGCAGTGGTGAATGATATTGAATCCTTAATTTATCCTTCTGATTTTTCATTGTTAGTATACAGGAGTGCAAGTGATTTATGTGTATTGAGCTTGTGTCCTGCGACTTTGCTGAATTTGCTGATTAGCTCTAGTAATTTTCTGATAGTTTCTTTTGTGTTTCCTATGTATAGTATCATGTCTCCTGCAAACAGTGAGAGCTTTATTTATTTTCCTATCTGGATTCCTTTCATTCTATTTCTTCTCTGATTGTTGTAGATAGGACTTCCAAAACTATGTTGAAAAAAGTGGTAAGAGTGGACCCCTTCATCTTGTTTCCAATCTTAGAGGGAAAGTTTTTAGTTTTTCACCATTGAGAATAATATTTGCTGTGGGCTTTTTGTATATGGCTTTTATTATGTTGATGTAGGTTCCTTCTCTACCCATTGTTTTAAGCATTTTTATCATAAATGGATGCTGGAGTTTCTCAAAGGCTTCCTCTGCATATATTGAGATGATCATATGTTTTTTTTTGTTGTTGTTGTTATTGTTGTTTGAATAATTTATTTCAATTGGAGGCAAATTACTTTACAATATTGTAGTGATTTTTCCCATACATTGACATGTATCAGCAATGGGTGTACATGTGTTCCCCATGCTGAAGCCCCCTCCCACCTCCCTCCACATCCCATCCCTCAGCGTCATCCCAGTACACCAGCCCTTAGCACCCTATCTCATGCATTGAACCTGGACTGGCAATCTATTTAACATGTGGGAATATACATGTTTCAATGCTATTCTCTCAAGTCATGCCACGCTTGCCTTCTTCCACAGAGTCCAAAAGTCTGTTTTTTTACATCTGTGTCTCTTTTGCTGTCTCACATATATGGTCATGGTCACCATCTTTCTAAATTCCATATATATGTGTTAATATACTGTCTTGGTGTTTTTCTTCCTGACTTGCTTCACTCTGTATAATAGGGTCCAGTTTCATCCACCTCATTAGAACTGATTCAAATACATTCTCTTTAGCAGCTGAGTAATATTCCATTGTGTATATATACCAGTTTTCATGTCAATTCCTCTGCCGATGGTCATCTAGGTTGCTTCCATGTCCAAGCTATTGTAACAGTCCTGTGATGAACATTGCGGTACATGTGTCTCTTTCAGTTCTGGTTCCTGGTTGTGTATGCCCAGAAGTGGGATTGCTGGGTCATATGGCAGTTCTATTTCCAGGTTTTAAAGGAATCTCCACACTGTTTTCCATAGTGGCTGTACTAGTTTGCATTCCCACCAACAGTGTAAGAGGGTTCCCTTTGCTCTGCACCCTCTCCAGCATTTATTGTTTGTAGACCTTTTGATAGCAGCCATTCTGAATGGCATGAGATGATGCCTCATTGTGGTTTTGATTTGCATTTCCCTGATAATGAGTGATGTTGAACATCTTTTCATGTGTTTGTTAGTCATCCATATATCTTCTTTGGAGAAATGTCTTTTTAATTCTTTGGCCCATTTTTTGATTGGGTCATTTATTTTTCTGGAATTGAGCTTCAGGAGCTGTTTGTATATTTTTGAGATTAATTCTTTGTCAATTGCTTCATTTGCTATTATTTGCTCTCGTTCTGAAGGCTGTTTTTTCACCTTGCTTATAGTTTCCTTCATTGTGCAAAAGCTTTTAAATGTAATTAGGTCCCGTTTGTTTATTTTTGCTTTTATTTCCATTACTGTGGGAGGTGGATCATAGAGGATCCTGCTGTGATTTATGTTAGAGAGTGTTTTGCCTATGTGTTTCTCTAGGAGTTTTATAGTTTCTGGTCTTACATTTAGATCTTTAATTCACTTTGAGTTTATTTTTTGTATATGGTGTTAGAAAGTGTTCTAGTTTCATTCTTTTACAAGTGGTTGTAGAGTTTTCCCAGCAACACTTGTTAAAGAGATTGCTGTTTCTCCAATGTATATTTTTGCTTCCTTGTCAAAGATAAAGTTTCCACAGGTGTGTGACTTTATCTCTGGGCTTTTTATTCTGTTTCATTGATCAATATTTCTGTCTTTGTGTCAGTACCATACTGTCTTTTTTTTTTTTTTTTTGCTTTATTTTACTTTACAATGCTGTACTGGTTTTGCCATACATTGTAATGAATCTGCCACGAGTGTTCATGAGTTCCCAATCCTGAACCCCCCTCCCGCCTCCGACCCCATATGTCGCTTTGTAATATAGTATGAAGTTAGGCAGGTTGATTCCTTCAGTTCCATTCTTCTTTCTCAAGATTGCTTTGGCTATTCAAGATTTTCTGTATTTCCATACAAATTGTGAGATTATTTGTTTTAGTTCTGTGAAAATTACAGTTGGTAGCTTGATAGAGATTGCATTGTATCTATAGATTGCTTTCGGTAGTATACTCATTTTCACTATATATATTCTTCCGATCAATGAACATGGTGTATTTCTCCATCTATTTGTGTCATCTTTGATTTCTTTCATCAGTGTTTTATAGTTTTCTATATATAGGTCTTTTGTTTATTTAAGTAGATTTATTCCTAAGTATTTTATTCTTTTTGTTGCAATGGTGGATGGAATTGTTCCCTTAATTTCTCTGTTTTCTCATTGTTAGTGTATAGGAACGAAAGGGATTTCTTCATGTTGATTTTATATCCTGCAATTTACTATATTCATTGATTAGCTCTAGTAATTTTCTGGTGGTGTCTTTAGGGTTTTCTATGTAGAGGATCATGTCATCTGCAAACAGTGAGAGTTTTGCTTCTTCTTTTCCAGTCTGGATTCTTTTATTTCTTTTTCTTCTCTTATTACTGTGGCTAAAAGTTCCAAAACAATGTTGAATAGTAGTGGTGAGAGTCAGAACCCTTGTCTTGTTCCTGACTTCAGGGGAAATGCTTTCAATTTTTATCCATTAAGCATAATGTTTGCTGTGGGTTTATCATATATGGCTTTTATTTTGTTGAGATATGTTCCTTCTATTCCTGCTCTCTGAGGAGTTTTTATCATAAATGGATGTTGAATTTTGTAAAGGCCTTTGCTGCATCTATTGAGATAATCATATGGTTTTATCTTTCAATTTGTTAATGTGGTGTATAACATTGATTTGAAAATATTGAAGAATCCTTGCATCCCTGGGTTAAAGTCCACTTGGTCATGATGATGATCTTTTTAATATGTTGTTAGATTCTCTTTGCTAGAACTTTGTTAGGGGTTTTTGCATCTATGTTCATCAGTTATACTGGACTGTAGTTTTTTTTTTTTTTTTGGTGGCATCTTTGTTTGGTTTTCATATTAGGGTGATAGTGGACTCATTTAAAGAGTTTGGCAGTTTACCTTCCTCTGCAATTTTATGGAAGAGTTTGAGTAGGGTAGGTGTTAGCTCTTCTCTAAAAGTTTGGCAGAATTCACCCATGAGGCCATCTGGTCAAGGATTTTTATTTGTTGAAAGGTTTTTGATTACAGTTTCTATTTCTGTGCTTGTGATGGGTCTATTAAGATTTTCTATTTCTTCCTAGTTCAATTTTGGAAGGTATACTTTTCTAAGAATTCATCCGTTTCTTCCAAGTTGTCCATTTTATTGGCATATAGTTGCTGATAGTAGTCTCTTATGATCCTTTTTATTTATCTGTTGTCTTTTGTGATTTCTCCATTTTCATTTCTAATTTTGTTGATTTGTCTCTTCCCCCTTTTTTTGTTGATGAGTCTGGCTAATGGTTTGTCTATTTTATTTATCTTCTCAAAGATTCATTTTTTAGTTCTGTTGATTTTTGCTATAGTCTCCTTTGTTTCTTTTTCATTCATTTCTGACCTAACTTTTATAATTTCTTTCCTTCTACTAACCCTGGGGTTCGTCATTTCTTCTTTTTCTAGTTGCTTTAGGTGTAGAGTTCTGTTATTTTTTTGTTTTTCCTCTGCTTTCTTAAGGTAGGATTGTTTGAACCTTCCCATTAGCAATGTTTTTACTGAATCCCATAGGTTTTGGGTTGTTGTGTTTTCATCTTCATTCATTTCTATGTATATTTTTATTTCTTTTTTTGATTTCCTCTGTGATTTGTTGGTTATTCAGAAGCGTGTTGTTTAGCCTCCATCTGTTTGTATTTTTAATAGTTCCCCCCCCATGTAGTTGATATCTAATTTTACTGCATTGTGATCAGAAAAGATGCTTGAGATGATTTCAATTTTTTAAGAATTACCAAGGCTACATTTATGGCCCAGGATGTTATCTATCCTGGAGAACGTTCCATGTGCTCTTGAGAAAAAGGTGAAATTCATTGTTTTGGGGTTAAATGTCCTATAGATATCAATTAGGTCTAACTGGTCCATTATATCATTTTGAGCTTGTGCTTCCTTGTCTATTTTATGTTTAGTTGATCTATCCATAGGCATGAGTACGATGTTAAAGTCTCACACTATTATTGTGTTACTGATTCATTTCCCCTTTCATTGTTGTTAGCATTTACCTTACATATTGTATGCTTCTATGTTGGATGCATATATATTTACAGTTGATATATCTTCTCGGTTTGACCCTTAATCATTTTGTAGTGTCCTTCTGTGTCCCTTTTCACCGCCTTTATTTCAAAGTCTGTTTTATCTGATATGAGTATTGCTACTCCTGCTTTCTTTTGGTCTCCATTTGCATGAAATATCTTTTTCCAGCCCTTAACTTTGAGTCTGTATGTATCCCTTGGTTTATGGTGGGTCTCTTGAGGACAACATATATAAGGATCTAGTTTTTGTATCCATTCAGCTAGTCTTTGTCCTTTGGTTGGGGTATTCAACCAGTTTACATTTACAGTAATTATTGATAAGTATGATCCCATTGAACTTTGTTTTGGGTTTGAGTTTATAAACCTTTTCTGTTTTTCCTATCTAGAGAAGATCCTTTAGCATTTGTCAAAGAGCTTGTTTGGTGGTGCTGAATTCTCTCAGCTTTTGCTTGTTTGTAAAACTTTTTATATCTCCTTCATATTTGAATAAGATCCTTGCTGGGTATAGTAATCTGGGTTGTAGGTTTTTCTCTTTCATCACTGTAATTATGTCCTGCCATTCCCTTATAGCTTGAAGAGTTTCTATTGAAAGATCAGCTGCTATCCTTACGGAATCTCCTTGTGTGTTATTTGTTGCTTTTCCCTTGCTGCTTTTGATATTTGCTCTTTGCATTTGATCTTCATTAATTTGATTATTATGTGTCTTGGAGAGTTTCACCTTGGGTTTATCGTATTTGGGACCCTCTGGGTTTCTTGCACTTGGGTGGCTATTTCCTTCCCCATTTTAGGGGAGTTTTCAACTATTATCTCCTCAAGTATTTTCTCTTGCCCTTTATTTTTGTCTTCTTCTTCTGGGACTCCTATGATTCGAATGTTGTGGCATTTAACATTGTTCCAGAGGTCTCTGAGGTTCTCCTCATTTCTTTTAGTTCTTTTTTTTTTCCCACTCTGCTTCATTTATTTCCACCATTCGATCATCTACCTCACTTATCCTATCTCCTGCCTCAGTTATTCTACTATTGGTTCCCTCCAGAGTGCTTTTGATCTGTTATTGCATTACTCATTATTGACTATTTTATTTCTTCTAGGTCTTTGTTAAACTTTTCTTGCATCTTCTCAATTGTCTCCAGTATGTTATTTTCTGTAACTCCATCCTGTTTTCAGAATTTCGGATTATCTTTACTATCATTATTTTGAATTCTTTTCCAGGTAGACTCCCTATCTCCTTCTCTTTTGTTTGGTTTGGTGGGCATTTATCATGTTCCTTTATCTGCTGAATATTTCTCTGTTTTTCATTTTGTTTAGATTGCTGTATTTGGGGTGGCCTTTCTGTATGCTGGAAGTTTGTGATTTCTCTTTACTGTGGCATTGCTCCTGTGTGTGGGGTCGGACTACTGGCTTGTCAAGGTTTCCTGGTTAGGGAAGCTTGTGTCTGTGTTCTGGTGGGTGAAGCTGGATCTCTTCTCTCTGGAGTGCAATGAAGTGTCCAGTAGTGAATTTTGAGGTGTCCATGGGTTTGGTGTGACTTTTGGCCATCATATATTAATGCTTAGGGTTATGTTTCTGTGTTGCTGGAGACTTAGTGTAGTATCTCTTGCTCTGGCTCTTGGGTGGAGCTTACTTTCAGTGTGGGTATGGAGGTTTTTGGATGAGCTCTTGTCAATTAATGTTATCTGGAGTCAGGAGTTTTATGGTGTTCTCAAGTTTTGAGTTTAAACCTCCTGACTCTGGTTTTCAGTCTTATTCTTACAGTAGCCTCAAGATTTCTCTATACATACTGCACTGATGATAAAACATCTAGGTTAATGGTGAAAAGATTCTCCACTGCGAGGGCCACCCAGAGAGGTTTACAGAGTTAATGGAGAAGAGAAGAGGGAGAATGGAGATAGAAGTGACTAGGAGGAGAAGATGGGGAGTGAAGGGGCGAGACCAATCTAGACAGTAATCAATTCCCTATGTGTTTTCCACAGTCTGGAAAACCCAGAGAGGTTCATGGAATTACATAGATAAGAGAAGATGGAGGAAGGAGACAGAAGTGACCAGGAGGAGAGGAGGGGGAGTCAAAAGGAGAGAGACCAATCTATCCAGTAATCAGTTACCTAAGTGTTCTCCACAGCCCGGAACACCCAAAGAGATTCACAGAGTTAAGTATAGAAGAGAAGGGGGAGGGAGGAGAAAGAAGTGACCTGGGGGAGAACAAGGAGAGTCAAAAGTGGAGACAGCAGTCAAGCCAGTAATCACACCTCTAAACAAAAATGGGTACTGAAGATTAGATTATTAACGGTACAAAATTGATAGAAAATATTAAAAAGCAAAGATTAAAAATCTAGAGTAGAGGTTAGACGCTCAAAAGTACAATATAAAAAATATAAAACAAATCACAAAAATTATTTTATATATATATATGAAATTTACTTTAAAAATAGGGTCTTTTTTTGCAAGGTAATAGTTAGAACTGGACATGGAACAACAGACTGATACCAAATAGGAAAAAAAAAGTACATCAAGGCTGTATAATGCCACCCTGCTTATTTAACTTATATGCAGAGTACATTATGAGAAACGCTAGACTGGAAGAAACACAGGCTGGAATCAAGATTGCCGGGAGAAATATCAATAACCTCAGATATACAGATGACACCATCCTTATGGCAGAAAGTGAAGAGGAACTAAAAAGCCTCTTGATGAAAGTGAAAGTGGAGAGTGAAAAAGTTGGCTTAAAGCTCAACATTCTCAGAAAACGAAGATCATGGCATCTGGTCCCATCACTTCATGGGAAATAATGGGAAAACAGTGGAAATAGTGTCAGACTTTATTTTTTGGGGCTTCAAAATCACTGCAGATGGTGACTACAGCCATGAAATTAAAAGATGCTTACTCCTTTGAAGAAAAGTTATGACCAACCTAGATAGCATATTGAAAAACAGAGACATAACTTTGCCAACAAATGTCCGTCTAGTCAAGGCTATGGTTTTTCCTGTGGTCATGTATGGATGTGAGAGTTGGACTGTGAAGAAAGCTGAGTGCCAAAGTATTGATGCTTTTGAAATGTGGTGCTGGAGAAGACTCTTGAGAGTCCCTTGGACTGCAAGGGGATCCAACCAGTCCATTCTGAAGGAGATCAGCCCTAGATTTCTTTGGAGGGATTGATGCTGAAGCTGAAACTCCAGTACTTTGGTGACCTTATGCGAAGAGTTGACTCATTGGAAAAGACTCTGATGCTGGAAGGGATTGGGGGCAGGAGGAGAAGAGGACGACAGAGGATGAGATAGCTGAATGGCATCACTGACTCGATGGACGTGAATCTGAGTGGACACTGGGAGTTGGTGATGGACAAGGAGGCCTGGCATGCTGCAATTCACGGGGTTACAAAGAGTCAGACATGACTGAGCGACTGAACTGAACTGAGTAGGTTATAAAAATGGAAATTAAAGGGGTAATAAAGAAGTTAAAAATTTAAAAAAATGTCAACTGTCCAGGATCCCAGGAAGACATGGTTAGCAACTGGGAGCCTCCTCCCAGTTTTGTCTAGGAGACCATCTCTGGGCCCGAAATTGCCCCTTGCCTTCTGCCTCTGGTTGTTTCCTGCCTGCCACTCAGCTCTCCTCTGGTGTTTGCTCAATCTTTTTTTTCTGTGAGCAGGTCCGGCTCTGCCTTACATTAGAGATTTTCATGGGAAAAGTTCTCTCTACGTCTTTTTTATTTTTTTCTCTCTCTGTCGCAGTTTGGGTCGCTATCTCATGTAGGCTCCCTCAGATTGTCCTCAGGGCATTCAGGCCCAGTCCTTACCCTAAGCATGCAACCATACCCACACCTTCTGTCACTCTCACTCGCTCACTGGTCATGGACATGAGCATCTGGGCTACTTCTTTGCAGGGAGTTGTGGTTAGGCACATATTCTGTGTGTGTGTGTGTGTGTGTGTGTGTGTGTGTGTGTGTGTGTGTGTTTCCTCCAAGTTATGTTGCCCTCTGAGATTCCAAAACCCCCCACAGACCCTCCAGTGGGAGGTTTTTCTGGTGTTTGGAAAGTTCTCCTTCACAACTCCCTCCCTGGGATGGGTCTCCATCCCCAACTCTTTTGACTCTCTTATTGTCTTTTATATTTTGCCCCACCTCCTTTAGAAGAGAGTGGGCTGCCTTTCTGGGTACCAGGTGTTCTCTGCCAGCATTCAGAAGTTGTTTTGGGGAAGCTGCTCAGCATTCAAATGATCTTTTGATGAATTTGAGGGGGAGAAAGTGGTCTCACCATCCTATTCTTCTGCCATCTTAGGCCTGCCCCTGATTATATGGTTTTTATCTTTCACTGTGTTGATATGATGTATCATATTGATTGCTTTGAGTATACTGAAGAATACTTGCATCCTTGGAATAAACTCAACTTGATCATGGTGTATCAGCTTTTTAATGTGTTGTTGAATTCTGTTTGCTAGAAATTTGTTGAAGATTTTTACATTGATGTTCATCACTGATATCGGAGGAGGCAATGGCACCCCACTCCAATACTCTTGCCTGGAAAATCCCATGGGCGGAGGAGCCTGGTGGGCTGCAGTCCATGGGGTCGCTAAGAGTCGGGCACGACTGAGCGACTTCAGTTTTGCTTTTCACTCTCATGCATTGGAGAAGGAAATGGCAACCCACTACAATATTCTTGCCTGGAGAATCCCAGAGACAGAGGAGCCTAGTGGGCTGCCGTCTATGGGGTCGCACAGAGTCAGACACGACTGCAGCGACTTAGCAGCAGCGGTAGCAGTCATCACTGATATTTGCCTGCATTTTTCTTTTTTAATGTTGCTTTTTCCCAATTTTGATATCAGGGTGATTGTGGCCTCACAGAATGAGCTTGGAAGTGTTCCTTCCTCTGTAATTTTTTGGAAGAGTTTCAGAAAAATGGGCATTACCTCTTATCTAAATGTTTGATAGAATTCCCCTGTGAAGCCATCTGGCCTTGGGCTTTTGTTTTTGGGGAGATTTTTGATCACTGTTTCAATTTCAGTGTTTGTAATTGACTTGTTCATAATTTCTATTTCCTTCTGGTTCAGTTTGGGAGGCTGATCTTTTCTAAACATCTGTTCATTTCCTCTAGGTTTTCTGTTTTATTAGCATATAGTTGCTCATAATGATACCTAATGATACTTTGTATTTCTGTTTTGTCTGCTGTATCTCTCCGTTTTCATTTCTAATTTTATTGATTTGATTTTCTCTCTTTTTTCCTTGATGAGTCTGGCTAGTGATTTGTCAATTTGTTATCTTCTCAAAGAATCAGCTTTTAGTTTTCTTAATCTTTGCTATTATTTCCTTCATTTCTTTTTCATTTGTTTCTGCTCTGATTTTTATGATCTCCTTCCTTTTGTTGACTTTGGGGGATTTTTGTTCTTATTTATTTATTTATTTTTTTACAGCTGCTTTAGATGTAGACTTAGGCTGTCTATTAGATGTTTTTCTTGCTTCTTGAGTTATGATTGTATCACTATAAACCTCCCTCTTAGAACTGTTTTTGCTGAGCCCCATAGGTTTTGAGTTGTCGTGTTTTCATTGTCATTTGTTTCTAAATCTTTTGATTTGTTTTCTTATTTCTTTAGTAATTTCTTTGTTAATGAGTAATGCATTGTTTAATCTCCATGAGTTTGTGCTTTTTGCTGTTTTTTTTTTTTTCCTGTAGTTGATATCTAGTCACATTGTGTTGTGGTCAGAGAGGATACTTGATACAATTTCAATTTTCTTAAATTTACTGAGGCTTGATTTGTGGCCAAGATGTGGTCTATCCTGGAGAATGTTCCATGTGCACTTGAGAAGAAAGTGTATTCTTCTGCAATTGGGTGGAAAGTCCTGAAGATATCGATTAGGTCCTTTTGGTCTAATGTTTCATTAAAGGTTTGTATTTCCTTATTGATTCTCTGTTTTGATGATCTGCCTGTTGGTGAAAGTGGTGTGTTAAATTCCCCTATTATTGTGTTGCTGTCAATTTCTCCTCTTATGCCTGTAGCTCATTGTTATATTGAGTTTGACAAGGCTGTGATTCATGTGATTAGTTTGTTTTCTGTGATTGTGGTTTTCATTCTGTCTTCCCTGTGATGGATGAGGAAGAGGCTTGTGGAAGCTTCCTGATGGGATGGACTGGCTTTGGGAGAAGCTGGGTCTTGCTCTGGTGGATAGGGCCATGGTCAGTAAATGTCTAATCTAATTTTCTGCTGATGGGTGAAGATGTGTTCTCTCTAGTTTGGGCTGAAGCCAAACTATGGTAGGGCTAATGGCAGTAATGGTGACCTCCTTTAAAAGACTTATGCCAGCATGCCATTGCTCCCAAATTTGTTGTAGTAACTGCCCCTCAACTCAAGGCAGGCCACTGTTGACCGACAGCTCTGCCAGAGACTCCCAGACACTCACAGGCAAAGCATGGCTCAGTGTCTTGTGGGGTCATTTTACTTTCTTCTAGGTCCTGGTGCACACAGGTTTGGTTTGTGTCCTCCATGAGTCTGTTTCCCTAGTCTTATGGAAGTTCTGTAATCAAATCTCACTGGCCTTCAAAGTTGAATTCCCTGTGGATTCTCAGTCTTTTTGCCAGACCCCTAGGTTAGAAATCTGTTATGGCCCTAGGATTTTTGCAGCAGTGTATGTACTTCTTTGGTATAATTGTTCCCCGGTTTGTGGGAGTTATATAGTGGAGCTAATGGTGAACTCCTCCAAGAGTACCTATGCTACATGCTGTGCCTCTCAGATCTGCTACAGTCTTAGCCTCTGTGCTTGTGGCAGTCCACCGCTGACCCATGCCTCTGCAAGAGGCACTCAGACACTCAAAGCGAGGTCTGACTTGGTCTCTTTTGGAGATCATTGCTTCTTTCTCTGGGTCCTGTTGTGCAAAATGTTTTGTTTGCACTCTCTGAGTGTCTCTGGTGGGCTTAAGGTTTGATTTTGCCCCTCCTATAGTCTTGTTAAGGTTTCTCCTTTGCCCTTGGACATGGGGTATCTTTTTTTTGGTAAGATCCAACATTCTCCTGTTGATTGTTGCTCAGAAACTAGCTGAAATTTTGGTGTTCTTGCAGTAGAAGATGAGTGCACATCATTCTACTCTGCCATCTTGCAACCATCATACTGTAAATATTCAGCATACTTTAAATTTATTTAACCACATAATACTTTTTTTCACCTTACTACCCCTTACAAAATAGAATTCTATATATTTATCTTTGAGAAATACTAAGAAAAACATGAGTACATTTACTGATAATCCTTAACTGTCATGATTAATTTCTTTATTTTTTAAAAATATGTTTGTAGAACCCTTCTTTTTTAATCATTTAATTTTCAAAATTGTATAGACCTTTTGCATTGGATACTTTACTTATATTTAATATTTATGAAGTGAAAGTCTCTTTAGGGAAGATTCAAGATACAGAAGCCTTATAATTAGAATATAATATATTTTAATACATAAACATGGAGGAATCCTGTGTGAAAGGTTACTGTAGTACATCCAAAGACAAACTGAAAACAAATAATCACAAGCCATATCTCAAAGACATAACTTCCTCTCTATAAAAACTCCATATTAAATCTGGAAATTAAATGTCAATAACAACAAAAACGTGAGAGACAAAGTATATGACAGACTATTAATAGGAAAGAAAAACTCTTAAAATATGAAAAAGATGCTCAACTCAGCTTATGACAGCTTCATAAGCAGAAACTATCATCGTATTTTCTCCCATGTGACATTTTCTCTTACATAAATGATCAAAATTCAGTCACTTACTACATTACCATATAACTATATTCCTTGTGCTCTGTGCTTAGTCACTCAATCATGTCTGATTCTTTGAAACTCCATTTACTGTAGCCCACTAGGTTTTTCTGTCCATGGACTATTTCAGGTAAGAATACTAGAATGGGTTGCCATTTACCACTCCAAGGGATCTTTCTGACCCAGGTATCAAACCTGGATCTCGTGCATTGGCAGGCGAATTTTGGCCACTAAGCCACCTAGGAAGCCCAACCTATGGGAGTATACACTGAAAAAATCCCCTTGGAGGATAGTTTGGCAATCTCAGCAAAATTCAATTTCTAGGAATGAATTTACAAATAAACTAACTTTTGAAAAAAGATTGTTCATAAAAATATTCATTGAACCATCAACTTAGAACTTGGTGATATTTTCTCTTCTACATCCATTGGGCCATATGAAGTTTTTTCCTATGTGCATACATTATTTTAGGGTAAAAAAAGTCTATGTTTGCAATGTCATTCTTGATGTTTATTAGCTGTCTGAGAAAAATTGTTTAGAAAAAGAGAAATGTACCTCTCCTTTGATTTCCTTGTACTATTTTTAGAGCTATATTTCCTTGACCTATTTGAATATATCAAATGTACAAGGGAAAGTTAGATAGAGTGAGCAATGTAAAAATCACATGGTCATATTTTTCCAGTTAAAATTACTCATGGTAATGGCATATTTTGAAAGCCAGCTACAACTATGCACTAGGTCTTGAGCTTGGTAGGAGGAGATTTAGAAATAATTATGACCGAAGTTTCAAAATTTCAAAATCAGTGGCAACTTTCAAGTGTATAAAAGATCCCAGAAATTAACTTTCACATTCTTTAATTCAACTCTACACCAAATATTGAACTCTTTCTGTATCAAAGAAGTTATATTAGATGCCGTGGGTAGAGCAATTCATGAAAGATATGGACTAAAATTTGTTTCCCAGAGAGAGAGCTTTGTAACAAGAGATTTGGCATTAGTAGATTTCTAAGTATAGCTCACTCTCTCTTAGCTAGGGAGCTTGTCCTCAGGTGAGCTGCAGATTTAGAAGCTATCGTTGAAACAGATCTTTTTCAAAGCAGGGATTTCTAGAACTTATTCTTAAAATTGTTTGTATTTAAATTAGAACAAAGATTTCTACAAAAAAAATTAACACATTTTAAAATAGACATTTAAAGTCTTTCCATCCCACAGACAATCCCTTTGTCATATGTTTCTCCTTAATTTTCCCCACTGTCTATGCCATGTTTCCTTTCTTAGTATCTACAGCACCTTTCACTGTTTCCTCCCTTTTTTCCCCATCTTTGTACCAGAGCTACATAAAAGAAAACTCAGCACATAATATTTATCACTTACATTTTGAATATTTTTTCTCACTGCTAATTGAACATGATTGACTGTGACTGAGAATCCAATGTTATATTATTTCTATCCTTTGGTTCTTGCTCCTACAGACTGGAATATAACAGCTCTTGTGATATTTTGCTATGTGGAACTCAGATTCTTTGCATAATGGTTCTGTTTCTTTTCTCAGATCTTCAGGAAGACAACTGTAAATACCCTTTCCAGGCAGATCTCCTTTAGATGGTGCCTCTTTTCTAAGGGTTCTCCCTTTCATTAGGACTATTTCCTAAAAAAATAAAAAGGAATATTTCCTGAAAATCAGAAATGAACATGGGAAATATTTAATGGAAACTTCAAGGAGACTACAGGTCTTCTAATGCTGTTACTAAATCAATTTTTAAAAATTGAACAATATATGTAAAAATATATAACTATCTGTATGTATACAAATTTCATTTTTTCCCAATAAAACACCTTGTTTACTTGCCAACTCCATAATACATTTGCTATACATGGATTTCTTTTTTGCAAAAAAAAATTTGATGCACAATAAAGTTATATAATTGAGCTAAGATGGCAGAGTAAAAGGATGTGTGCCCATCTTCTCCTGCAACAACTCCAAAATTTCAGCTCCCTGCTGAAAAACCATGGACAGGAGAATGTTCGATCCCATGAAAAGAGATATCCTATGCCCAAGGGCAAAAGGGAAGTCCCAACAGAATGATTCAGTTCAGTTCAGTCACTCAGTCATGTCTGACTCTTTGCGACCCCATGAATCGCAGTACGCCAGGACTCCATGTCCATCACCAACTCCCGGAGTTCACTCAGACTCACGTCCATCGAGTCCGTGATGCCATCCAGCCATCTCATTCTCTGTCATCCCCTTCTCCTCCTGCTACCAATCCCTCCCAGAATTAGAGTCTTTTCCAATGAGTTAACCCTTTGCATGAGGTAGCCAAAGTACTGGAGTTTCAGCTTCAGCATCAATCCCTCCAAAGAAATCCCAGGGCTTATCTCCTTTGGAATGGACTGGTTGGATCTCCTTGTAGTCCAAGGCACTTTCAAGAGTCTTCTCCAACACCACAGTTCAAAGGCATCAATTCTTCAGCCCTTAGCTTTCTTCACAGTCCAACTCTCATATCCATAATATGACCACTGGAAAAGCCATAGCCTTGACTAGACAGACATTTGTTGGCAAAGTAATGTCTCTGCTTTTCAATATGCTATGTAGGTTGATCATAACTTTTCTTCCAAGGAGTAAGCGTCTTTTAATTTCATGGCTGCAGTCACCATCTGCAGTGATTTTGGAGTCCCCAAAAATAAAGTCTGGCACTGTTTCTACTGTTTCTCCATCTATTTCCCATGGAGTGATGGGACCAGATGCCCTGATCTTCGTTTTCTGAATGTTGAGCTTTAAACCAACTTTTTCAGTCTCCTCTTTCACTTTCATCAAGAGGCTTTTTAGTTCCTCTTCACTTTCTGCCATAAGGGTGGTGTCATCTGCATATCTGAGATTATTGATATTTCTCCCAGAAATCTTAATTCCAGCTTGTGCTTCATCCAGCCCAGTGTTTCCTGTGATGTACTCTGCATATAATTTAAATAAGCAGGGTGACAATATACAGCCTTGATATACTCCTTTTCCTATTTGGAACCAGTCTGTTGTTCCATGTCCAGTTTTAACTGTTGCTTCCTGACTTGCATACAGGTTTCTCAAGAGGCAAGTCAGGTGATCTGTTATTCCCATCTCTTTCAGAATTTTCCACAGGTTACTGTGATCCACACAGTCAAAGGCTTTGGCATAGTCAATAAAGAAGAAATAGATGTTTTTATGGAACTCTCTTGCTTTTTCCATGATCCAGGGGATGTTAGCAATTTCATCTCTGGTTCCTCTGCCTTTTAAAAAACCAGCTTGAACATCAGGGAGTTCAGGGTTCACGTATTGCTGAAGCCTGGTTTGGAGAATTTTGAGCACTAGTTTACTAGCGTGTGAGATGAGTGCAATTCTATGGTAGTTTGCACATTCTTTGGCATTGCCTTTCTTTGGGAGTGGAATGAAAACTGACATGAAAACTGACTCCTGTGGCCACTGCTGAGTTTTCCAAATTTACTGGCATATTGAGTGCAACACTTTCACAGCATCATCTTTCAGGATTTGAAATAACTCAACTGGAATTCCATCACTTCCATTAGCTTTGCTCATAGTGATATTTTCTAAGGTCCACTTGACTTCACATTCCAGGATATCTGGCTCTAGGTGAGTCATCACACCATCGTGATTATCTTGGTTGTGAAGATATTTTTTGTGCACGTCTTCTGTGTATTATTGCCACCTCTTCTTAATATCTTCTGCTTCTGATCTGTCCATATCATTTCTGTTCTTTATCGAGCCCATCTTTGCAGGAAATGTTCCCTTCGTATCTCTAATTTTCTTGAAGAGATCTCTAGTCTTTCCCATTCTATTGTTTTCCTCTATTTCTTTGCATTGATGGCTGAGGAAGGCTTTATTATTTCTTCTTGCTATTCTTTGTAACTCTGCATTCAGATGCTTATATCTTTCCTTTTCTCCTTTGCTTTTTGCTTTTCTTTTCACAGCTATTTTTAGGGTCTCCCCAGACAGCCATTTTGCTTTTTTGCATTTCTTTTCCATGGAGACGATCTTGATCCCTGTCTCCTGTACAATGTCATGAACCTCATTCCATAGTTCATCAGGCACTCTATCTATCAGATCTAGGCCCTTAAATCTATTTCTCACTTTCACTGTATAATCATAAGGGATTTGATTTAGGTCACACCTGAATAGTCTAGTGGTTTTCCCTACTCTCTTCAATTTAAGTCTGAATTTGGTAATAAGGAGTTCATGATCTGAGCCACAGTCAGCTCCTGGTCATATTTTTGTTGACTGTATAGAGCTTCTTCATCTTTGACTGCAAAGAATATAATCAATCTGATTTCGGTGTTGACCATCTGGTGATTTCCATGTGTAGAGCCTGCTCTTGTATTGTTGGAAGTGGGTGTTTGCTATGACCAGTGTATTTTCTTCACAAAACTCTATTAGTCTTTGCCCTGCTTCATCCTGGATTCCAAGCCCAAATTTGCCTGTTACTCCAGGTGTTTCTTGATTTCCTACTTTTGAATTCCAGTCCCCTATAATGAAAAGGACATCTTTTTTTTTGTGTGTGTTAGTTCTAAAAGGTCTAGTAGGTCTTCATAGAACCGTTCAACTTCAGCTTCTTCAGCATTGCTAGTTGTGGCATAGACTTGGATTACTGTGATATTGAATGATTTGCCTTGGAGATGAACAGAGATCATTCAGTCGTTTTTGAGATTGCATCCAAGTACTGCATCTTGGACTCTTTTGTTGACATGATGGCTACTCCATTTCTTCTAAGGGATTCCTGCCCACAGTGGTAGATATAAAGGGCATCTGAGTTAAATTCACCCATTCCAGTCCATTTTAGTTCGCTGACTCCTAGAATTTTGACGTTCTCTCTTGCCATCTCCTGTTTGACCAGTTCCAGTTTGCCTTGATTCATGGATCTGACATTCCAAGTTCCTATGGAATATTGTTCTTTACAGCATTGGACCTTGCTTCTATCACCAGTCACATCCACAGCTGGGTATTGTTTTTGCTTTGGCTACATCCCTTCATTCTTTCTGGATTTATTTCTCCACTGATCTCCAGTAGAGTGTTGAGCACCTACTGACCTTGGGAGTTCCTCTTTCAATATCCTATCATTTTGCCTTTTCATACTGTTCATGGGGTTAAGGGAAGAATACTGAAGTGATAACAAGATGATAAGAAGGATGAAATATCATTTAGAATCAAACCCCATATCTGCCAGTGATTCTTGGAGGGCTCAAGCAAAACCTTGTGTGCTTCAGGACCCAGAGGCTCCACAGAGACTGAGTCAGATCTGCCTTTGAGTGTTTGAGTGTCTCCTGTACAGGCACAGGTCAGCAGTAGCCTGTTGCAGTGACAGGGGCTCTGGCTACAGCACTCCTGGGAGGAATAACATGTGGCATCATGCCTCTTGGAGGAAGTTGCCATTAACCCCACCATGAAGCAACCAAGCAGACATCCCATAAACTGGAGAAAATTTATACCAAAGAAGTTCAGCACTGATACAAAAGCTCTACGATACACAACAGATTTCCCAACCTAATAATCCAACAAAGGGACTGAGAACCCCCAAATAATTTGACTTGGAGGCCAGTGGAATTTGATTACATAATTTTCCACAGGACAGGGGAAACAGACTCTTGGAGAGCACAAATGAAACCTCATGCACATCAGGACCGAGGAGAAAGCAGCAGTGACCCCACAAAAGACTAAGCCAGACTTGCATGTGAGTGTCCAGGAGTCTCCAGCAGAGGTGTGGGTTGACGGGGCCTGCTGTGGCATCAGGGGTGCTGAATACCACTGTGCTGGCATAAGTCCTCATTTTGAAGGAGATTGCCATTATAGCCATTGCAAATACCATAATTTGGCCTCCGGCCAAACAACAGGGAAGGATCATAACCCTGCCCATCAACAGAAAATTTGATTAAAGATTTACTTAGCATGGCCCTTCCCAGCAGAACAAAACCCAGCTTCCCCTACTTCCAGTCCCTCTCATTAGGAAGCTTCCACAAGCTTTTTATCCTTATCCATCAGAGGGCAGACAGAATGAAAACTACAGTCACAGAGCACTAAGTAAACTAATCACATGGATCACAGCCTTGTCTAACTCAGTGAAACTATCATCTATGCAGTGTAGAGTCACACAAGATGGATGTGTCATGGTGGAGAGTTCTGACCAAAAGTGGTCCACTGGAGAAAGGAATGGCAAATAGCTTCAGTACTCTTGCCTTTAGAACCCCATGAACAGTATGAAAAGGCAAGAAGATAGGACACTGAATGATGAACTCTCCAAGTCAGTAGGTATCCAGTTTGCTACCAGAGAAGACTGGAGAAATAACTCATGAAAGAATGAAGAGATGGTTCCAAAGTGAAAACAACTCCAAGTTGTGGATGTGACTGGTGATGGAAGTAAAATCTGATGCTATAAAGAGCAAATTGCATAGGAACCTGGAATGTTAGGTCCATGAATCAAGGTAATTTGGAAACGGTCAAACAGGAGATGGCAAGAGTGAGCATGAACATTTTAGGAAGCAGTGAACTAAAATGAACTGGAGTGGGTGAATTTAATTCAGACAACCATTATGTATACTACTTTGAGCAAGAATGCCTTAAAGCAGATAGAGTAACCCACATAGTCAACAAAAGAGTCCAACATGCAGTATATGGGTGCAATCTCAAAAATGATAGATAATCCCTGTTCGTTTCCAAGGCAAACCATTCACTATCACAGTAATCCAAGTCTATGGCCCAACCACTGATGATTAAAGAGGTAAAATTAAATAGTTTTATGAAGACCTACAAGACCTTTTAGAACTAACCCTCAAAAAAATATGTCCTTTTCTTGATAGAGGATTGCGATGCAAAAGTGGGAAGTCAAGAAATATTTGGAGTATAGTCAAGGTTGGCCATGGAGTACAGAATGAAGCAGGGCAAAACTATCAAGAGTTTGGCCAAAAGAATGCACTCATCATAGTAAACACCCTCTTTCAATAATATAAGAAACGACTCTACACATGGACATCATCAAATGGTCAATACGAAAATCAGATTGATTACGTTCTTTGCAGCCAAAAATGGAGAAGCTCTATATCGTCATAAAAAACTAGCTAGGTAGCTAACTGTGGCCCAGACAATGAACTCCTTATTACAAAACTTAGATTTAAATGGAAGAAAGTAGGGAAAACCACTAGACCATTCAGGTATGGCTGAAATAAAATTATTTGCAATTATAAAGTGGAAGTGACAAATAGATTCAATGGAGTATATTTGATAGATAGAGTACCTGAAGAACTATGGATGGAGATTTGTAACATTGTACAGGAGGCAGTGATCAAAACCACCACCCCCAAGGGAAAAAAATGCAAAAAGGCAAAATGATATTCTGAGGAGGCTTTACAAATAGCTAAGAAAAATGAAAGGTAAGTGAGAAAAGAAAAGACATACCAATCTGAATGCAGAATTCTTAAGAATATCAAGGAAAGATAAGAAAGCCTTGTTAAGTGATCAAGGTAAAGAAATAGAAACAAGAGAATGAGAAACACTAGAGATGTCATCAAGAATATTATACATACCAAAGGAATATTTCATGCAAAGATGGACAGAAATCGTATGGGCCCAACAGAAGCCGAAGATGTTAAGAAGAGGTGGTAAGAATACACAGAAGAGCTATATGAAAAATATGTTAATGACCCTGGTAACAGCAATGGTGTTACAACCACTCACCTAGAGGCAGACATCCTGGAGTGAGAAATTAGGTGGCCATTATGAATCGTCACTGTGAACAAATCTAGTGGAGGTGATGTTATTCCAGCTAAGCTATTTCAAATTCTAAAAAATGATGCTGTTAAAATGCTGCACTCACTATGAAAGCAAATCTGGAAAACTCAGCAGCGGCCGCAGGATTTGAAAAGGTC
Organism: Ovis canadensis; assembly: GCF_042477335.2. Classification (NCBI taxonomy): domain Eukaryota; kingdom Metazoa; phylum Chordata; class Mammalia; order Artiodactyla; family Bovidae; genus Ovis; species Ovis canadensis. The sequence goes on from NC_091253.1 coordinate 16,681,970, forward strand.
AGTTTTCATTCCAATCCCAAAGAAAGGCAATGCCAAAAAAAATTTCATTTTTTTTAAAACAATTGTACTCATCTCACTTGCTAGCAAAGTAATCTTCAAAATGCTCCTACCTAGGATTCAACAGTACATGAACTGAGAATTTTCAGATGTTCACAATGGATTTAGAAAAGGCAGAGGAACCAGAGATCAAGTGCCAACATCCGTTGGATCACAGAAAAAGCAAGGGAATTCAGAAAAAAATCTACTTGTGCTTTATTGACTCTGCCAAAGCCATTGACAGTGTGAATCGCAGCAAAATATAGAAAATTCTTAAAGAGATGGGAATATCAGACCACCTTACCAGCCTCCTGAGAAATCTATATGCAGCTCAAAAAACAATGGTTAGAACCAGATAGAGAACAACATTCTGGTTCCAAATTGGCAAAGGAGTATGTCGAGGCTGTATATTGTCACCTTGTTTATTTAACTTATATACAGAGTACATCATGTGAAATGCCAGGTGGATAAACCACAAGCCAGAATCAATATTGCTGGGAGAAGTATCAATAACCTCAGATATGCAGATGACACCACCTTATGGTAGAAAGTGAAAAGGAACTAAAGAGCCTCTTGAAGAAAGTTAAAGAGGAGAGTCAGAAAGCTGGCTAAAACTCAACATTCAATAACAAAGATCATGGCATCTGGTCCATCAGTTCATGGCAAATAGATGAGGAAACAATAGAAACAGTGACAGACTTTATTTTATTGGGCTCCCAAATCACTCCAGATATTGACTGCAGCCATGAAATTAAAAGACGCTTCTTCAGTGGAAGAAGAGATATGAAAAACCTATTGAAAAGCAGAGACATTGCTTTGCTGACAAAGGTCCATCTAGTCAAAGCTATGGTTTTATTCAGTAGTCACATATGGATGTGAAAGTTGGACCATAAGGGAAGCTGAGCACTGAAGAACTGATGGTTTTGAACTGTGGTGTTAGAGAAGACTCTTGACAGTCCCTTGGACTTAAAAATCAGACTCAGTTCAGTTCATTCACTCAGTCGTGTCCGACTCTTTGTGACCCCATGATTCGCAGCACGCCAGGCCTCCCTGTCCATCACCATCCCCTGGAGTTCACTCAAACTCACATCCATTGAGCCGGTGATACCACCCAGCCATCTCATCCTCTGTCGTCCCCTTCTCCTCCTGCCCCCAATCCCTCCCAGCATCAGAGTCTTTTCCAATGAGTCAACTCTTTGCATGAAGTGGCCAAAGTACTGGAGTTTCAGCTTCAGCATCATTCCTTCCAAATAAATCCCAGGGCTGATCTCCTTTAGAATGGACTGGTTGGATCTCCTTGCAGTCCAAGGGACTCTCAAGAGTCTTCTTCAACACCACAGTTCAAAAGCATCAATTCTTCAGCACTCAGCTTTCTTCAAGGTGCAACTCTCACATCCATACATGACCACTGGAAAAGCCATAGCCTTGACTAGACGGACCTTTGTTGGCAAAGTAATGTCTCTGCTTTTCAATATGCTATCTAGGTTGGTCATAACTTTTCTTCCAAGGAGTAAGCGTCTTTTAATTTCATGGCTGCAGTGATTTTGGAGCCCAAAAACAGTCAATCCTAAAAGAAATCGATCCTGAATAGTCATTGAAAGGACTGATGCTCAAGCTGAAGCTCCACAATTGTGGTCCCCTGATGTGCCTAAGTGACTCATTAGAAAAGACACTAATGCTTGGAAAAGTTGAAGGCAGAAGAACATGATAACAGAGGTTGAGATGGTTCGATGGCATCAATGACTAGATGGACATGAGTTTGAGTAAACTCCAGGAATTGGTTATGGACACTGAAGCTGGCAAGATGTAGTCCATGGGGTTGCAAAGAGTTGGACATGACTGAGCAACTGAACATCTGAAAGTTTTAACAACCTGTTAACAACTGTTACTTTATATAAAACGTCACTGTTATTTTACTGTAATATGTCATAATTTTATTTATAAAATAGGAAACGAAGGTGACATATTTGTCTCCCTCATTGTAGTTTTCTAAATTAAGTATAAAATTTAAATAAAATATGAAAATATCCAAGCTTGAGATTACTGATAGCAGAATCATTAAACATATTTCCAATTTTAGTAATTACATAAATTTTGAGCAGCTAGAAGAGGAAGTTACAAATTGCTAAGCTATATTGTCTGTGTTTTATTAAAGACAGTGCAAGCAATGGAAATTTTAAAAGTACACTGGAATGCTGAAATTGTTGTTCAAAATCAATATTGGTGTAACTAAAAAAGATGTGCAAAGCATTGTTGTTAATGAAATGATTCAATGAACAATGTAAGTACTAGGCAGAAAGCTTTTCCAGACTGGAAATTTAAGAAACTGATTTGGAAGAATAAGCAAATGCAAGTTAAGATGGATAATACTGGATCAAATACACTGTGTCAAACTGAATAGAATATTTCAGCTAACAACACTGTATTTCTAAAATCTATTCATAGCAGACAGAAGACAAGAGAAAACTGGCTCTCAGAAGTGACAGGGGAGAATCATGTCTCATGCGTGAGACAAAGGAGATTTGCTAAGCAGTGTATTTTTTGCTCCCATTGGAAAAGAGAGAGGCTCAAATTCCTGAGGCTTATTTATTCGTATGTGTCACTGTCCAGAATCATTAGCACCACAGCTACTCATAGCTGGCTACATGGCACAGCCTGACCCTTAACTGCCCTCTCAGAAAGGTGGACACTTATACTCAGGAAGTGTCTCACCTTCTTGATTTTTCTGGATGAGTTATGGAAGTAGAAATATCATGTTTCAACCTAGTTAGTAAACCTGCTAGAAGGCTTAATAGGCAAGCTTGATTCTCAGAAATGATGACCTATTCAAGCATTGTCATCCCAGAAAGTTACAGCGTCAAGTGAAAAGGAGAAGATGTTTAGGTGACCATAAACTTGTCTGGTAACTTACTGCTATAAATGATTTAGCACTTATTCCTGGGCCCACGGATTCCTGGGTCCAACCTCAGATATTCTATATTTGCATATTTGGGTTGGGTGTAAGAATTTACCTTTCAAACAGCTCTCAAGTTGTACTTGTGCTTGCAATGTGAAGATGACATAGACTAAAATACCTTATTCACTTTAAATACTCCGTGTGTGATTGATGACTGTCAATTTGCTACAGACCCCATTTCTGGCATTACTTATGTCCACTCTGCTCTGTGTTCTGGGGAAAGGCATTTCCTGGGCTCCATGGTCCTCTTATTTCTGGGAAAGTTTGCTCTACAAGAGGTACACTGGTTGTGTAATTATTTATTTTTTTTCTTGCTTCTCTAGACATAAGGCTACTAGTGTTTTCCTTCTGTTAATGTCTAGATTGCTTCACTGTCCTTTGTGTGACTTCACATCTATTTCACCACAAATGTAACTGATTGTGTTAAATATCTTTATAAAATTATAAAATTGTTTCTCTTTCCTGAGTGGACACAAAAAATATAGTATAATGTCCCATAAAACTAGTATATTCATAGGTACTTCAGGAGGAGAAATCAAAAAGTTGACAAAGCTAAACCTTCGGCTTTGGGATAAGCATAATCATAAAAGCTTTCATATATATATGTGTGTGTGTGTGTGTGTGTGTATGTGTGTGTGTGTTTCCAAAAGATAGATTGTAAAATTTTTCCTATTAAATCTCACTCAAATGTAAGAGATTTTCATTATTTAGAGGGAAAATAAGTTTAAGTAGTTATACTTCTGAGTATATAAATTAAAAAAAGGTTAGCTCCATTGAGGAACAGGAAAGGTATTAGAAATGATTTAATTTTCTTATTTGGGGCAGGAGGAGGTTGAGACATGTAACTTCAGCAAACAATGAGAACTGGGAGCCATGGTATTGACCTTGGTCTAGCCAAATATAATTAGAACAACATGTCCCTTCAATTTAAGGCTGGTCACCTCCTAGAGAAGAGGAACCAGTGAAAGCCATAATACAAAGCCAATTAAAACTCAAGAGTGCTGATTTGCAAGCCATTGATTTAAATAATTGCTAATTGGTTTCTAATGATGAAATAATTATTATTTCTCTGACAGTTTATATGGATGATTGAGAATTAGAAAGTGAAGAAGAATATATAAGTTCTTTGTATACCAGGCTCTGAAACTATTCCAATTATATGCTGGAATAAAAAGCTGTTACCAAACATGTTAAATTTTTGCTTCAAAAGGATAATCAAATGGAATAAAACAAAGAAAAAAATTACTGAAGTGTTACATTTGGAATGTGTAACTTGCACAGAAAAAAAAATTATAGATATTGTTTTGATACCTGTAAAATTGGACGACTGAAAATAGTACATTTATTTCCTTTAAATGTATAACAAGTGTCAGGTAATGTTCTAAGTGCTTTGCATATTTAGCTTATTTAAGAATTGAAAGATGTCAACATGACAAGTACTTCCATTTCAAAGATAAGGGAACTGAAAGAGATTCAGTAATTGCCTAATGACACAGCTCACATGTGGTAGAGCCAGGATTTGGATGCAGGTAGATTGCCTCCCGGAGAAGGCAATGGCACTCCACTCCAGTACTCTTGCCTGAAAAATCCCATGGTCTGAGGAGCCTGGTGGGCTGCAGTCCATGGGGTCGCTAAGAGTCGGACACGACTGAGCGACTTCACTTTCACTTTTCACTTTCATGCATTGGAAAAGGAAATGGCAACCCATTCCAGTGTTCTTGCCTGGAGAATCCCAGGGACGGGGGAGCCTGGTGGGCTGCCATCTATGGGGTCGCACAGAGTCAGACATGACTGAAGCGACTTAGCAGCAGCAGCAGCTTGCCTCCAGAGTCCATGATCTTAGCAATGAGCATGAGCTGCCTCCTCCTCAGCAGTGATAATTGACACCTGCTAAATATTCAGAGAATAACTAGACTCAAAAAGGTTAAAAGCATCTTGAGTTGAGTAAGAAGTACCTTCTGAATAAGGTCTAAGGAGGAATAAGTTTTTGGTGTGTGTATAGAAAATTAGAGTTGGGAAGGCCCCTACATTCTCCAGATTTTCCCTTAAATTGATCCATATATGCAATTTTTCCTTGCAATGGATTTTATTTGGTGACAACAGACTTTTCCTTATATTTCTGAGCCCATGATTGATGTGTGGGGATGAAACGGTCATTTAAAAACTTCAGGGATATTTTCAAATTGGATTGTAGAAATCTGTTACCATCCCTTTATGGTGGTAAAGGTTTAAGACGGGAATTGTGAAATCTGCTGGTAGCCCTTATGCCTACTATTTAGAGAAGACTAGTTCACAGTAAGAAAAATTGAAGGCAATATATTAGAAAATGAAGCAATGAGAATGGTCTATTTGTGTTAGGAAAGGAGAGTGAAGAAGGATAGAATCTTTTTCACCAAGCCAAATCTAGTATGAGTTTTTGTTTCTACCATTTATAATGAATAATACCTACTGATGGTATAACTGTGACTTTAATGTTGTGTATAAATAGTTTTCCTTGGAAACAGGGCAAATATGCTTTCAGAGATTATGTTAATCTTGGGCATCCTTTAAATGCAGAGACCATGCTTTTTTTTTTTCCATTGAAGTAGGAGAAAGAAAGCAAGAGAGAAAATTACCATCTGTTCAGGCAGGGTTCTCTAACCAGATTGTGCTGCATTTGCACTCAGAAGGAAGACAGACAGTAGTAAATCCCAGTGAACAACAGTAGCTCATAAACAGTGGGTAAAAGAGATCCAATATTAAACATCTTTATACTCATTTAGTAAAAGTTCATAAAGAGTCAGCAGCCTAGTTTATCCACACATAAGGAAATAAAGAGAAAGATATCATTTATCAATTGTAGTGAGGTGATATAGTAGATGAAAATAACAGTAAAGCTGGAAGTAACTGAGTCCTCATGTATGTTCAGTGCAAAACAGGAAAAGACACGAGTAGACACTTCATCAAAACTCTGATGAGGGCTAGATTTATTATTTATAATAATAAATATAGGGAACTTGAACTATTTTGGGAGATATAAAATGTAGGATTTGGCTCAAATATGAAAAATCTGGAAAACTTGGGAACATAAGTTTGATACTTATAGTGTCTTATACAACAACATCAGTCTACAGAATAATTGCAAGTCAGATAGCAAAAACTGGTTGAACAGTAAAACACATAGCAATTTAACTAAAAGATTAATCTATCTGACTACCTAGAATTAGAATTAAACATTCATGTGTGTGGTTACTCACCAAAGTCAATTAAAAAAATTAAAAAAATTGAAAATTATGTGCAACATTTATGATGAGAGGTACCATGGACAATTTATTAAAACTTTAAAAGATAACCCTGTTAAATATAAAAGAGTATGAAGATTCCTCAAAAAATAAGAATAGAACCAAAATTAAGAATATGACACGCCCATTCCATTTCTGAGCATTTTTCTGAAGAAGATGAAAACACTAGTTTGCAAAGATACACCCTTCTGTTCATTATAGCATTATTTATGATAGCCACGATATGGAAACAACATGTGTCCTTCCCAGTAAAGATCTGCCAGCAATGCAAGAGACCTGGATTCAATCCGTGGGTTGGGAAGATCCCCTGGAGAAGAGAATGGCAAACCATTCCGATAGTCCTGCCTGTAGAATTCCATGAACAGAGAAGCCTGGTGGGCTACAGTCCACAGAGTCCCAAAGAGTTGGACATGACTGAGTGAATTGATGCTTTTGGTGTTGGAGAAGACTCTTGAGAGTCCCTTGGACTGCAAGGAGATCCAGCCAGTCCATTCTAAAAGGGATCAGCCCTGGGTCTTCTTTGGAAGGAATGATGATAAAGCTGAAGCTCCAGTGCTTTGGCCACCTCATGTGAAGAGTTGACTCATTTGAGATGACTCTGATGCTGGGAGGGATTGGAGGCAGGAGGAAAAGGGGATGACAGAGGATGAGATGGCTGGATGGCATCACCGACTCGATGGACTTGAGTTTGAGTGAACTTTGGGAGTTGGTGATGGACAGGAGGCCTGGCGTGCTGCAATTCATGGGGTAGCAAAGATTTGGACATGACTGAGCGACTGAACTTGACAGAACTGAATTGAGTGACTAGTACTTTCACTTTCATTTAATATATTATATATATATAGACAGATAGACAGATATAACTCAACCATAAAAAAGAATGAAATCCTTCCATTTGCAGCAACATGAATATATCATGGAGAATTATTCTAACTGAAATGCCAGACTCAGAAAGACAAATACTGTATTATTCTATTCATATGTAGAATCTAAAACAAAAGTGAACAAAATAAACAAAAATCTCATAAATACAGAGATCAGATTAGTGGTTACCAAAGGGGAAGTGTGTTGGGGGTAGCAAAATGGGTGAAGGGGATCAACTGTACAGGAGTGATAATAGCTAGATTTGTGGAATGGTCACTTTGTAGTGTATACAGATGTTGAATTATAATGTTCTATATCTGGCATTTCTATAATTTAAATTAAAAAGTGCATAGAAATATGAACATCAGTATAAAAATATGAACCAGGATATGGGGTAACACTTCACTAAAGGGTGAAAAAAATCATAGTAAGAAATTTAAAATATTATTAGTTTAAAATATTTCACTTAATGTTTGTGAAGATGTAGAAAAACAGTTGCTTTATCAAATATAGTGAGTCGCCTACATACGGACCTTCAATGCAAACATGGGTGCCAGCCCCTGTATGCCAGCTGTTGTATTGGACTATTGTAATTTTCAAGGCACTATAAGATTAAAAAATGTTTATTTGTCTGCTTGTTTTTTATGTACATATTATTCGTATAAAAAGTATTATAAACCTATTACCATACAGTACTATATAGCTGATTATGTCAGGTGGATACCTAGGCTAAAATTGTTGGACTCAGGAACAAACTGGACTTTGTTTGACTACGAAGTTACTCTCAGAATAGAACTCATTCATATATAGGAGACTTACCATAATATCAGAAAGATAATTTATTCTGTCAATATAAAATAAATGCCTTAACAATATAAAGCTTTGTAAGTAACCATATGTTTATGAATATAGATTTGTTAAGCCAACAACGGAGAAGGCAATGGCAACCCACTCCAGTACTCTTGCCTGGAAAATCCAATGGACGGAGGAGCCTGGTGGGCCGCAGTACATGGGGTTGCTATGAGTCAGACACGACTGAGCGACTTCACTTTGACTTTTCACTTTCATGCATTGGAGAAGGAAATGGCAACCCACTCCAGTGTTCTTGCCTGGAGAATCCCAGGGACAGGGGAGCCTGGTGGGCTGCTGTCTATGGGGTTGCACAGAGTTGGACATGACTGAAGCGACTTAGCAGTAGCAGCAAGCTAACAACAGTAGGGCAATATAATGATATTATTTAAGAAGAGATTAAAAATCACAAAACTGAAAGTTAATACATAATGCAAGGTAAAAGAAAGCAGTCTACAAAACAATAATTAGCACAGTATACATTATAAAAGAAAAATATTATAGCCATGGAGCAAAAAGAAATACATCAAATTATTAATACTTTCATTTTCATAAGATAGGAACATGTGGTAAGGTTAACATTTTAATCCATTTCCTGCACTGAGCATGAGTTAGCATTTGAATTATCAAAATACTATGGTGAAGATAGTAAATGAAAAAGATGTATATAAAATAAATTAACATCAAATGGGACATAATAATAGTTTCTCCCCTCCTAGCTCAGTCTCTCAGTCGTGTCTAACTCTTTGCAACCCCATGGACTGCAGCATGCCAGGCTTCCCTGTCCATCACCAACTCCTGGAAGCTACTCAGTCTTATGTCCATCGAGTCGGTGATGCCATCCAACCATTTCATCCTCTGTTGTCCCCTTCTCCTACTGGCTTCAATCTTTCTGAGCATCAGGGTCTTTTCCAATGAGTCAATTCTTCCAATCAGGTGGCCAAATTATTGGAGTTTCAGCTTCAGCATCAGTCCTTCTAATGAATATTCGGGACTGATTTCCTTTAGGATGGACTGGATGGATCTCCTTTCAGTCCAAGGGACTTTCCTAGAGTGTAAAACAAAAAATTAATCATTCTTATCATTAGAATAAATACCATAAGTTTTTTAATTTCTTGGAACCAAATGGAAACTATTTTTAATGGGAAGTAAGAGAGATAATTTCCCTAAGAAGCAGGAATTTTGAGTGCGAGTTAACAAATAGTCAAATATTTTATAACAACAGTTTTAGTCTAATTTGTTAGTTTTAATACCTAAATAAATATGTAAAATATTGTTTAAAACAACTGCCAATGATGACAAACAATTAATTATAATCTCATGCTTCTTTGATTTAATGAGATTCAGCTGGGCACTTCTCAAGTGGGGACTTTCATGGGTTTGTGTTCTGAATTTGACTGGAGCTGCAGATGTCTGGGGAGAAGGAAATGGCAACCCAATCCAGTGTTCTTGCCTGGAGAATACCAGGGATGGGGGAGCCTCATGGGCTGCCGTCTATGGAGTCGCACAGAGTCGGACATGACTGAAGCGACTTAGCAGCAGCAGCAGCAGCAGCAGACACCTGGAGTGCAGTCTGAGCTCACTCATTCCAGAGTGGCTTTCTCACACTGCTGTTGGCTGATCTTGGCCATCTGCTAGGAGCTCAGCCAGGCTGTTGACCACAATGACCACACATGCATCTTCCAGGTGACTTCAGTTTTTCGCTTGAGAGCATCTGAGTTGCAAGTGGGAGTGTCCTAAGAGTGTGCATTCCAATGACCCAAAAAGAAAATCAAGGCTTTTGTAATTAGCCTGTAAACTAAAGCAGCTCACTTTCATCACATTTTGTTAATAAAACAGTGAATCACAGGGCCACCACCCTGATTCAAAGGAGGAGTATTTTGTAAGGGCATAAACAGGTACAGAAGAGGCATCTTGGAAACTAGCTGTTACATTCCACATACACAATAATTGTATACAATTCAGAAGATACTAAGGCTTAAGCATGGAGGGTTTACTTAGCCCATCTAAAGTAATTACTAATTGTACAAGCCAAGTCTGAACCTATTCAGTCAAACCATAACTGAAGACCTTAGTCACTTCTCTGTATTCACTCTAATACATTTTAGAATGAGAGCCATGGCCAAGAATTCTAATGCCCGTTTCACCACCCATTCATTCTTGACTTTGGCCAAGTCTCTTATTCTCAGCTCCTGCTTTCTTTCACTGTCCTCAGAGAGTATCTGTATATCCTTCCCTGCCTTGCTCTGTAGCTGCATCCCACCCCCCCTCCCTCCCCCTCACTGACCTCCTCACTCCCCTTTAAGCACAATTTTTAATGAAATTTCCTCAAGCAGTCCTTTCTTCATACCTATTAGACTATCTTATGTGCTCTTTCATATACCCATTGTTTTTTGACCATTATGAGATGGATAATAAACCCTTGCTGAAGAAATATTCTCAAATCCTCTCTAATTTTCTCATTAGATTATCAAACTCAATTGTTATCACACATTTACTTGCATCCATAGGGGATATCTCCAAAGATTAGCCTTATTCTGTAATTGGCTTATGGTTGGATCCACAGTTAGGTCCAGATCATTTCTGTCCTTTATTGAGCCCATCTTTGCATGAAATGTTCCCTTGGTATCTCTAATTTTCTTGAAGAGATCTCTAGTCTTTCCCATTCTGTTCTTTCCCTCCATTTCTTTGCATTGATCGCTGAAGAAGGCTTTCTTGTTTCTTCTTGCTATTCTTTGGAACTGTGCATTCAGATGCTTATATCTTTCCTTTTCTCCTTTGCTTTTCACCTCTCTTCTTTTCACAGCTATTTGTAAGGCCTCTCCAGACAGCCATTTTGCTTTTTTGCATTTCTTTTCCATGGGGATGGTTTTGATCCCTGTCTCCTGTACAATGTCACGAACCTCCATCCATAGTTCATCAGGCACTCTATCTATCAGATCTAGACACATAAATCTATTTCTCACTTCCACTGTATAATCATAAGGGATTTGATTTAGGTCATACATGAATGGTCTAGCAGTTTTCCCTACTTTCTTTAATTTAAGTCTGAATTTGGCAATAAGGAGTTCATGATCTGAGCCACAGTCAGCTCCTGGTCTTGTTTTTGTTGACTGTATAGAGCTTCTCTATCTTCGGCTGCAAAGACTATAATCAATCTGATTTCGGTGTTGAGCATCTGGTGATGTTCATGTGTAGAGTCTTCTCTTGTGTTGCTCGATAAAGGACAGAAATGGTCTGGACCTAACAGAAGCAAAAGATATTACGAAGAGGTGGCAAGAATACATGGAAGAACTGTACAAAACAGATCTTCACGACCCAGATAATCATGATGATGTGATCACTAATCTAGAGCCAGATATCTTGAAATGTGAAGTCAAGTGGGCCTTAGAAAGCACCACTACAAACAAAGCTAGTTGAGGTGATGGAATACCAGTTGAGCTGTTTCAAATCCTGAAAGATGATGCTGTGAAAGTGCTGCACTCAATATGCCAGCAAATTTGGAAAACTCAGCAGTGGCCACAGGACTGGAAAAGATCAGTTTTCATTCCAATCCCAAAGAAAGGCAATGTCAAAGAATGCTCAAACTACTGCACAATTGCACTCATCTCACATGCTAGTAAAGTAATGCTCAAAATTCTCCAAGCCAGACTTCAGCAATATGTGAACCATGAACTCCCTGATGTTCAAGCTGGTTTTAGAAAAGGCAGAGGAACCAGAAATCAAATTGCCAACATCTGCTGGATCATGGAAAAAGCAAGAGAGTTCCAGAAAAAAAAATCTATTTCTGATTTATTGACTATGCCAAAGCCTTTGTCTATGTGGATCACAATAAACTGTGGAAAATTCTGAAAAAGATGGGAATACCAGACCACCTGACCTGCCTCTTGAGAAATCTGTATGCAGGTCAGGAAGCAACAGTTAGAACTGGACGTGGAACAACAGACTGGTTCCAAATAGGAAAAGGAGTACATCAAGGCTGTATATTGTCACCCTGCTCATTTAACTTATATGCAGAGTACATCATGAGAAACGCTGGACTGGAAGAAACACAAGCTGGAATCAAGATTGCCAGGAGATATATCAATAACCTCAGATATGCAGAAGACACCACCCTTATGGCAGAAAGTGAAGAGGAACTAAAAAGCCTCTTGATGAAAGTGAAAGAGGAGAGTGAAAAAGTTGGCTTAAAGCTCAACATTCAGAAAACGAAGATCATGGCATCCGGTCCCATCACTTCATGGGAAATGGATGGGGAAACAGTAGAAACAGTGTCAGACTTTATTTTTGGGGACTCCAAAATCACTGCAGATGGTGACTGCAGCCATGAAATTAAAAGACGCTTACTCCTTGGAAGAAAAGTTATGACCAACCTAGATAGTATATTCAAAAGCAGAGACATTACTTTGCCGACTAAGGTCCATCTAGTCAAGGCTATGGTTTTTCCACTAGTCATGTATGGATGTGAGAGTTGGACTGTGAAGAAGGCTGAGTGCAGAAGAATTGATGCCCTTGAACTGTGGTGTTGGAGAAGACTCTTGAGAGTCCCTTGTACTGTAAGGAGATGCAACCAGTCCATTCTGAAGGAGATAAACCCTGGGATTTCTTTGGAAGGAATGATGCTAAAGCTGAAGCTCCAGTACTTTGGCCACCTCATGTGAAGAGTTGACTCATTGGAAAAGACTCTGATGCTGGGAGGGATTGGGGGCGGGAGGAGAAGGGGACGACCGAGGATGAGATGGCTGGATGACATCATGGATTAGATGGACGTGAGTCTGAGTGAACTCTGGGAGATGGTGATGGACAGGGAGGCCTGGCGTGCTGCGCTTCATGGGGTTGCAAAGAGTCGGACACTACTGAGTGACTGAACTGAACTGAACTGGGTCCACAGTGCCTTGTTCAGTGATTGGCTTACAGTTGGACCTAGGCTTTAATTGGCACTTATTAAGCATTTGCTGGAGAAGTGAACAAATCAAGAAGTGAAAGTGAAATTTTCTCTGTTGGGTCAAACTGTGAATCCATTGTCTGTAGCCTGCCAGGCTTCTCTGTCCATGGAATTTTCCAGGGATGAATACTGGAGTGGATTCCCTTCTCCACAGAATCTTCCCAACTCAGAAATCAAACCAAGATCATTCACATTGCAGATGGATTCTTTACCAGCTGAGCTACCAGGGAAGCCCAAGGAATGCATAATTGGCATAATTAATTTCAAATAAAATAACCAGGTTGGAAGTTATGAGCATGTTTCGGTATTGTTGATTTGGGCACGGATATATCAGTGCTTTAAAGAGAAAATAGGTATGATTCTTTCCTTACCATTATTGAGAAAGATACGAGCATTGTGTCTGGTCTCTGAGAGGCATTAAATCTTTGTGTGTCCATAAAATTACAACATTATTCATTCTCTATTGTCTTTTTATATTTTATAATTATTTTCAATATATAGGAAATATATTCTTAGCAGCTTCTAAGTGTAGGGAATTGGAACTGGAAATGTATAATATAGAAGTATTTGGCCCAGGAAATTAAGGTCCACTAGAGGAGTCAGTCATGTAACCAGTATTGTTAGAGCACAGAGGAAGAATGCCCACATCACTCTAAGAGGTTACAGGGGCTTCTTTGAATATTTAAGATCTCAGCTGCATTGTAACTGAAATAAGAGAATTAATTTCACTTACAGATAAAAATGGAAATGAGATTGGAGACGTTTTAGCAGAGAATAGAATGAATAATGGCTTCACTTCAGTTCAGTTCAGTCGCTCAGTCGTGTCCGACTGTTTGCGACCCCATGAATCACAGCACGCCAGGCCTCCCTGTCCATCACCATCTCCCGGAGTTCACGCAGACTCATGTCCATCGAGTCTGTGATGCCATCCAGCCATCTCATCCTCTGTTGTCCCCTTCTCCTCCTGCCTCCAATCCCTCCCAGCATCAGAGTCTTTTCCAATGAGTCAACTCCTCGCGTGAAGTGGCCAAAGTACTGGAGCTTCAGCTTTAGCATCATTCCTTCCAAAGAAATCCCAGGGTTGATCTCCTTCAGAATGGATGGGTTGGATCTCCTTGCAGTCCAAGGGACTCTCAAGAGTCTTCTCCAACACCACAGTAAAAATGCATCAATTCTTCAGCGCTCAGCCTTCTTCACAGTCCAACTCTCACATCCATACATGACCACAGGGAAAACCATAGCCTTGACTAGATGGACCTTAGTCGGCAAAGTAATATCTCTGCTTTTGAATACGCTTTCTAGGTTGATCATAACTTTTCTTCCGAGGAGTAAGCGTCTTTTAATTTCTTGGCTGCAGTCACCATCTGCAGTGATTTTGGAGCCCCCAAAAATAAATCTGACACTGTTTCTACTGTTTCCCCATCTATTTCCTATGAAGTGATGGGACCGGATGCCATGATCTTCGTTTTCTGAATGTTGAGCTTTAAGCCAACTTTTTCACTCTCCTCTTTCACTTTCATCAAGAGGCCTTTTAGCTCCTTTCCACTTTCTGCCATAAGGGTGGTGTCTTCTGCATATCTGAGGTTATTGATATATCTCCTGGCAATCTTGATTCCAGCTTGTGTTTCTTCCAGTCCAGCGTTTCTCATGATGTACTCTGCATATAAGTTAAATGAGCAGGGTGACAATATACAGCCTTGACATACTCCTTTCCCTATTTGGAACCAGTCTGTTGTTCCATGTCCAGTTCTAACTGTTGTTTCCTGACCTGCATACAGATTTCTCAAGAGGCAGTTTAGGTGGTCTGGTATTCCCATCTTTTTCAGAATTTTCCACAGTTTATTGTGATCCACACAGTCAAAGGCTTTGGCATAGTCAATAAATCAGAAATAGATTTTTTTTCTGGAACTCTCTTGCTTTTTCCATGATCCAGCAGATGTTGGCAATTTGATTTCTGGTTCCTCTGCCTTTTCTAAAACCAGTTTGAACATCAAGCTTAAAACAACTTGGGGTGTTCATTGAATTAAAAGTAGCTTTATATGTCTGGGGCATCAGGCATGAGGCCTGTAGTGGATAGGTAGGGAAGTTGCAATTGGCAAAAATCAATACGTTCTCCAAAGAAACTAAGGTTTTATCCTGTGGATGGAAAGTGGAGGCGTGTGGAAAGATTTTGAACCAAATCATTATACAAGCATCCTGAGTTCTGTGTGGATCAGTCTGTGTTGTTAAGGCATGGACACATTTCAAAACTTGTTAAGAAAAGAAAAATCTTTAAAATATAAGTAAAGGTGAATTATTACCATCAAAGTAGAAAATTAAATTTATTATAACTTATCAATGGCAACACATTCCTTAATGTACTACTGAAGCAAAGTGTCTGGTGACTTAACTTCTGTCATCACTCAATCTTCATCAAGAGTTGTGAGAAATAAAGACAAATTTAGATAAAGACTCAGTTTATGTTTCACATATAATCTCTAAAATAATCTCTAAGGGATGTACTTTTTCAATAAGAAGTGTGAACAAATATATAAAGAAGGACATTAAATAAATAATAACAAAAATATGTGTTCTTGTTTTTCAGGAGTTAAGTTGTGACCAATTCTTTGTGATCCCATGGACTGCAGCACTCCAGGCTTCCCTTTCCTTCACCATCTCCCATAGTCTGCTCAAACTCATGTTCATTGAGTTGATGAGGCCATCCAACCCTATTGTCTTCTATTGATACCTCTCTCTACCCTCAAAACTTCCCAGCATCAGAGTATTTCCCATGAGCCCATTCTCCCCATCATGTAGCCAAAGTACTGGAACTTCAGTTTCAGCACCAGTCCTTCCAATACATATTCAGGGTTGATTTCTTTTAGGAAGACTGGTTGGATCTCCTTGCAGTTCAAGGGACTCCCAAGAGTCTTCTCCAATACCACAGTTCAAAAGCATCAATTCTTAGGTGCTCAGCCTTCTTTATGCTCCAATTTTCACATCTGTACGTGAATATTGGAAAAACCACAGCTTTGAGTATACAGATCTTTGTTGGCAAAGTTATGTCTCTGCTTTTAATATGCAACCTACGTTTGTCATAGCTTTTCTTTCAGGAGCAAGTGTCTTTTACTTCCTGACTGCAGTCACTATCCACAATAATTTTGGAGCCCAAAGAAATTTAGTTCAGTTCAGTCATTCAGTCGTGTCCAACTCTTTGAGACCCCATGGACTGCAGCATGCCAGGGTTCCCTGTCCATCATCAACTCCTGGAGCTTGCTCAAACTCATTTCCATTGAGTTGGTGATGCCATTCAACCTTTACATCCTCTGTCGTCCCCTTCTCCTCCTGCCTTCAATCTTTCCCAGCATCAGGGTCTTTTCCAACGAGTCAGTTCTTCACATCAGGTGGCCAAAGTATTGGTGTTTCAACTTCAGCATCAGTCCTTCCAATGAATATTCAGGACTGATTTACTTTAGGATGGACTGGTTTGATCGCCTTGCAGTTGAAGGACTCTAAAGTATCTCCTCAGCACCACCGTTTAAATGCATCAAACCTTCAGCACTCAGCCTTCTTTATAGTCCAACTCTCACATCCATACATGACTACTGGAAAAACAGTAGCTTTGATTAGATGTACTTTTGTTGACAACTAATGTCCCTGATTTTTAATATGCTGTCTAGGTTGGTTATAGCTTTTCTTCCAAGGAGCAAGCGTCATTTAATTTCATGGCTGCAGTCACCATCTGCAGTGATTGTGGAGCCCAAGAAAATAAAGTCTTTCACTATTTCTATTGTTTTCCCATCTATTTTCCATAAAGTGGCAGGACTGGATGCGGTGATCTTAGTTTTCTGAGTGTTGAGTTTTTTTTAAATATAAATTTGTTTATTTTAATTGGAGGTTAGTTACTTTACAATATTGTATTGGTTTTAAGCCAGCTTTTTCACTCTCCTCTTCACTTTCATCAAGAAGGTCTTTAGTTCCTCTTCACTTCTGCTATTAGGACGATGACTTTTGATATACGATGTTACTGACATTCCCTCTGGCAATCTTGATTTCAACTTGAACTTCATCCAGCCTGGCATTTTGCATGATGTACTTTCCATATAAGTTAACTTAAAAAGGTGACAAAATACAACCTTGATTTACAGCTTTCCCAATTTGGAACCAGTCTGTTGGTCCATGTCTGGTTCCAGCCGTTGCTTCTTGACCTGAATTCAGGTTTCTCAAGAGACAGGTCAGGTGGTCTGGTATTCTTATCTCTTTAAGAATGTTCCACAGTTTGTTGTGATCCACACAGTCAAAGGCTTTAGTGTAGTCAAATGAAGCAGAAATACACGTTCTTCTGGGGTCCCTTGCTTTTTCTATGATTCAAAAGTTGTTGCCAATTTGATCTCTGATTCCTCTGCCACTTTAAAATCCAGCTTGCACATCTGAAAGTTCTAGATTTATGTACAGTTGATGCCTAGCTTGAAGAATTTTGAGCATTACTTTACTAGTATGTGATATGAGTGCAATTGTGCAGTAGTTTGAGCATTTTTGGCATTGCCTTTCTTTGGGATTGGAATGAAAACTGATATTTTTCAGTCATCTGACCACTGCTGAGTTTTCTAAATTTGCTGACATATTGAATGCAGAAATTTTAACAGCAGCATCATTTAGGATTTTAAATAGCTCAACTGGAATTTCACTAACATCACTAGGTTTGTTTGTAGTAATGCTTCCTAGAGACCATGTGTGGATTCATGCTTCAAGTTGTCTGGTTGTAGGACAGTGATCACGCCATTTTGGTTATCTGAGTCATTAAGACCTTTTTTGTACACTTCTGCTGTCCTTAATATCTTTTGCTTCTGTTAGGTCAATACCATTTATGTCCTTTATTGGGCCCAACTTTGCATGAAATTTTCTCTTGGTATCTCAAATTTTCTTGAAGAGATTGCTAGTCTTCTGCATTCTATTGTTTTCCTCTATTTACATTGTTCACTTAGGCTTTCTTTTCTCTCTCTGTTATCCTTTGAAAGTCTGCATCAAGATGGGTATATCTTTTCTTTTCTCCTGCCTTTCTTTTCTCTTTCTCGGCTATTTGTAAGGCCTCCTCAGATAACTGTTTCCCCTTGTTGCCTTTCTTTTTCTTGAAGATGATTTTGATCACCACCTCGTATACAATTTAAAAAATTTCGGTCCACAGTTCTTCAGACACTCTGTCTATCAGATCTAATCTTTTGAATCTATTTGTTACTTCTGCTGTATAATTTTAAGGGATTTGATTTAGGTCATACTTGAATGGTCTACTGGTTTTCCCTAAGTTTTTCAATTTAAATCTGACTTTTACAATAAGCAGCCCGTGATCAGAGCCACAGTCAGAGCTAGGTCTAGTTTTTGGTGACTATACATAAGTTCTCCAGCTTCTACTGTAAAGAATATAATCAATATTATTTTGGTATTGACAATCTGGTGATGTCAGTGTGTAGAGTCTTCTTTTCTATTGTTGGAAGAGAGTGTTTGTTGGAAGAGAGTGTTTGCTCTGATCAGTGTGTTCTCTTGACAAAACTGTTAGCCTCTGCCCTGATTCATTCTGTACTCCAAGGCCAAATTTGTCTGTTACTCCAGGTATCTCTTGATTTCCTATTTTTGCATTGCAGTCCCCTAAGATGAAAAGGATTTTTTTTTTCCTGATGATAGTTCTAGAAGATCTTGTAGGTCTTCATAGAACTGTTGAACTTCATCTTCTTTTGCATTAGTGATTGTGGCATAGATTTGGGTAACTGTGATATTGAATGGTTTGCCTTGGAAATAAATAAGATTGTTCTGTTATTTTTGAGATTTCACTCAAGTACTGAACTTCTGACTTTTCTGTTGATTATGATTGCTACCCATTTCTTCCAAGGGATTCTTGCTCACAGTAGTAGATGTAATGGTCATCTGAATTAAATTCAGCTATTCTGGTCCATTTTCATTCACTGATTCCTAAAATATTGATATTCTCTCTTGCCATCTCTTGTTTGACCACTTCCCACTTATCTTCATTCATAGACCTAAGATTCCAGGTTCCTATGCAACATCGTTCTTACAGCATTGGACTTTACTTTCATCACCAGGTACATGCACAGCTGGGCATTGTTTCTGCTTTGGCTCAGCCTCTTCATTCTTTCTGAAACTGTTTCACTGCTCTTCACCAGTAGCGTGTTGTACATCTACTGACCTGGGGTTTGTCTTTCAGTGTCATAACTTTTTGTCTTTTCATACTGTTCATGTGATTTTCAAGGCAAGGATGCTGAAATTGTTTGTCATTCCCTTTTCCAGCGAACCACTGTTTTTTCCCCCAGAAATAACAGCAAAGCTTTTTGGGGAGCAAATAATAAACATATTACCATGCACAATTAAGCATATGTCATCAGAAAAAAATTCTTATATAAACCTCTGAAACTAAATTTTCAAATAACAACAGCAACAAAAAGGAGACAGCAAATTGGGTGCTGATCCATCCAGTGAGGAATTGAAATACATTAAAATGTTTATCATGCTCAAGAAGAGGATAAACATTCTAAATAGCTGAAGTGACTTGTTCTTAAAATGTACACTATGTAGAATTATAAGAGGACAATGACATTTTCTTTCAAATCTACAGTCCTTACCACTTACCAATGCCCCCCTTCTCATTGCTCAGAACTAAGCCCCAAGTAGAAGTTCCTTTCCTATGTTGGCAAACATGCTCAAAATCCTCCAAATAGGCTTCAACAGTATATGAACCAATAATTTCCAGGTATACAAGCCGTAATTAGCAAAGGCAAAGGAATCACAGATAAAATTGCCAATATCTATTGTATCACAGAAAAAGCAAGACAATTAAAGAAAAAAAATCTACTTCTGCTTCATTGACTATGCTAAAGCCTTTGATTGTATGGATCACAACAAACTAAAACTGTGGAAAATTTTTAAAATGGTGGGAATACCAGACACCTGACCTGCCTCTGGAGAAACCTGTATGAAGGTCAAGAAGCAACAATTAGATCCGAATGTGGAACAGGCTGGTTGAAAATGTGGAAATGAGTGCTTCAAGGCTGTATATTGTCACCTTGTTTATTTAGCTTATATGCAGGGTACATCATGTGAAATGCCAGGCTTCATGAAACATAAGTTGTATCAGGATTGATTGAGGAAATATCAATAACCTCAGATATGCAGATGACATGACCTTTAGGGCAGAAAGTGAAGAGGAACTAAAAAACCTCTTAATAAATGTGAAAGAGGAGAGTTAAAAAGGTGACTTAAAAGTCAACATTCATAAAACGAAAATCCTGGCATCTGGTTTCAGCACTTCATGGGAAATAGATGGGGAAACAATGGAAACAGTGAAATACTTTATTTCCTGGGCTCCAAAATCACTACAGATGGTGACTGCAGCTATGAAATTAAAAGAGTTGCTTATTCCTTGGAAGAAAAACTATGACAAATCTAGACATCATATTAAACAGCAGAGACATTACTTTGACAACAAAGTTTTGTATAGTCAAAGCTATGGGTTTTCCAGTAGTCACATATGGATTGTGAGAGTTGGACCATAAAGAATGCTGAGTGATGAAGAATTGATGCTTTTGAACTGTGGTGTTGGAGAGATTCTTGAGAGTCTCTTGGACAGCAAGGAGAACAAACTAGCCAATCCTAAAGGAAATCAGTTCTGAATATTTATTGGAAGGACTGATGATGAAGCTGAAGCTCTGATACTTTGGCCACCTAATGTGCAGAGCCAACTCATTGTAAAAACCCTGTTGCTGGGAAAGATTAAAGGCAGGAGGAGAAGGGGACAACAGAAGATGAGATGGTTGGGTAGCATCCCGACTCTATGGACTTGAGTTTGAGCAAGCTCCAGGAGATGGCAAAGGACAGGGAAGCCTGGTGTGCTGTAGTCCAAGGTATTGCAAACAGTTGGACATGGCTTAGCATTTGAACAACAACAAAGAAATTCTTTCATGGTTCTATACATTCTAGTGATAAAAACTCTCAACAGGAGACATCAGAAATTATTAAGGTATTAGAACATATGAAGCATTGAATTAAACTTGTGTTATTAGTAGGCTGTAGCTTCCTTCATGTTTTTTAGTAATATGGAGTGTATAGTTGCCTTCCTAAGAGTTTGAGGAACCAGTGAACCCACCCCTCCATCCACAATTGATTAACCTCCTGGTGTTCTGCTGATTGCTCTATCCTGAGGCCGACTTGCAAGAACAAGTGTTCATTCTCTGGTATGCTTAGCTTAGCAGCCATTTCTGCTTAGAAATGATCCTCGTATTTTCTTAAAATAGAGTAATTTGTAGGGTCAGTGGGCTTTAGAATAGGTGGTTTCAACTGCACACTTATACGTGCAATTCTGACCACTTCTGTGTTACCTGCTATTGAGGTCAGGGTGTGCGTAGCAGGGAGGGAACGGATGAACAGTCTGAAGAGGCTGAAGAAAATGAGGAAACCCTTTCCACAGACAGAATCTTCTCTTAGTTGGTTCTGAAAAGACTACTCTTCATGTGAGACACCTAAAGGAAAATCACTGCTCCTAAAAAGGAAATTTGTAAAAAAAAAAAAAAAAGAAAGAATTTAATATTTTATTAAATACTAAATTTAAAAATATAATGATATTTTTAAATGTATCACTGAGAGTACATAAATTATAGAAAAATATTGAATTTAATAAGCCTGTGGCTTCAAAATTCTTTGATGATACACATGCCAATTTGCATCACTAGAAGCAAAATATAATTTCTCAGCATTTATGGCTTTGGCTATACAAACCTTCTTATGTATACTAATGAATTATATTTTTGGTACAGGTGTATTTTAATATGTGTGCCTTTATAAACTCCCTATAGAAATAGTCTCTGTTCTGTGCAACTATTGCCTCCTGGTTCTTATAAATTCAATGTTTCCTTTAAATTCAATCTTCTGGAGGCATTTTTGCAATTAATATAAATGATTAGATCCCTTTGTCCTGTGATATAAACAAGTAAAAGGAAGCTTTACATTTATCTGAACATGCCCAAGCAGGTTTTCTTTGTAAATTACACTTCAGAGACAATGCTTCGAGTTCCACCCAAAATATTAGACACAGGAGAACAGTCTCGTTGTATAATATTTCTTGCTGTGGCTCAGACCAGATTAGGAATTTTTAACAGTAAAGAAGAAAGGCTGTGTATGACATTCTTGAATTTCAACATTGTAAAAATTAAATTTTAGCAGGTACTTTCCTAAAGGGTATTTTACTGGATTCTGTTTCTTTGTTTACCACTAAATTATCCTGGTTGGATTTCTAAAATATTTATTCAAACTTTGTCTTTATATCTTTTTCATAAGTAACTGAGTCCTGGGTCAATGGAAATTCCATGAGCACTCAACTCAAGCAGATCCTACTGGGACCCAGGTACAATTTTGTTAGCGCCTGTGGACTTCTGTGTCCTCTTGGCTCTGTTCTTTTTCTCTCCTTCCAGTAAGCCTTCCTTCCTTCTCTTATATATCTTCCTAATCACAAATAAATATATTAGTTACATCCTACGGGCATCAGTGGGATTCCTCCATGGCTCAGTGGTAAAGAATATGCCTACAGTACAGGAGATGCAAGAGACAGAGATTTGATCCCTGAATCAGGAAGATCCCCTGGAGGAGGGCATGACAACCCACTCCAATATTCTTGCCTGAAGAATCCCATGGACAGAGGAGTCTGGTGGACTGAGATCCATGGGGTTGCAAACAGTCAGACTGAGAGTCTGATTGAAGAGTCTGACTGAAGCATAGCACAGCACAGCACAGCACAGCACATGGCATCAGTATATTTAGAGTCCTTATTTACAGAATTAAATGATGTATATTTCTCTGACTAAAGATTTTAAAATGTTACCATGTAGTTAGAGAATTTGAGACAAGATGGCTACGGCCATTGCTGTATGGAGAGAACCCAAGTTCTGACGACAGGATGCAGCCAGAATTTTTCCTCTTTAATCTTTATTAGATGAGTGACATTTTTAAACTGAAGTAATATTTCTTGGGACTCATGTTCCTTATATGTGAAGTAGATTCATAAAATGTCTCAAAAGTGGTAATTAGAAATAATACAAGGTTGGTGTAAAAGTAATTACGGTTTTGGACGATGAATTTGAAATCACTATAACTAGGTTCAACACATCTTTATTAATCAAAATATGAGCCATTACAATAAACACATTTTTGTCAATGAGAAATAAGTTTATTACTGTGGAATAAAAATCCACAGTATGGAATGTTTTGGAATTTGAAAATCTCTTGGAAAGGATTTTCTGTCTCCTGTTGGTTGTGGAGCCTTGTCTCTGAAAAAAGTTGTTGAGATATTTGAAGAGAAGAAGCAGTCAGTTGGTGAGAGATCAGGTTGTGGGAGAGAGAAGTCAGTTGCGACTGCATGTTGAAACTGTTTCTTTGACTTGCTTTTTTTTTAAAAATTATAATCATATATAATGCCTCAGAGAACCTTGCCCCTCTGCCAGTAAAATGGTTAAACTAAAGTGACTTTTTTATAACCCTGTTCACCTGTAGGTTGCAGGAAGAAATCAACACATTCCCCTGCCTAAGGGTTGTCATTATAGGAGATACTTCTAAGATTAAAGGCCTTTTTGACTTTATTTCCTCACCTCCCCCTCATCTTTAATTCATAAAAGAACTTCCCATTCAGATTCTTATAGATGGTTATTTTGAGATGTTAATGTGCCATCTTCTTGTATTAAAGACAAATTTTTTGCCTCAACACCTCATCTCTCAAATCCATGTCTTATCCTGAAGTAAGCAGAGTGAGCTCAGTCTTGGTAACAAGGTGAATATGGCAGAGGAGGCAAAATTTTGTAGCCTAATTTGTTCCACTTTTGAAGCATTGGTTGTGCGACAAGCAATTGGGTTTTGTCATGAAGAATTAGGCCCATTCTATTGACCAATGCTGGCTGCAGGCATTGCAGGTTTTGGTCCATTTCATCAATTTGCTGAGCATATTTCTTAGATGTAATGGTTTTGCTGAAATTAAGAAAGCTGTAGTGGATCAGACCAGCAGCAGGCCACCAAACAGTGACCATGGACTTTTGTGGGACAGGTTTGCCTTTGGGAAGTGCTCTGGAACTTCTCCTTGGTCTAACTACTGAGCTGGTTGTCACTGGCTGCCATGCAAAATCCACTTTTTGTTGCACATCACAATCTGATTGAGAAATTGTTCACTGTTGTTGTGCAGAATAAGAGAAGATGACACTTCAAAATGACAATTTTTTGATTTGTGGTCAGCTCATGAAGCACCCCTTATCGAGTTTTTTTTTTTTTTAATCTTTCCTGATTGCTTCAAATGCTGAACAACTGTAGAATGGTTGATTTCAAGTTCTTCAGCAATTTCTTGTGTAGTTGTAAGAGGATCAACTTTGATGATGCTCCCAATTGGTTTTTGTCAACTTTCAGTAGTCAGCCATTGCACTGTTCATCTTCAAGACTCTCAGCTCACTTGTAAAACTTCTTGAACCATCACTGCACCATATAATCATTAGCAGTGCTTTGGCCAAATGCGTTATTGATGTTGCGAGTTGTCTCTGCTGCTTTATGACTAATTTTGAACTTGAATAAAAAATCACTCAAATTTGTTTTTTGTGTAGCATCATTTCTAGAGTTCAAAATAAATGTAAAATAAACAGCAAGTAATAAGTCAATAGTAAGAAAATGTAGAGCTAGAAATGCACATTAAAATGATATATAACATACTCACATTTATTTTGGAGAAGGTAATGGCAGCCCACTGCAGTATTCTTGCCTGGAGATTCCAAGGGGGAGCCTGGTGAGCTGCTGTCTATGGGGTCTCACGGAGTCGGACAGGACTGATGCGACTTAGTAGCAGCAGCAGCAGCAGCAGCACATTTGTTTACGAATATGTGCCAATATCAAACAATAAATTTCAACAATGCAAAGTCCCAATACTTATCTAGTACATAATTCATATTTGACACATTAGTTTCTTTGATTTCTCCTTTTTTGCATCTTTCCTCTTTCCTCTTTACTTTACTCTGTACTTTCCTTTTCTTTTCAATACTGTTTCTCTTTAAACAAAATGGCTTTAAGCAGATATAGATTAAGACAAGTTTTGAAAAATTATTTTATAAGATAGTACACTGATTTTAGAACTTCCATCTTAGAATCTTTAGTTTAAGTCTTGTCTTTAATTCAGGTCTCTCATAGCCTCATGAACATTTCTCCTTTCTTCCTACTATAACCAGTTCATAGGATGTGATCTGCTAATTCTCTTTAAACATAGTTGAAAATGACTCATGTGATTGAATACTGCCATAAAAATCTGCGTTTTAACAGAGATCAAAGTTTTACAGTGAACGCATGTTTCCAGGTTGTAAAGTTTGGGGGAAACGAGTAATGGACAACAGATAAGAATCTATTTTTCTTTCAATTTGGACTCTCTGTGGGTATCACTCATTAAACTACAGAAATTCCTGCCCTTATACCTTCCTCATATCATTGAAACTGTGAACATTTTACTCTGAAAAGAAAGAATGATGGCAATAGGTGTATGACTGCCTTCATGAAGCATGAAATTCACATCATGAAGCTTCAACTGATTTGGGAATTCAGCTTATGGAGGAACACTTGTCCTGGAAGGCACTTTCAGTTACTTTCCTGAATCATTATTGTATCTTTAAGGAATCTGAATTGTTTAAAATTCTCTATGGCTTTAACCTCTGATTCATCATGTTTGAAAATAATCTACCTTATACTCTAATTTTTTTTTAATTTTTTTAATTTTAATTTTTACTTTATTTTACTTTACAATACTGTATTGATTTTGCCATACGTTGACATGAATCCACCACGGGTGTACATGCGTTCCCAAACATGAACCCCCTTCCCACCTCCCTCCCCATAACATCCCTCTGGGTCATCCCCGTGCACCAGCCCCAAGCATGCTGTATCCTGCATCGGACATAGACTGGTGATTCAATTCTTACATGATAGTATACATGTTTCAATGCCATTCTCCCAAATCATCCCACCCTCTCCCTCTCCCTCTGAGTCCAAAAGTCCGCTATACACATCTCTGTCTTTTTTGCTGTCTTGCATACAGGGTCATCACTGCTATCTTTCTAAATTCCAGAACTGCCTTATGACCCAGCAATCCCACTTCTGGGCATACACACCGAGGAAACCAGAATTGAAAGAGACACATGTACCCCAATGTTCATTGCAGCACTGTTTATAATAGCCAGGACATGGAAACAACCTAGATGTCCATCAGCAGATGAATGGATAAGAAAGCTGTGGTACATATACACAATGGAGTATTACTCAGCCATTAAAAAGAATACATTTGAATCAGTTCTGATGAGATGGATGAAACTGGAGCTGATTATACAGAGTGAAGTAAGCCAGAAAGAAAAACACCAATACAGTATACTTATACTCTACTTTATCTCAAGATTTCTTCATACCTTTTCCCCCTATTTTTAACATTTAACTCTTCCCCCTGCTTAAGTTGTTTTGCTGTGCAGGATTTAGCTGGAAGCACAGTGAAAATAAGGCGGTTACAGTGAGTAGCTTTTATTTTGTAAGTAAGGAAAAATAATTCCTACATAGCATAGAGTTGAATATACCTAAAGAGAAAATGGTGGAAGAGGAGGGACAGAGGCAATATTGGCTTAAATGTACTGAGGGCAATATTTCTGAGAGTGTTTGGGAGAAGGAAGAATGCAAGAGACAGGAAATAGAAGCAATTTCACTCTTTTTGAGATGGAGGTAGAAAATATATAAACATGGCCAGTGCAAACTCATTTCTGTGAAAATAGGGCTTTTCAGGAGCAAAGAACATTCCCCTCTGTGCAGCATCACTTAAAAAGTAACAAGAGGTCCCCCTACTTAAAATACCTTTCGTCTCATATTCAAGGCCACTATTAGCCTGGACAAGAGTGGGCTTGAATCATTCTTCTCTCCTGTTCCACAGTGCTTTGCTCCCCTCTTCTACGAATACATCAGTGAAAATAATGTTGCCTGTCATATCCATAAATAAAGGATGATTCAGCCATCAAGCCATCACATTACAGTTGCTTCTGATGCTAAATCCTCAGGGAAATCAGGATAGAAACAGGATGCCTACCATCAAGCAGTCAATTGCTTCAGCTACTCCCAGGGATGTATCCTGAGGAGACTCAGAATAGAAAAGCACAGGATACTGGCCCCAGTTAGCTAAGGGGCATATCAAAGGAATAATTTCCATAAGCCCAGACTCCTGCATTTTCCCATACATAGAAAAACACTAAATCCATTAATCTGAGTTATCTGGTTTTCATTATATATTCTAGTTGATTTGTTGTGTTGATTTCAGTTGTACAGAAAACAGATTCATTTATAAATATACATAAATCCATTCTTTTTTATAACTTTTCCTATATAGGATATTACAAAATATTGAGTAAAGTTCCCTGTGCTACACACTAAAGTTTTTGCTGATTGTCTGTTTTATAAATAGTAGTATTTATACATTAATCCTAAATTCCTTATTTATCCCTCTCTGCCTCCATGTTTCCCCTTTGGTAACCATAAGAAAGCCTTCCTCAGTGATCAATGCAAAGAAACAGAAGAAAACAACAGAATAGGAAAGACTGGAGATTTCTTCAAGACAATTAGAGATACCAAGGGAACATTTCATGCAAAGATGGGCTCGATATGGACAGAAATGGTATGGACCTAACAGAATCAGAAGATATTAAGAAGAGGTGGCAA
Organism: Ovis canadensis; assembly: GCF_042477335.2. Lineage (NCBI taxonomy): Eukaryota > Metazoa > Chordata > Mammalia > Artiodactyla > Bovidae > Ovis > Ovis canadensis. The sequence continues at coordinate 16,709,640 of NC_091253.1, forward strand.
GAATACACAGAAGAACTATATAAAAAAAAAGATCTTCATGACCCAGATAATCACGATGGTGTGATCACTCACCTAGAGCCAGACATCCTGGAATATGAAGTCAAGTGGGCCTTAGAAAGCATCACTACGAACAAAGCTGGTGGAGGTGATGGAATCCCAGTTGAGCTATTTCAAATCCTGAAAGATGATGCTGTGAAAGTGCTGCACTCAATATGCCAGCACATTTGTAAAACTCAGCAGTGGCCACAGGACTGGAAAAGGTCAGTTTTCATTCCAATACCAAAGAAAGGCAATGCCAAAGAATGCTCAAACTACCACACAATTGCACTCATCTCTGCTGCCGCGAAGTGGCTTCAGTTGTGTCTGACTCTGTGCGACCCCAGAGACAGCAGCCCACCAGGCTCCCCCATCCCTGGAATTCTCCAGGCAAGAACACTGGATTGGATTGCCATTTCCTTCTCCAATGCATGAAAGTGAAAAGTAAAAGTGAAGTCACTCAGTTATGTCTGACTCTTCACAACCCCATGGACTGCAGCCTACCAGGGTCCTCCATCCATGGGATTTTCCAGGCAAGAATACTGGAGTGGGGTGCCATTGCCTTCTCTAGCACTCATCTCACACGCTAGTAAAGTAATGCTCAAAATTCTACGTGAACCATGAACTTCCAGATGTTCCAGCTGGTTCTAGAAAAGGCAGGGGACCCAGAGATCAAATTGCCAATATCCACTGGATCATTGAAAAAGCAAAAGAGTTCCAGAAAAACATCTATTTCTGGTTTATTGACTAAGCCAAAGCCTTTGACTGTGTGGATCACAAGAAACTGTGGAAAATTCTGAAAGAGATGGGAATACCAGACCACCTGATCTGCCTCTTGAGAAACCAATATGCAGGTCAGGAAGCAACAGTTAAAACTGGACATGGAACAACAGACTGGTTCCAAAGAGGAAAAAGAGTACGTCAAGGCTGTATAGTGTCACCCTGCTTATTTAACTTATATGCAGTGTACATCATGAGAAACGCTGGGCTGGAGAAAACACAAGCTGGAATCAAGATTGCCAGGAGAAATATCAGTAACCTCAGATATGCAGATGACACCACCCTTATGGTAGAAAGTGAAGAGGAGCTAAAAAGCTTCTTGATGAAAGTGAAAGAGGAGAGCGAAAAGTTGGCTTAAAGCTCAACATCCAGAAAACGAAGATCATGGCAACTGATCCCATAGCTTCATGGGAAATAGATGGGGAAACAGTGGAAACAGTGTCAGACTTTATTTTTTGGGGGGGCTCCAAAATCACTGAAGATGGTGACTGCAGCCATGAAATTAAAAGATGCTTACTCCTTTGAAGAAAAGTTATGACCAACCTAGATAGCATATTGAAAAGCAGAGACATTACTTTCTGACCAAAGTCCGTCTAGTCAAGGCTATGGTTTTTCCTGTGGTCATGTATGGATGTGAGTGTTGGACTGTGAAGAAAGCTGAACACGGAAGAATTGATGCTTTTGAACTGTGGTATTGGAGAAGACTCTTGAGAGTCCCTTGGACTGCAAGGAGATCTAACCAGTCCATTCTGAAGGAGATCAACCCTGGGATTTCTTTGGAAGGAATTATGCTGAAGTTAAAACTCCAGTACTTTGGCCACCTCATGCGAAGAATTGACTCACCGGAAAAGATTCTGATGCTGAGAGGGATTGGGGGCAGGAGGAGAAGGGGATAACAGAGGATGAGATGGCTGGATGGCATCACTGACTCAATGGACGTGAGTCTGAGTGAACTCTGGGAGTCGGTGATGGACAGGGAGGCCTGGCGTGCTGCGATTCATGGGGTCACCAAGAGTCGGACACGACTGAGTGACTGAACTAAACTGATCCATAAGCTGATTTTTCAAAGTCTGTGAATCTGTTTCTGTATTAATAGTTATCTTTTAAAGTTTTACTACCTGATCTTTCTGCAAAACTCCTATGTAACCTGAATCCTCTGTTACCTCTATGGGGTGGTCCTACAGAGATTTCTTAGAGACTGCATCCTGGCCTGAAGTCCTCAGTTTCGTCTGCCAAACAAAGCATAATTCTCAACTTTGAGGTTGTGCAATTTTGTTTCCACTTGACAATTTAGTGGTACTTAGGAAGGAGTTGGTCTTCCCTGGTGACTCAGAAGGTTAAGCATCTGCCTGCAATGTGGGAGACCCAAGTTAGATCCCTGGGTCAGGAAGATCCCCCTGGAGAAGGAAATGACAACTCACTCCAGCATTCTTGGCTGGAAAATTCCATGGACAGAGGAGCCTGGGAAGCTATGGTCCATGGGATCACACAGTCTCACCTGGCTTGAAATAGAACTGCCTTATGACCCAGCAATCCCACTGCTGGGCATACACACTGAGGAAACCAGAATTGAATGAGACACGTGTACCCAAATGTTCATCGCAGCACTGTTTATAATAGCCAGGGCATGGAAACAACCTAGATGTCCATCAACAGATGAGTGGATAAGAAAGCTGTGGAACATATACACAATAGAGTATTACACACCCATTAAAAGAATACATTTGAATCCATTCTAATGAGGTGGATGAAACTAGAGCCTATTATACAGAGTGAAATAAGCCAGAAAGAAAAATACCAATACAGTATACTAACACATATATATGGAATTTAGAAAGATGATAATGATAACCCTGTATGTGGGACAGCAAAAGAGACACAGATGTATAGAACAGTTTTTTGGACTCTTGGAAACTCTTGGGAGAGGGAGAGGGTGGGATGATTTGGGAGAATGGCATTGAAACATGTATAATATCATATATGAAATGAATCGCCAGTCCAGGTTTGATGCATGATACTGGATGCTTGGGGCTGGTGCACTGGGATGACCCAGAGGGATGGTATAAGGAGGGAGGTGGGAGGGGGGTTCAGGATGGGGAACACATGTATACCTGTGGTGGATTCATGTCGATGTATGGCAAAACCAATACAATATTGTAAAGTAATTAACCTCCAATTAAAAACAAAACAAAACAAAAAAACCGCTTTACTTGTCATGAAAGAGTTAGGTGCTTGGGCTCTGTTTTCTAAGCTAAATTTGAATTTCAACTCTGCTTTTTAATTGCTATGTAACTTTGCACAAATAACCTGAATATCTCATGCTTCAATATTTTATCATCTATAAAATAATGATGATGATGATACTTCTCATAATGTAGTTCCTGTGACACCGTAGTTATGAACTATTTGAACGGTGTATAGAAAACCATTAGGACTGTTTTCCTCTATTTCATTGGATGATTATTCTCTATTTTGATAAATTAGCATTTTTAAAGTGTAGAATTAAATATTCTGATCATTGAAAATGGAGATTTCTTTTGTGTAACTTGAACAGGTATAGAGAATATATCCCTTTAGCTTTTACATTTTATTTTAATCATTTGCTTCTGGAGGAGGCCAATGAAGATGGCAGATAATACAATGTGTGCATGCTTGTCAGGATTGAAACACAACTTACAATGTGTATGTGCTTGTCAGGACTGAAACACAGCTTAAAACAGAGGGTTGCAGGTGGGAGGAGGAGATATAGCAAGAGAATGAAGTATTCCGATTATCTGGCTTAGGTGCTAGGTGCAGATTTAGGGAGAAGCATAAACTAGGGAGTGAGAAGAGGTTGATGAGGTCCAGCTTATAAAACCACCTGCTGAGTAGGAGTCTCAAGCAATCTAAGCTAATTCATTACCAATGTAAGGGAATCTAGATAGAAACAAACAAACAAACAAACACAAAGCCTTGTCCATTAGGTACACCATGGAGAAGGCAATGCCAAGCCACTCCAGTATTCCTGCCTGGAGAATCCAAGGTATGGAGGAGCCTGGTGAGCTGGCGTCTATGGGGTCGCACAGAGTCAGACACGACTGAAGCGACTTGGCAGAAGCAGGCATTAGGCACACCATAGTAGTCTACGTTTTCTTTTCATCAGTTCAGTTCAGTTCAGTTCAGTTTCTCAGTTGTGTTCAACTCTTTGCAACCCCATGAATCGCAGCACACCAGGCCTTCCTGTCCATCACCATCTCCCAGAGTTCACTGAGACTCATGTCCATCGAGTCAGTGATACCATCCAGCCATCTCATCCTCTGTCGTCCCCTTTTCCTGCTCCCAATCCCTCCCAGCATCAGAGTCCCTTCTAATGAGTCAACTCTTCACATGAGGCGGCCAAAGTACTGGAGTTTCTGCTTCAGCATCATTCCTTCCAAAGAAATCCCAGGGCTGATCTCCTTCAGAATGGACTGGATGGATCTCCTTGCAGTCCAAGGCACTCTCAAGAGTCTTCTCCAATACCACAGTTCAAAAGCATCAATTCTTCCGTGTTCAGCTTTCTTCACAGTCCAACACTCACATCCATACATGACCACAGGAAAAACCATACCATTGACTAGACGGACCTTTGTTCACAAAGTAATCTGTCTGCTTTTCAACATGCTATTTAGGTTGGTCATAACTTTTCTTCCAAGGAGTAAGCGTCTTTTAATTTCATGGCTGCAATCACCATCTGCAGTGATTTTGGAGCCCCCCAAAATAAAGTCTGGCACTGTTTCCACTGTTTCCGCACCTATTTCCCACGAAGTGATGGGGCCAGATGCCATGATCTTCATTTTCTGAATGTTGAGCTGTAAGCCACTTTTTTCACTCTCCACTTTCACTTTCATCAAAGGCTTTTTAGTTCCTCTTCACTTTCTGCCATAAGGGTGGTGTCATCTGCATATCTGAGGTTATTGATGTTTCTCCCAGCAATCTTGATTCCAACTTGTGCTTCTTCCAGCCCAGTGTTTCTCCTGATGTACTATACATATAAGTTAAATAAGCAGGGTGACAATATACAGCCTCGACGTATTCCTTTTCCTATTTGGAACCAGTCTGTTGTTCCATGTCCAGTTCTAACTGTTGCTTCCCGACCTGCATACAGATTTCTCAAGAGGCAGGTCAGGTGGTCTTGTATTCCCATCTCTTTCAGAATTTTCCACAGTTTATTGTCATCCACACAGTCAAAGGCTTTAGCATAGTCAATAAAGCAGAAATAGATGTTTTTTTCTGGAACTCTCTTGCTTTTTCCATGATCCAGCAAATGTTAGCAATTTGATCTCTGGTTCCTCTGCCTTTTCTAAAACCAGCTTAAACATCTGGAAATTCACAGTTCATGTATTGCTGAAGCCTGGCTTGGAGAATTTTGAGCATTACCTTATTAGCATGTGAGATGAGTGCAATTGTGCGATAGTTTCTTTTCATACATTCACTTAAAAAAAAAATCTGTTCTGACATAACTAAGCTAATTCCACATAATATTTCTCCCCAAAGTTTGATAACCCAAATTTTTATTCATAATGTCTGCAACCAGTAACAAGTTCAGTTTCCTTGGTTTATTTACTTCTTCTCCAGTCTAGATATGGCCCCAAACACATGTGTATTACACATCTACATTAGAAATCTAAATAGTCTAAAAATACTAAGTCCAAAATGAAGCAGGCAGAATGGGATAAACACATAGAATAAACACTTTCATATGAAAAAAGAGAAAGCAAGTAATATACAGTGGTCTTTGAGTTATGACATAGAGAGCCAAAACCAGAAGCCACTATTTCATGACAGTTGAGCCAATTTCTTGGTCACCCTGATGCTGTATCTTCCAGCAAGATGTTCCCTATCCATTTTCTTCCTTGGCCGCATCTGAGAAGATTATTGGAATAGTCCTATTTTTGGAACAGCATTGTTTTGATAAACAAATTCCTTTTACTGTTAATTCAGATGTGTGAATTGCTTTAGGCATTGAAAAGACGTGAGGGTTAAAGTTTCTCTGATAAAATATTGACCTTAAAACCTCAGCAGACTTTGGTTTGACTGCTGTGTGCATCCTCCTTGGACTGATAACCAGTGTTCAAGCTTACTAAGTCTCATCTTAAATCTGGACTTCATTCTGGTAGTTTCTGTCTCTTAGCAACCATCCCATTGTTTCATTCTGAGACAGTGAGGCCACTAATCTGTCCCTGACCTCCTGGCTGCATGAAAGTGCATGATTCTTAACAGTGGGGTTTCTCTGTCTCTCTCTCTCTCTTTTTTTTTAGACTGAAAGTGCACAAGTTTTTGAGTCTGATCCTATCTTTACAATTTTGATATTTTGCTCAGTCTGAATTATTTTGGTAATAATTTTGATTTATTAAAATATTTCTCTTGATCACCAATTTTTTCAGTGCCCTCTTAAATCATTCAAACATATTCAGATCTCCTAGAACGGAAACATTTTCCCAAGAGTGACAAAGTTATAGGGGCAAGTCTGCTTAGCACTACTTGTATCATGTGTCCTTCTCTAAAACAATCATTATGGCCAAGAAGACAGTTTGATAATATTCTTTTATCGGCAAGATTTGAGACACATATTTACCCAAGGGTAGGGGTTATGAAGCAGGTGACTCTACTATAAACACAAGTGCTGATTAAGATTATGATGCTATGATTAAGGGGCGTTTCCTCTAAGATGAACTTCCAAGAAGACAAAAAAATTGGTCCATTTTAATGTGATATATGTACTTGGGTAAGGGTAGAGGCTGTAAAGTTACATACCAAAACTCTAAGGGAGTGTTACATGCCAAAACTCTGAGGAAAGTGAAGTAACCAAATAAGGAAATAGATCTAACATTTATGGTTGACTGCTTCCAAGGATTGTTCTGGTCTTCCTGGGAAAAAACACAGACACTGTGCCCCAGACATCCTTGGCCCACCTTGGTTGGCTCAACTTAGAGATATATCCAGGCTTCCATTTTTAGGATGACAATTTTATCCCTGCAGCTAAGCAATCCCAATAGAATGTGTGAAATGTGTTCTATTTGTGTTAAGGGTGGTGGAGGAGATGCAAACATGAAAGAAACCTCTTTCTCATCATGTTCAGAAATTAGGAGATGCAGCAAAAATGCATCATAATGATGTTTACAGACTGGAATGACCTTTACAATTTTCAGTGATTAAATACAATGACCTATGATATGTCTTTAGCATTACCTTAAAATTCTTAAAAGCCTCCTTGTTGTTCAAAGTAGTTTGCCTGCAAAAAATGTGAATCATCTTAATACCTAAGAACTGCTTAGTGAGGAGACAGACTCACACAGATATATAAATATAGATAAATTAATATCTAACTACATAAATATTTAACAACAAAAACAACTCATTAATAAAAATATACAAAATATATGAACAAAAAATGTGAATCAATAATTCTGAAACATTAACTAGAGAAAATTCTGGGCAAGTATTGAACAAAACTGGAATGACTGTTCTTCGGCAGATTTTAGTTGAGTACTTTCAATTTTTTCAACATGTATGAGTACATGCAGTACGGAAGTGAAGCAAATGTTTAAGTGGTTATATAAGCTGGCCTCTTCTCTTGGATGTGGGGGAGCAAGTATCTGACTCCTGCAGATAACTCCAGTGAGAACTGTTTCTTCTCATGGTGGGTTTAATTCCTCCTCCTTTGGGGAGCTGTAAATCTTGAGTCTATGGACACTTATAAGTGATTTGACTATTTCTTGAGCACTTTTAAATGAAGCAACATTATTAATGCTTCTTTGTATATTTCTCTCAAGAGAGGGCTTATGTAATTTTGAAACTTTATAGAATATTGTGGAATAAATCCAAGAAAAGTGAAGAGCCATTGATTTAGAGGAAATCTGTTCTTAGATATTTATGTAGCACATGAGAGAAGATTCTTGTGTCCCCCCTCTTTGATAATTTCCACACAAGATAGCACACTTCATCTGTTATAATGATTTTATACCCACTTTCAGAGTGTTGTGATCAGTAAATGGATATCTCTTTACCTATAATTCTTCTATTTAGGAAATTAGATCAACTATCAATACAGAAATACAGAACTGTGACTATTCTCCAGTCTCCTAATTATATTTGTTACAACTCTGTAGATGGTTGTTGCCAGTGAAGAAATTTCAGCTCTCATCTGCCAAGAATAACTGCACTGCGGTGTTTTTCTTCATTCAGAGGAGCAGAAGCTGAATAGGGTCACAGACACGTTCTCCCCATCCCTGAAGGAGGGTGGATAGCTCAGGTTATCCTCTGCTCAAAGAGTTGCCGAGAGCGAATGTCATGGAGTTTTAGAGCGCTATGGAATTTCCTCACTGGATATATACCATATGGTATATGCTGCTAGGTGTGAAATAATTGAAATTTTAATGAACAATTTATAGTTGAATTTCTAAGGACCCCAGGCATTTAGTGATGGCTGCTCTTTGAAATACCCATGAATGAAAATGACCCCAGGTAACTGAACAACACTCACTCTACAGATGTGTGTAGTATACAGTCAAATAATGAAATAAAGCCTCACAGAATACTGATTGCACTTGACAAGCTCTTCCTTGTAATTGTTGCTGAAATAAAGAAACTGACATGCAGAATTGGTCCACAGCTTCATTACAGATTTTGTTAGACACAGTATTGGGGAAGAAAATAATATGACATTATTGAAAGTGAAAGTGGCTCTTTTGGACATATTCTGACTGCCAGTTACTCCAATTTTCTGAACAACAACAAAAACAGCTTTGTCCAAACTACACAATAGCAACTGATTCATTTCATGGGTAAAAAATCGGGCAGTTTATTAAACAGGAAAATATTAAAACGTTCAGACTCTCAAAAATGCAATCAAATATGTCATGTCCTCCATCATATCTACTGTATAATCAATTCCCAAATGCTAGCTGCTTAACTTACATGACATTGAAAATATTTCCATGAATATATAAAAAGTGAATGAAAAGTAATAAACCCAGGACTAATAAGTTTACTACACACACTACATTTTTATAACCATCTGTTAATCCCCCCAGCCTCACAACTTCTCAGCTAACTAGAATATACAATCAACCAAGATATCCCAACTCCTAACCATGCTTTATAAAAAAGCATTTATTGTATTTCCCATGCAAAGAAAAGTTTCAGTGGAAGTTGATCTGTGTCTGCCAATCACTGAAACAACTTCTAAGGAAGAAGCAAGTTCCAGGGCCTTAATGAAACAGAAAATGAAAATTCACTTTGAAGAGTTTGCTCCATAAATAGAATTGGAAATGTGTAGAGTCAATTAATCTAGTCAAGGATAAAACATAAACATTGAGAGTTTAAGCACCAGTGGGGCAGATTAGTCATTTTCTCAAAAGAAGACTCAGAGGATGGCAGATAGCATATTCCTTAATTTAAAAAGAAAAAATTACCAACGTCATAAGGTCAGCTTACAACCCAAATTTGCTCTCTCACATTCTGATTTTCTTATGGATGATTTTGAAGGCCTTTGTTACGTGTAAAATCAATAATTGGTCACCTTCCTTTTACCTTTCCTTTCTCCTTCCCTCCCTCCCTCCCTTCCTTCCTAATTAATAATTAAGATCATTCTTGTTTTATCCTAGATATACAAGGTCTCTGTCATTACTACCTCTAAGTTTGTCTCTGTTACATTTTTAAGTTGTTAATTCCCTTTCAGCATCCTGATCTATAACATGGAGAGATAATCTCTGACACATGAAATGACTGAGAGTCATAGAGAGTCATAGATGAATAACATGCAGGGGACCTAGTCCAGTTCATAGTGGGTTGCTCTCCTTCCTTCCTCAATCAAGGAACCTTGGTAAAGTAGTTAATGCTCACTCTTTCATATCAAAGCACTCTACTGCAGAATTCTGCTCTGGGTAATGGCCTATATCTCAACATTTGCCTAATATCAACTTTAGTCTGTCACTTATCCTGTTCTCTGAGGGCTCTGGTCACATCTAAGAGATAGGGGTATTAGTATAAAAGGAATACACATCAGCAGCTATTTGGATGTACAAATTTTCTGTATAAGAAATTTTAACAGTCAACTTCAGAGAGCAATGTCCTACCCTAAGAAATCAGCTTGATGAAGAATGTTTCAGATGACCTAGCAGGTTTATGCAAGATACTTTTACCTTATTAAGTCTTTCCATGCCCATTAAATGCTACCATGTGCAAGTTATATATGTGCATTGTAAATCCTGGTTCACAGTATAGTACGAGCAAAACAACAAAATAGAGTTTTTGCCATTACTATTTTGGTTTAAAAAATGCTAATATTTCACATATCTTATTATTGTCTTCATGTTACTTTTTAAGTAACTTCAAACAAGGCATTCATGTATAATGGTATTAGATTTTAATGCAAACTGAGTTAGGTTTTCCAATATAATCACAAATATTTTTTCTCTGCTTAAAATGAATGTCACATCTAAGATAGAGAAGGGAAAAGACTCAAAAATACAACTGAGTTAGAATGGTACAAGGCACAAATTTACAACTATAGAAATACTTACAGGAATACAACAGCTAAGGCTATTTTATTCATTAAGGACACAATTGGCTGGTGTTTTCTAGAAGCTGATGGCAGGTGAAGCAGAGCAAACTAATTTAATTCCCAGAAGAAATAATAAAGATGGATTTTTTTTCATCTGTACTTGAATATAGAGGGGAAGAAGAATAATTTTTTTTTAGCAATGTCCCTTCTCCCACAGATCATCCAGCTATTCATTTACTGATATACCTCAAATGTGTGATGAGACACAGACTTTTACTTTCCCAAATAACAACTTTGGAACATCCTTCTTTCCCTATACAAGCATGGTATTGGGAAATACCTTTTAACTAATGTTCAACAAAAGACATTTAACATAATGGTGGTGTTAGTGCTCAGAATGGATGGTGAGCAGGGCAGATGGGAAGAACATAAACTTGGGAAATATTTTGGAACCACAGAAAATACTTGAAATAAAACCTGCTTCATATTATTTGCATCTATTTAAAAATATAAAACTTTGTCTTTAGACAGTAAATGAAAAAAAAAGTATAAATGCTTTGTTATGAAGGGACCTATAACCACCACACTTGAATTATCTTCCTGAGCCCAGGTCATTTTTTATTGCATTTTGTTTTTCTAGATGTCCTAGTTTCAGTCCAGCACTCCCTGTTTTATCTAGTCGTCAGATTTCAGTTTAGTTCAGTTCATTTCAGTCTCTCAGTCATGTTCGACTTTTCGCGACCCCATGGACTGCAGCATGCCAGGCCTCCCTGTCTATCACAAACTCCCGGAGTTTACTCATACTCATGTCCATTGAGTCGGTGATGCCATCCAGCCATCTCATCCTCTGTCATCCCCTTCTTCTCTTGCCCGCAATCTCTCCCAGCATCAGGGTCTTTTCCAATGAGTCAGCTCTTCACATCAGGTGGCCAAAGTATTGGAGTTTCAGCTTCAACATCAGTCCTTCCAATGATATCTCAGATTTAGGGACTAGTTAATATGACCTTGACTTAAATCATAGGCAAATCATATATGGATTATTTTGAATATGAGTATCCATTACGTTCATGTTTGTGGAAAAAGTAAGGATTCAATAACAAGTCTCAGATGCTGTCCTAACAGATAATATAAACTGATTACATTACATGGTTCAGCACTTTTGTAATAATTTTTGAAATATACAAATAGAAAAATAATTTGGCCCAATGTATCTGACATTTGACCCATGTTTACTGGTTCACCAGTATTGATTATTTATAGCTGGTATCCATTGTTTGGTCCAGTTAAATTTTTGATGCTAACCATTGTCTGTAGATACTGGAAAATATACAAGTGATTTTATTATTTTTAATTTAAAAGACTATCATCTTCCAAGGTCTCTGAAATTAACCTCTGACTAGATGAGGATCTCCAGATAAATGTGATGATTTTAACCTAGTCTATACCAGTCTGGGCACATTCAGTCATTTTTTCTTTGGTTATCTATGGAATTATAAATAGCACAAGTATAAGCAACAGGGTACAGCTAACTAACTAATATAATACCATGTAAATATGTAGCTATATTTTTATAATTTCCCAAGAACTTTTAAAAATTACATGGTTTATCTAACTAATTAATCTATATATATTTCTCTATATATCTATATATCATTATATCTATCTATCTATATAGATATCTCTCTATATATTTTATAAATTAAAAATATCTATTTTATTATAGTTGATTTAAATGTATATATATATATATATACTAGATATATCTAGTTATAGACTAGTTATAGTAGGCTCGAGGTAGATATCTAGTTATATCTAGTATGTATATATATATATATCTATATCTATATATTTAGATATACCTAAAAATATATTTTCTAAATGAGAAATATGTATTTTATTATAGTTGGTTTAAATGTATTGTTAATTTCTATTGTACTCATTTTTATTTCACTCATTTCTATTGGAATCATAAAGTGATTGTTATACATTGTATATTCTTTTTTATATTCTTCTTTATTATAACTTGCCACAAGATTTTGAATATAGTTCCTTGTTGTTTATCCATTAAATGGATATAGGAGTTTGTGAATATCATACTCCTAATCCAACCCTCTCCCACACTGCCTCCACCTTGGCAAACCACAAGCCTCTTCTCTATGAGATATTTCTGTTTCAAAGATGAGTTCATTTGCGTCACATTTTAGATTCTTCATATAGATGATATTGTATGGTATCTGTCTTTGTTTTTCTGACCTACTTCACATCGTATGATAATCTCTAGCTCCATCTATATTGCTTCAAATGTCACTGTTTCATTACTTTTTTATGGCTATAGTATTCCATTGTATAAGTGTACTATATGCTCTTTCTCCATCAATTTGTCAATGGCTTGATTTAGGTTATTTCCATATCTTGTTATAATTAGAAACTCATGTGAATGATGCTGGTATGAAGAGAGGAGTGTATGTATTTTTTCAATTAGAGTTTTGTTTGGATATACTCCAATACTTTTTCCACCTCGTGCAAAGAGTTGGCTTATTGGATAAGACCCTGATGCTGGAAGGGTCTGGAGGGCAGGAGGAGAAGGGGATGACAGAGGATGAGATGGCTGGATGGCATCACCAACTTGATGGACGTGAGTCTGAGTAAACTCCGGGAGTTGGTGATGGACAGGGAGGCCTGGCGTGCTGTGATTCATGGGGTCGCAAAGAGTCTGACACGACTGTATGACTGAACTGAACTGAACTGATCCCAGAAGTAAGATTGCTGGATCAGATGGGGACACTATTTTTAGTTTGTTGTGTATTTTCTAAATTGCCTGAGATATTATTAATACATGGATACTGAGGGAATTTTTAATACTTTACGAGATAGCATTTAGGCTTTTTATTCTCCATAGAGATGTTTTCATTTCACAGAATGGGTGTTTGTTGAACAAAACATGACTTTTTATAAATGGTTATAATAATTAATGAATGTTTTGGGTACCCAGATGTTATTAACTCAGTTATTAGACTATGGGTCCATCTATTCACTACACTCGTTGAAGGGTCTACAAATTATTGCATCTTCCACCCTCTGACAAGCTCATAGTAGGCTTGCGGTAGATGCTTATTCACTAGATGATCAAATAAACTGCTTTAGTGACTGAAACATCACAATTTGCAGGGTTAGACCTCTGGAATGTCTTTACAGATCTATTCAGAATTGCCAACATGGACAATATTCTTGATTCAGTTAATTTTGAGAAGTGCTTGATGTTTAACCAGATTTTAACATTTTAAATAACAATCTGTGACACTAAGGGTGGTACATTTAAAAATACATCTTTTTCCAACGTTTATAACAAGAAAAACTTACTATGTCCTGTTGATTATTTAAAATAATTTATAAAATTAGAAACTCAAAAGAGTTTTTTGGAGGCACAAAAATTGCATTTGTTTTGACCAAAGTAATTATTAACATGACTGAGCAGTCAATTAGGCCAAAGATCTTAGACTATCTTTTGAGTCCTTAAATGATGTATGGGACTAGTTGATTGTGTCATAGTACTGGGTATAGAAGAAAAGAAATGCAAAAATGGAAAATGGTTGTCTAAGGAGGCCTTACAAATAGCTGTGAATAGAAGTGAAGCAAAAGGCAAAGGAGAAAAGGAAAGATATAAGCATCTGAATGCAGAATTCCAAAGAATAACAAGGAGAGATAAGAAAGCTTTCCTCAGCTATCAATGCAAAGAAATAGAGGGAAAAAAATAGAATGGGAATGTTTAAGAGCTCTTCAAGAAAATTAGAGACACCAAGAGAACATTTCATGCAAAGATGGGCTCAATAAAGGAGAGAAATGGTATGGACCTAACAGAAGCAGAAGATGTTAAGAAGAGGTGGCAAGAATACACAGAACTATACAGAAAAGATCTTTACAACCCAGATAATCACGATGGTGTGATCATCAACGTAGAACCAGACATCCTGGAATGCAAAGTTACATGGACCTTAGGAAACATCACTAAGAAAAATCTAGTGGAAGTGATGGAATTCCAGTTGAGCTGGTTCAAATCCTAAAAGGTGATGCTGTGAAAGTGCTGCACTCAATATGCCATCAAATTTGGAAAACTCAGCAGTGGCCACAGTGTCTTTCATGCCAGTCTCAAAGAAAGGCAATGCCAAAGAATGCTCAAACTCCCACATAATCACAGTCATCTCACATGCTAGTAAAGTAATACTCAAAATTCTCCAAGCCAGGCTTCAATAGTATGTGAATCTTGAACTTCCAGATGTCCAAGCTGGATTTAGAAAAGGTAGAGGAACCAGAGACCAAATTTTTAACATCTGTTAGATCACTGAAAAAGCAAGACATTTTCAGAAAAAAATATCTACTTCTGCCTTATTGACTATGCCAAAGCCTTTGATGTGTGGACAACAAACTCTGGAAAATTCTTCAAGAGATAGGAATATCAGACCACCTGACCTGCCTCTTCAGAAATCTGTATGCTGGCCAAGAGGCAACAGTTAGAATTGGGCATGAAGCAACAGACTGGTTCCAAATTGGAAAAGGAGTACGTCAACTCTGTATATTGTCATCTTGCTTATTTAACTTCTATGCAGAGTACATCATGAGAAACACTGGGCTGGATGAAACCCAAGCTGGAATCAAGATTTCCGGGAGAAATAGCAATAACCTCAGATATACAGATGACACCACCCTCGTGGCAGAAAGCAAAGAACAAGAGTCTCTTGATGAAAGTGAAAGAAGGAAGTGAAAAAGTTGGCTTAAAACTCAACATTCAGAAAACTAAGATCATGGCATCCGGTCCCATCACTTCACGGCAAATAGGTGGAGAAACAGTGGAAACAGTGGCTGACTTTTTTTTTTGGGGGGGGAGGGGCCTCCCAAATCACTGCAGATGGTAAATGCAGCCATGAAATTAAAAAAAACAAAAACAAAAACAAAAACAAATAAACACTTGCTCTTTGGAAGAAAAGTTATGACCGACCTAGATAGCATACTAAAAAGCAGAGAGATTACTTTGCCAACAAAGGTCTGTCTAGTCAAAGCTATGGTTTTTCCAGTAGTCATGTATGGATATGAGAGTTGGATTATAAAGAAAGCTGAGTGCTGAAGAATTGATGTTTTTGAACTCTGGTTTGGGGAAGACTCTTGAGAGTCCCTTGGACTGCAAGGAGATCCAACCAGTCCATCCTAAAGGAGATAAGCCTTGAGTATTCATTGTAAAGAGTGGTGCTGAAGCTGAAACTCCAATACTTTGGCCACCTGTTGGGAAGAACTAACTTATTTGATAAGACTCTGATGCTGGGAATGATTGAAGGCAGAAGGAGAAGGGGATGACAGAGGATCAGATGATTGGATGGCATCACCGACTCAATGAACAGAGTTTGAGTAAACTCCAGCAGTTGGTGATGGACAGGGAGGCCTGGCGTGTTGCAGTCCATGGGGTCTCACAGAGTCAGACAAGACTGAGTGACTGAACTGCTGTGAATTGAGCGAAATAAATCTTAAAAATCACAAGGAGGATACTGCAAAATTACAGTACTTAGTAAACAACAAGAAAAAAAGCAATTAGCAACAATTAAACTCAGGGAAAATTAGTTGCTGTTGTTCAGTCTCTCAGTCATGTCTGACTCTGCGAATCTGTGGACTGCAGCACACCAGGCTTCCTGGTCCTTCACCATCTCCCAGAGCTTGTTGAAACTCATGTTCATTGAGTTGCTGATGCGATCCGACTTTCTCATCCTGTCATCTCCTTCTCTTCCTGCCTTCAATCTTCCCCAATATCAGACTTTTTTCTAATGAGTTGGCTCTTCACATCAGACGGTCAAAGTATTGGATCTTCAGCTTAAGCATTAATCCTTCCAATAAATATTCAGGATTGATTTCCTTCAAGATTGACTGGTTTGATCTCCTTGTAAAAGTAGTAAAAGAGACTACTCTCAAGAGTCTTCTCTATGACCACAGTTCAAAAGCATCAATTCTTCGATGCTTAGTCTTCTTTATGGTTCAGGTCTCACAATCATACATCAGTTCAGTTCAGTTCAGTTCAGTCGCTCAGTCATGTTCGACTCTTTGCGACCCCATGAATTGCAGCACGCCAGGCCTCCCTGACCATCACCAACTCCCAGAGTTCACTCAGACTCACGTCCATTGAGTCAGTGATGCCATCCAGTCATCTCATCCTCTGTTGTCCCCTTCTTCTCCTGCCCCCAATCCTTCCCAACATCAAAGTCTTTTCCAATGAGTCAACTCTTCACTTGAGGTGGCCAAAGTACTGGAGCTTCAGCTTTAGCATCATTCCTTCCAAAGAAATCCCAGGGTTGATCTCCTTCAGAATGGACTGGTTGGATCTCCTTGCGGTCCAAGGGACTCTCAACAGTCTTCTCCAAAACCACAGTTCAAAAGCATCAGTTCTTTTGTGCTCAGCCTTCTTCATAGTTCAACTCTCACATCCATACATGACTACTGGAAAAACCATAGCCTTGACTAGGCGAACCTTAGTCAGCAAAGTAATGTCTCTGCTTTTCAATATGCTATCTAGGTTGGTCATGACTTTTCTTCCAAGGAGTAAGCCTCTTTTAATTTCATGGCTGCAGTCACCATCTGCAGTGATTTCGGAGCCCCAAAAAATAAAGTCTGACATTCTTTCTACTGTTTCCCCATCTATTTCCCATGGAGTGACGGGACCAGATGCCATGATCTTCGTTTTCTGAATGTTGAGCTTTAAGCCAATTCATTCACTCTCCTCTTTCACTTTTATCAAGAGGCTTTTTAGTTCCTCTTCACTTTCTGCCATAAGAGTGGTTTCATCTGCATATCTGAGGTTATTGATGTTTCTCCCGGCAATCTTGATTCCAACTTGTGTTTCTTCCAGTCCAGCGTTTCTCATGATGTACTCTGCATAGAAGTTAAATAAGCAGGGTGACAATATACAGCCTTGATGTATTCCTTTTCCTATTTGGAACCAGTCTGTTTTCCCATGTTCAGTTCTAACTGTTGCATCCTGGCCTGCATACAGATTTCTCAAGAGGCAGGTTGAGTGGTCTGGTATTCCCATCTTTCAGAATTTTCCACAGTTTATTGTGATCCACATGACTACTGGAAAAATCATAGCTCTAATTTTATAGACTGTTGTCACAAAGTAATGTCTCTGCTTTTTAATATGCTATCTAGGTTGGTCATAGCTTTTCTTCCAAGGAGCAATTGTCTTTTAATTTCATGGCTGCAGTCAACATCTGCAGTGATTTTAAAGACAAAGAAAATAAATTCTGTCTCTGTTTCCATTTTTTCTCCATCTATTTTCCATGAAGTGATGGGACCAGATACCATGATCTTAGTTTTCTGAATGTTAAGTTTTAAGCCAACTTTTTCAGTCTTCTCTTTCACTTTAATCAAGAGGCTCTTTAGTTCCTCTTCACTTTCTGCCATGAAGGTGGTGACATCTGCATATCTGAGGTTATTGATATTTCTCCCAGCGATTTTGATTACAGCTTGTGCTTCAGCCAACTTAGCATTTCACATGAGGTAATCTGCATATATGTTAAATAAGCACTGTGGCAATATACAGTTTTGGCGATCTCCTTTCCCAGTTTTTGTTCTAACCATTGCTTCTTGACCTTTTATGGGTTTTTCAGGAGGCAGGTAAGGTGGTTTGGTATTTCCATCACTTAAATAATTTTCCTGTTTGTTGTGGTCCCCACAATCAAATGCTTTAGTGTAGTCAATAGATCAGAAGTAAATGTTTTTCTGGAACTCTCTTGCTTTTTCTGTGATCCATCAGATGTTGAAAATTTAGTCTCTGTTTCCTCTACCTTTTTCTAAATCCAGCTTGAACATTTGGAAGTTTTCAGTTTATGTACTGTTGAAGCATGGTTTGGATACTTTTGAGCATTACTTTTCTAGCATGTAAAATTAGTGCAATTGCGCAGTAGTTTGAGCCTTCCTTGACATTGTGTTTCTTTGGGATTGGAATGAAAACTGACCTTTTCCAGTCCTACAGCCATTTTTGAGTTCCATATTTGCTAGCATATTGAGTGCAGCACTCTAACAGCATCATCTTTTAGGATTTGAAATATCTTAACTGGAATTCCACACCTCTACCAACTTTTTTTGCAGTGATGGTTTTTAAGGCCCACTTGACTTTGCATTTCTGCATTTCTGGCCCTAAGTGAGTATTACACCATCATTATTATCTGGGTCATTGTGATTTTTTTTTTTTTTGGTATAGGTTTTCTGTGTATTTTTGCCACCTCTTCTTAATATCTCCTGCTTCTAGGAGGTCCATAGCTTTTCTGTCCTTTATTGTGCCCATCTTTGCATGAAATTGTCCCTCGGTGTCTCTAACTTTCTTGAAAACATCTCTAGTCTTTCTCATTCCATTATTTTCCTCTATTTCTGTGCACTGCTCACTTAAGGCTTTCTTATCTCTACTTGCTATTCTTTGGAACTCTGCATTCAGCAGGGTATAACATTCGTTTTCTCGTTTGCTTTTTACTTCTCTTCTTTTCTCAGCTATTTGTAAGGCCTCCTCAGCCAACCATTTTGCCTTGTTGCATTTCTTTTTATTGGGGATAATTTTAATTACCGCCTCTTGTACAGTGTTATTAACCTCCCTCCATAATTCTGCAAGTACTCTGTCTATTCTATCTAATCCCTTAAATTTTATTATTTCCACTGTATTGATTCAGATCATACCTGAATGGCCTATTGGTTTTCCCTTCTTTCTTCAATTTAAGTTTGAATTTTGCAATAAGAAGTTCATGATATGAGCCATAGTTAGCTCCCAGTCTTGTATTTGCTGACAGTATGGAACAGTATGAGCCTTTCCATCCTTAGCTGCAAAGGATATAATCAATCTTATTTTGTTGTTGACCATCTTATCATATCAAGGTATAGAGTCATCTCTTGTGTTGTTGGATGAAGGTATTTACTATGACCAGTGTGTTATCTTGGCAAACCTCTGTTAGTCTTTACCCTGCTTCATTTTGTACTCCAAGGCTAAGCTTGCCTGTTATTCCAGGTATCTCTTGACTTCCCACTTCTGCATTCCAGTCCCCTATGATGAAAAGGACATTTTTTCACTATTAGTTGTAGAAGGTCTTATAGGTCTTCATAAAATCATTCAACTTCAGCTCCTTCAGCATTAGTGGTTGGGACATAGACTAAGATTACTGTGATATTGAATGGTTTACCTTGGAAATGAACAGAAATAATTTTGTCATTTTTGAGATTAAACCCAAGTACTGCATTTTGGACTCTTTTGTTGACTATGAGGGCTACTCAATTTCTTGCCCCCAGTAGTTGATATAATGGTGCTCTGAATTCAATTCACCCATTCTGGTCCATTTTTGTTGACTGACTCCTAAAATGTTGATATTCACTCTTGACTTCTCCTGTTTCTCCACTCCCAGTTTATCTTGATTCATAGACTTAACATTCCAGGTTCCTATGCAATATTGTTCTTTACAGCCTCAGACTTTACTTCCACCACCAGACAGATCCACAACTGGACATTGTTTTTGCTTCGATACAGCTTCTTCACTCCTCTGGAGCTATTTCTCTGCTCTTCTCCAGTTGCTCTCCTACCAACCAGGGGAGTTCATCTTTCCCTGTTATATCTTATTGCACTTCCATACTGTTCAAGGGGTTCTCAAGCCAATATACTGAAGTGATTTGCCATTCCTTTCTCCAATGACAATTATTAATAAAGTGCAATTTTTCTCTTTTTTTTGGTTCCTAATTAGATCCATCTCTACCCTACCATTACTACTGTAACCTTTTAATTCTCAGGCTATTGAACCATGGCAGTGATGTGTCCTGCAACAGAACTTACATACCACAGAGAAATGGCAATGACCATCATGTAGAATCTACACAGCTGATAATTAAATCTATTCCCCAAGAAGTGAATCAGGAGATAGTTCCATGTTGCTCCTAAACATACAACCCATATGCTCCTCAAAACAATGGGTAGAATCTCAGCTCTGCCACTTACTCGCTTGAGGTCTTGGCCAAATTACTTAAACTGTAGAGACCTTAGTCTCCTTGTTTGTGAAATGAGGCCAACATGTCTACTGCTTAGAGGTGTTTTGATAAAAGTTGAAAAAAATTGAAAGGTCAACTGTCTAGCATTTAAGATCCTCATTACATTGTGCTTTTCAGGCCACCCAGACCTGACCAAGAACTTCTAAGTCTTTTGAAAATTTTGAGGCTAGCTTTGAGCTCAGATAACAGACTACAATCTTTACTCAAATTTTGAAGACAATGTTGAAAAATCACTTGTAGTGATACATAGGAACAAAGCTGAAAATATCTATGAATTTCAAATTATATCTTCTGTCATATCAGAATCTAATTTTAAACATTAAAAAAAATTTGATCCTTTCTCTGATCATCTTTTATTCCAATGCTTCTTATAAAGGGATCAACTTGCGTTCATACAAAATGTTTTCTGAAAAATACTTTGGAAGGTCAAGCATTTTATTTTTTATTTTTTTACAAAAAAATTCTGAAACAACTAGGGGGCATTGCTATCAAGTCATAGTTCAACTTAGGTGTAAAAAATGGAATTCAGTTTTTTTTTTTTTTTTTTTTTAAGATGAAGGATGTGATAGAATGAATTGTGTGGATGTCAAATTCATGATAAATATACACTGCCATATTCTCAGAAACTTATGATCCCCAAATAATCTTTGATTCTTACATAAGAATGAGGCCTACCTTTTTGAGATGTTATTTGGTTGTTAATATCTTTACCACCATTCTTTCTCTTTTCTGCACTATTCCAATCTCAGTTTGGGTTCTTATCAGTTCTTATCTAGACTTAGCAAACACCTCTTCCTTACCATTGTGTCTAAAGATTTGTTTTCCAAAGTTCTGCTTTTCTCTTTGAGAGACAAACTCATTTGGGGGTCTGGACCCTGGCATCAGGAATGTCTGGGTTTGCACCTTGGATTCTCTATGGACTTTGGAATATTAGGTAAATTGATTAAGCTGACTTAGTCTTGGATTCTTCCTAGATTTGCTTCCTGTAATTGCACCTTTCTGTCTTAAATCATCAGTTTTTGGATAACAGATTATTTGCTTGTTAAAAATAGACCTTAATTTTTAATCTTAAAAAAAAAAATGAACAGGGAATCCCCTGTTAGTCCAGTGGTTGGGAGTCCACCTGCCAATGCAAGGAACATGGGTTCAATCCCTGATCCAGGAAGATTCCACCTTCTGCAGGGAAACTAAGCCCATGCACCACAACTACTAAGGCTGCACACCCTAGAGCCCATGCTCTGAAGCATGGCTCAAGAGAAGCCACTGCAATGAGAAGCATATCCATCACAATAGAAAGTAGTCCCCACTCTCTGCAACTTGAGAAAGGCCACACAGAGCACTGAAGACCCAGCACAGCCTAAATTAAATACATAAATTTTAAGAAATTAACAGATCAAAAAAATAATTTTCTCCCTTAATCTTGCATCTCTCCTCGAGATTCTCCTTCATTTCCTTGTTCCTCTCTTAATTTCTCTGGATAGGTTATTGCACTTGCCTCCAGTTCTCCCCTTCTACCCCTTCACATGGCACTCCACTAGGTCCTCAGCTGCTACTTGTCTTTGAAATGTGCTTTCATGCTGTTACGTGATTTTTATCCTTTTGTTATAGCTCATGTTCCTCCCCTTCTCACCTCTCCCTTCCCAATTCTAAATAATCTCATTTGTTTCTTAATTTTATCTAATGTCTGTATGCTGATACCTCCAAAATTAGAATTCCACACAAAGGAAAAAAAATTGTATACTCATCATATTTATAATATCAAACTTTACATAACCAAATAAAATCTTTATATTTAATCATCTGAAACCTCAAGTGTTTCCCACTTCCACGTCAGTTACTACTTTTCATTTATTGGTCTGAGCAAAATAAAAAAATAATAAAAAAGCAAGACATTGTTAACCATTTATCCTTAACCCAAATTTCTGAACATTGTCCCTAACATGGGCCTAGTTGTGTAGATATTGTAGTTACTTGATTTATGCATCCCTGATACCATTTAGGGATGGTATCAGGCTTTAAGCCTAAAGAAGGGGAAGTCCATGAGTGCAGAACACCTTCAGAAGAGATTTATATTCAATACTGATATATTCTATCAGTAGTGCTACCTGATTATCAACTTGTAATAATATTAAATACTGTACCTCTGATGTCTCTGATAGGAATCAGCCTGACTGACTTTTACCTCCAAAACATACATCCACGTTATCTCCACTTAGCTGCAAACCATACCTTTCTCAGGCCACCATGTCTATTCCAAAGACTGTACTATGTTATGATTGGATTGCTTGCAACTTCTCTTGCCTACTCTACAGCCAATTCTTCAGAAGACATGCAGAGGAATTTTCTTTAAAGCAGTGCTGTGGTCTGAATGTTTGTGTTCTTCCAAAATTCGTGTTAAAATGTTAACCTCCAAAAGTAATGATAGTAGGTGAGGCCATTTTGCCTCATGATGGGATTAGTGGGCTCTTCTAACAAATGACCTCACAGAACCCCCACTCTCTTTCCCCATGTGAGGAAACAATGAGAGGTCTACAATGGGAAAAGAGCCCTCACTCAGGACTGTGGGCATAGGCTTCCAACCTCAGACTGTGGGAATAAATTTCTGTTGTTTATAAGCCACCTAGTCAGTGGATTTTGATATAACAGCCCAAATGGAATAGAGTGGGTAGCGATCATATAATCTCAAACAGCTGGTGAAAACCCTCCAGTGAATCCCACTGTAGCTGGAATATATAGTCTACATTTCCTGCCACTGGCTAGAGGGACTATTTGTTCTGTATATTGTCTCTGCAGCCAATTCACCTTGATCTGTTCTCTTCCTCAGATGCCTTCAGAGACAGTGGTCCCTCTTCAGTCACTAGACCAGCATTGCTCAGTATGACAGCTGTGACTAATGATCCTTTAAAATATGATCACCTTATTTTTATATTCTAGATGCATCTGTTCTGTAAGTGTAAAATGCCACATTTCAAAAGTAGCTTAAAAGTTGATTTGCTGTATTGTGCTGCTCTTAATCTCTCAGTCACGTCTGACTCTTTGCAAACCCTTGGACTGCAGCCTGCCAGGTTCCTCTGTGGGATTTTCCAGGCAAGAATACTGGAGTGGATATAAAGATCCAGGAATTGAACCAGGGTCTCCTGTGTTGCAGCTGGATTCTTTGCCAACTGAGCTACCAGGGAAGCCCAAAAGTTAATGTAAAAAATATTAATTTTATTGATAATATTTATAAAGGTTACTATTTTAGATGTACTAGGTAAACTACAGAAAACTTAAAAAATATAAAAATTAACCATTTTTACTTTTCTAATGTGGCTTCTAGATAATTTAAATTTTTTTATGTGTCTTGCATTATATTCCTGAACTTCCCAGGTGGTTCAGTGGTTAAAAAAAAAAAAAAAATCATCTACGAATTCAGGAGACACAAGTTTGATCCCTGGGTTGGGAAGAGCCCCTGGAGGAGAAAATGGCATCCCACTCAAATATTGTTGCCTGGAACATTCCATGGGCAGAGGAGCCTGGTGGGCTATAGTCCATGGGTCACAAAGTGTTAGATACGACTGAGTTACTGAGCATACAGGCAAGAATTATATTTCTAGTGGACTGGGTATTTGTAGAATAGACTAAACTTGCATTTCAGAAACTTATTTTTCTTTCTAGTTGTCTTCTCCTTTGATACTCTCCCACCAAAATCTCACTTGATTGTTTCTCAGATCTCACTTCAAATTATACCTCCACAAAATGCCTTTACTGGGTCACCTTAGATAAAATTCAATAGCTCCCTTGCTTTATCTTATTTACTTTTAGTGATATTTCTTATATCATTTAACTCTCAGTCTTTATAATTCTCATAAATTATCACTAAAATTTTTTGTCATATATGAGTTAATTGAAGAGAGATGTTTTCTATACTGTTGATTTGTATGATTTAGACTCTTATTATAGTGACTGGGAAGTTATAGATACTCAACTTATAGTCATTGGGTAATTAAGAATGAATGACTTCCTAGTTGATTACCTATAATGTCATTCTTTGAATTTCTAGTTTGACCTGCTCCAAGCCTAACATTCCCCAAATTGAAGAAAACCATTTCATTTGATGTCATGGAAGAGTATTTGAATAGAAGTATGGAAAAGATAAACTGAGATACATCTGTCATCTTAATGAACATGTGTCTAGCTTCATTTCTTATTGTCATGAGGGAACACACATGGGTTTTGAATTTCCTAAGGAGGTTTTGCATAATCTTGGGTACAAATTAATTATTCAATAGATTCATGATGATTTTTTTCCCTTGATCCAAAGGGAGCAGATGCAGCAAGTCTTTAATTGAAACTGATTCTTTTAAAACACAAATAGATTCATCTGTAGTTAGTTTCTCTACAAAGATTCCCATGGAAACTCACAAAAAGTGTGGAAAAATGACAAACAAAGATATTAAATTACTTTAGGCTCACCAAATGATATTTACTTGAATTTCTTACTTTCTTGCTCTTTTACATGACATAGATAATGAGCTAATTTCTTTAATGGTTTGATCAATATTATATTGCCAGTGTAAACAATCAGAAATGCATTTGTTGTGGAGTCTCTAAAAAATGAGGTAGAGACAGAGAAATACAGTGGAGAGATTGGTGAATATATAGACTCCTAAACTGGAGTACTTTCCACAGAAATATTTTCCTTTCTTATCTGATGCTAATACTTTGAAAGAGAGAAGTTGATTCTCCTTAGGTTACTTTCTAAGGTGAAGGAAACTAGTTCTTACCTTGTGTACAGGATGCAGAGTTGTACCTTCCATATTCCTTTGAAGAAGAGACTTGTCAGCTTTTATGGTCACCCAATAGCCTCTGTTAGCATCGTGATGGTCAGCCCTGGCTTTCAAGCTGAGGTAACCCCTTGGGGTGGCTGCCAGTCAGTGATTGAGAAAGTGGTGGTACAAGGGCCCAGCCATACCCAATATGGCATTCCTGCAATGGGCAAGCCTTACTCTGAAGCTCCCTGTCCGGCTGATAGAAGATATAGGCATTCCTTTCTGGCTTACTACACTCTGTATAATCGGCTCCAGTTTCATCCACCTCATTAGAACTGATTCAAATGTATTCTTTTAAATGGCTGAGTAATACTCCTTTGTGAATATGTACCATAGCTTTCTTATCCATTTATCTGCTTATGAACATCTAGGTTGCTTCCATGTCCTGGCTATTATAAACAGTGCTGCGATGAACATTGGGGTATACGTGTCTCTTTCAATTTTGGTTTCCTCGACCCAGAAGGGGGATTGCTGGGTCATAAGGCAGTTCTATTTCCAGTTTTTTAAGGAATCTCCACACTGTTCTTCATAGTGGCTGTACTAGTTTTCATTCCCACTAACAGTGTAAGAGGATTCCCTTTTCTCCACACCCTCTCCAGCATCTATTACTTGAAGACTTTTGGATAGCAGACATTCTGACTGGCATGAAATGGTACCTCATTGTGGTTTTGACTTACATTTTACCAATACCATATACTAACGCATATATGTGGAATGTAGAAAGATGGTAATGATAACCCTGTATGTGAGACAGCAAAAGAGACAGAGATGTTTAGAACAGTCTTTTGGACTCTGAGGGAGTGGGAGAGGGTGGGATGTTTTGGGAGAATGGCATTGGAGCACGTGTAATATCATGTAAGAAATGAATCGCCAGTCTAGATTCGATGCAGGATATAGGATGCTTGGGGCTGATGCACTAGGATGACCCAGAGGGATGGTTATGGGAAGAGAGGTGGAAGGGGGTTTCAGGATTGGGAACACGTGTAAACCCGGGGAAGATTCATGTTGATGTATGGCAAACCAATACAATATTGTAAAGTAATTAGCCTCCAATTAAAATAAATAAATTTTAATAAATAAATAAACTCTGTGTCCATTAAAAAAAAAAAAAAGAAGAAGATTTAGGCATTCCTTCTTTTTCCTTTCACTATTGTTACTTTCCAGAGTGGCACAACCAAGTCTGACCCAGGATATGCATCCTGGAGAGCTTGAATTGTGATCCTTGTGTTGTCTGTCCTGGACCTGTAGTAGCTGCCTGGTATTGTCTATCAGTAAGTCATCTAGGAAAGTAATAACCACAACAGAAACAGCTTGTCTTCCTCCATCTACCTCCCACCCTCCTCCCCACTCTCCCCTACCTCCTTGCTTTCTCCATCTCTCCCTTTCTTTACTCTTTTTCCTTCAAAAAAATTTTGTTTCTGAACACTCAGTCCTAAGACATACAATGGCAAACAAGAGCAATAACACACAATGTCCACTCTCATAGGTGCTTATTCAGTAGTAAGACTTGATTTTAAACATTCAGGGTCAGAACATGACTGGAAATTTTGGGGAAACATTAGACATAATCTCCATTAAGCCAATATACACACAGTACAAAATTTGCATTTCAGATTGTTTATTTACCAAAGAAAGTGGACTTTGTATCTACCATAGATCTATACAGATTCACTTATGTTATTTTAAAAGACAATCAGAATAACTTTCTTACTTATATCTATTTATGTAAGTCTTGATTTGCTAGAGTTAGAAGAATCTGGAAATCTGGAGGAAAAAAAATGTTGTTGGTAATCTTTATGGATGTAGGAATCATTTATGTAGGTCATATAATCAATATACCCACTATTAATTAGATATGGCATGTTGACAATGCAGATCCTGTCCCACTCTGTGGTATAAAAAGAAGTCCCATTTGAAACATAAATATCTAATTGATAAAATATTTTCCCTTGTAGATATGTATGCATACAGAATAAGAACAATATTTCATTTTATTACATCTGGAATTAAAAATTCCAGAAAACAAATTAACTTTCTAGAAATACATTTGCTCTTTCAATTAAGATGTTTAATTAAATTAAAGCTTTCCAGAAGTAAAGCAGTTTTACCTGAATTTTATTTCTTAGAGGGAGATGTTGGAGAGAAAAATATTTTGTTTAATGTTTTAAGTGGTTGTTGATTTTCCTAAAGATTAAAGTAGGTCACAAGTACACAGTGGATCAGGCTGTCTCTTGCATAAGAAATTTCAAGTATTCAGACAGTATTTATGTACTGAGAAGATAAATTTGACTTGTTGCTAGCAGCAATAAAAAAACAACTATATAAGCAAACACACTTTCCAGCAGCAGCTGAAAGATTTCTTTGAGAATGATTGGACATGGCACTTAGCAAATAACATTACAATTAGGTATATTTTCCACAAAATAAAAACAGTTCCCCAAGGCTCCCTGTGAATATGTGTGTGCACGCCTTGGATTCAATCTGATTCTCAAAAGCATTCACTTTGTGGGGCTGTTTTTGAAATTAAAAATTAAAAATTAGGGGATGCAGGTCCTGCCTAACCAAGAGAGCTGAGGAAATTCACAAGCCCTGAACAAAAGGAAGTGGCAATTACTTTTTTGTTTTTATAAGATAGCTATATTTGGGTGAAGGTATTCTTCAGTCATTTCAGTCATTAGGTGATTTTACAGTTATGACACTTTTAACTTGCAGAAATGATGTTTTCTTATTTCTTGCAATATTAAATAAAGTCTGGAATGTTGAACCAGGCATAAGGGTTGAAGACACCCCACAGGGCAATGATATCAACGAAAATATGCAAAGAGGAATAAGAAAGATACTGTCAACACAAAATATGACTTAGAATCCATTTATACAAATTTTAATTTTTTAATGTCAAACTTTCAAAATATATAATTTTACAAATAATATATTTATATTAATTTTAAAATATTTTCACTGCCTCCATTGGGTTGAAGTTGAGATGAATCTCCCTACTGACCTCATAAAATCATTGATTATAGTCCCTTCCCTCCATGAAGATCTCTTCACAAACACTGCTTTCATTTGAAGGCAATATTTAATAGCTATTCCATATGAACCAGGCATTTTGGTTGGGAGATAACGGGGAAATATATTAGTTTAGGAGTACACATTTTTGCATATTTCCAAGCCATAAGTTAAAGCACTAAGGCCAGATGGAGAAATTAGCATGAAGGTTGGAAAGCAATCTTTGGGTAGCAACAAAAGTTTTCCCAATGAATTTGAAAGCTTGTCTCTAGGCATGTGGTTACTCTATATGCATTCATTTAGGGGGAAGAAAAATGCAACATGCTTTAATGAGACCAGTTTGCATGAAGGTACTCTACTCACTCCAGAAAAGTGACCAAAAAAGTCTTTTCCATTATATTTAAATTATTTTTTCAATTGAAGTATAGTTGACTTACAATGTTATGTTAGTTTCAGGTGTACAAGAAAAAGATTCAGTTATGTATATATAAAACTGAAAATGCACGTATATTCTTTTTCAGATTCTTTTCTATTAGAGGTTATTACAAGATAAGAATGTATTTCAGGTGCTATACAGTGGGTCCTTGCTGTTTATCTATTTTATATATAATATTGTGTGTTAATACCAACCTTTTATTTTTGCTTTTAGACAAAAGCCTTCTTGAAGAAGCCAATAGTCCTAAGCAGAATACAATTTAGTGGTTAAAAAACTTTTAATGCCAGATTGGCTGAATTTGAATCTTTAGTCATCTATTAGCTCTTTGAGCTTGGAAATTTATCAGTCTCTTTGTTCTTTACATACTTATTATATGGGAAAATATGACATATATATTATAGAGTTAAATAATATGATATTATTATCAAATCATAAATGTGTTGATACATAGGAAATACAGAGACACAGTCAGCATACAATGTATTTTAATGTAAAAAGGGATTCTTTGAGAAAATTCTGATTCCTTCAGTCTTCTGTCTGCAAAAGGCATATTGCATGTTTGTGAAGAGTTTGTTGCACTAATTTTACAAAGGAGAGTTAGACTGAATAACAGTTAGGCATGTGTATACAGATAGATGATTCTAAATTTTAAAATGGAAATTAGTACCAGATTGTCCAACTTAAAGCTACAAAGAAATAAAGAGATTCAGTTAAGAAACTGGATCTGTGACTCTAAATTCTCAAATGAGCACAGGAAAGACCAAGGAACAGAGAGAATGTCAGGGGCACAAATGTGAGAAACACTTGCAGAAAAGTTACAAACTCTTAGAAGAGGTTGAGGTATGACAAACAATGCTATGAAGGCATTGAAAAATAAATATAATTGTTTTTCTAAGAGAGAGCCTTTTTAAAGAGTAATAATATGAACAATAAAATTTATAGAACAAGTTCAGTATTTTTTAAACTGTAGACCAGAATTGTCTACTTTATTTTAGATATGAATTTCTGTATTTTAACTAGTTAGTTCTATTAGAAAAACTTAGACCATAAGAAGGAAGAACTATGTTAATCTTGATGAGGGGAGAGTGAGAAAATACATTAAGCCACTAATTAAAAATAATTTAAACCTCAGTTGAATTATCATATCGAGGGACTTTTTTTTTTTCTCCTTATAGGTTCAACCCTCTATTTTTGGAAGAAAGTGAGGAACCTCTCCGCAGTTCAGTGGAAAGGTCTTCCCATCAAGCTTTTCCAGCTAGGAAATTACAAGGTTATGGAATAAAGGTGAGCGTCTTAACATACAGAAGAAGCTGTATTTGGAAAAAATGAAATTGCCTGTACATCTATTGTCTTTAAAAAACTCAGCCTGTGACAGAGAAAACCCAGGTGTGTAAGTCTGGATTGTCTTTCATTTTATAGTTTTCTTGGAAGCTATGATTCAAGACCATCTAATTTTTTCACTTAATGACATATATACCCTCTTCTGAATCTTAATAAAGCCTCTAACTCTACTCCCAAAGTGAACTGATATGTCCACCACTTGATCCCTTATTGATGGTTACAGCACACAGCGTCATGGGAAGAATATGTCTTTCAGATCTCTAAAGACTTTAGGTGTATTTGAGTTTGAGCAATTAACCATTCAGAGGCTTAATTTCTTAATCCCTAAATATAACTAATACTTAACTTGCAGAATTGTTTTGAGGATCAAATAAGATTATGTTTTACAATGCCTGCTGTGCTATATTTATTAAAAATTGATAGCTTTTATTTATAGAATGGGTTTTCCTGATGTCTCAGTGGTAAAGAATTAGCCTGCAATGCAGGAGATGTTCAGGAGACACTGCTTCAATCCCCGGTCTGGAACATCCCCTAGAGGAAGAAATGGAAACCCACTCCAATATTCTTGCCTGAAAAATCCCATGAGCAGAGGAGCTTGATGGGCTACAGTCCATGGTTCACAAAAAGTCAGACATGACTAAACGAGTGAACACGCACACATTTACAGATAGGTTTATTTTTCAGTTGTTTTTTTTTTTTAATTGTAGGCACAGATGATTATACCCAGGAAAAGCAACAGGGAGGGAAGCAGCAATGAGAAAATTCACACTAGTGAATGGCTCATCAGGCAGATCCCAGACAACAAGGTTCCTGAGAGGATTTGAAACTTTAAATGTGATGTGAATACACCCACTCAAATTATTCACCCAGCAAACATTTATTAAGCATGAATCTTGAGCAGACAAAAGAGACACTTTGAAATGGATGGATTCATGGTCTCAATCAAATGAAAAGATCTGAGAAGTCAGAATTCTAAAGGAAATAAACTGGAAGTATTGGAAGTGAAGGCCAAAGCATGAGTTGTTTGAGACTGAGACTATGGAGGAAGGACTGTAGTTAATGAAAATAATATCTAAAATCCCTGGTGGCTCAGATAGTAAAGAACCCACCTGCAATGTGTGAGATGGATCAGGAAGATTCCCTGGAGGAGGGAATGGCAACAGACTCCAGTATTCTTGCCTGGACAGGGAAGCCTGACAGGCTACAGTCCATTGGGTCACAAAGTTGAACACAACTGAGCTACTAATATTCCAATAAAATAGGGTTAACATCTTCACTGAGATGGCTGGGTAGCAAATATTTTAGGCTTTGTGGACCAAGAGTAAAACTTGTATGTATAACTGTGGTACTCATAAAACTATTTAAAAATATAGAATCTATCTTTGGTTCAATGGCCTTACCAAATATTGCGGCAAGCTAGATTTGATCTGTGGGTTGTAGTTTGCCAACCTCTGGTATAAAATGTGATTATGTGAGCACATGTTTGTAGTAGGAGGAAGATCAAATGAACAAAAGAAGATAATTCAAGAACCTGAGAGACTAGAATATTTGAGGCAGGAGAAAACTATCCTTCACTAGTGAGTTTCTGGGGAGACCAATGGGAAAAGTAAAACCTTCGGTTCACTTAGTCATGTCCAACTCTTTGTGACCCCATGGACTGCAGCACACCAGGCTTCCCTGTCCATCACCAACCCTATCATCTGTAAAATATTGCTAGGGGCAATTTATTAACATGAATACTGGCTACTCTAACCTGTCAAAAGTCAAGGAGGATTAGGAAATGGAAAACTTCAGGGAGAGAAGAACCCTAGAATAGCTCCAGACACAGGGAGAGTTCTGACACAAGGATTGAAGGACCAAGTGGTGGAGGTGGGGATGGTGCAATGAATCTTCCTAGCAGAGGGATGTGACTCTGTGAAGACACAATGAAAATGCTTCCAAAGGTTTTTACTGAGATGTCATGTGAAGGAGTCCAGTTGAAATAAAAGAGTAAAGAATCCAGTGGAATGACTGGGTAAATGCAAATAAGTGTTCCTCGTTCAGTACACTTTCAGCTAGGTTTACCTTCATTTAGATTGGGTACAAATTGAGGGTCCAAGGTTTATTCTTTGGCTATGTCCGTATTTCTCATTTGGAACAAAAATATGATGGAAGGTTTCTAGTGTTTCTGCACCTCTATCTACTGCCTTCCCTAAGAAAATTCTTACTTCTGGGTTGGGATAGTGGCAATCCCTTGCTGATTGCAGTGAATCTTTACTTATAATTCATATAATACATGGATAATCCTCATCACTGTTCTTGCACATTAGTCCATACTGTTGCACCACACCTCTCCAGCCCTGAAGGGAATCTGACCATTGGCCAGGAATCTGGGAAAGCTGGTTCAGCTTGTGTCACAGTTAGGATCAGGGTATCTCAGACTCTATATGTAACATGATGTCTCTTTAAACATGCTCACATGAAGTCCTCTGTTGTGCATTACTAGCCAAGCCTTCTAACATGTTCATCTTATCTTATTACTTTGGAGATAGGGTTCTGTCACTGTGTCAAATCCTTCAGTCCAGTCGCTCAGTCACGTCTGACTCTTTGCGATCTCATGAACTGCAGCATGCCAGGCTTCCCTGTCCATCACCAACTCCCAGAGTCTACTCAAACTCATGTCCATCGCATCAGTAACGCCATCCAACCATCTCATCCTCTGTTGTTCCCTTCTCCTTATACCTTCAATCTTTCCCAGCACCAGGGTCTTTTCCAGTCAGATCCTTGGGACTTTTCAAATTATGTTCCTACAATAGCAGCTGCTAGAAAAATTTTTGGTGGCTTTCCTTGGCTTGGAAGTAACTTTTTTTTTTTTCTTAGATATTGCTTCTTTCTGGTGGGCTAGTTCCTATAATTAAACTGCTCCCTTTTTATTTATTGTCTCAGAAAGGTAATGTTCTTATCAGTAATATATATCTTAATGTCTGGTCCTCCAGACCCTAATTAGTGGTGTTTGGATAGAATAGATTATTCACAACATAACGAATGACTTGGGGGAAGAGATGGACCATCTCAGTTTTCCATAAAATTTGATTCAACTTTAAAAATAAGATATAGACTAAAACATCTCTTTAGATACAAAACCACTTCCTTTCTTCATCACTCTATACCCAACACATTGGGGAGATATTCAAGAGGGTGCTGTAGGAATATCCTGAACTCACCTCCTCATATGAACACAACAAATAAAACAAATACATATGAAACAAATTCCTCTGAAGGAGACCTGAGAACTGGATAAGGAATCTTCACAACAAAGAGTAAAAGACGATAACAAGAAGAGAAACAGAAATATGGTCACAACAAGAATAAGACCATGTCTCAGGCATTGTTATTGCTTTTGTTACTCAGTCTCTAAATTGTGTCTTACTCTTTGTGACCTCAGGTACTGCATCACACCAGGCTTCTCTGTCCACCTCTCTCTCCTGGAGATTGTTCAAATTTATGTTCAATAAGTCAGTGATGTGATCTAACCATCTCATCCACTGCAAACCCCTTCTCCTGTTGCCTTTGATCTTTCCCAGAATCAGCATCTTTTTCAATTAGTTGGCTCTTTGTTTCAGGTGGCTAAAGAATTTGAGCTTCAGCTTCATCAGCAGTCCATTCAATGAATATTCATTCTTGATTTCCTTTAAGATTGGCTGGTTTGATCTCCTTGCTCTCCAAGGGACTTTCAAGAGTCCTCTCCAGCACCACAATTGTAAAACATCGGTTCTTTGGCGCTCAGCCTTCCTTATGAACCAACTTTCACATTCATACATGACTACTGGGGGAAAACAAACAAACAAACAAACAACAAAACATAGTTTTTATCTTACAGATCTTTGTTGGCAAAATGTTTCTTTTGTACGAGTGTTTCTGCTTTTTAATATGCTGTCTATGTTTGTCAAAGTTTTCCTTCCAAGGGGCAAGTGTCTTAGTTTCATGGAAGCAGTCACTGTTCACAGTGATTTTGGAGCCTAAGAAAATAAAGTCTATCACTGTTTCCATTTTTCTCCATCTATTTACCTTGAAGTGATGGGACCAGATGCCGTGACCTTAGTTTTTTGAATGTTGAGTTTTAAGCCAGTTTATTCACTCTCCTTCATCAAGAGGCTCTTTACTTCCTCTTCACTTTCTCCCATTAGAATAGTATTATCATTTGCATATCTGAAGTTGTTGATATTTCTCCCAGCAATCTTGATTCCTGCTTGAGATTCATCCAAAATTGCATTTCAAATGATGTATTGTGCATATAAGTTAAATAAGCAAGTTGACAATATACATCCTTGTCATACACCTTTTCCAATTTTGAAGCAGTCAGTTATTCCATATCTGGTTCTTACTGTTTCTTCTTGATCTGCTTACAGGCTTCTCAAGAGAAAGATAAGGTCTGATACTCTCATCTCTTTAAGAATTTTCCAGAGTTTGTTGTGATACACACAGTCAAAGGCTTTAGTGTAGTCAATGAAGCAGAAGTAGATGCTTTTCAGGAACTCCCTTTATTCTCCATGATCCAGTGAATTTTGGCAATTTGATCTCTGGTTCCTCTGCCTCTTCAAAATCAAGCTTATACATCTGGAAATTTTCAATTCACATACTGCTGAAGCCTAGTTTGAAGGAGCTTGATTATAAGTTTGCTAGCATGGGAAATGATTGCAATTTTATGTTAGTTTCAACATTCTTTGTCATTGCCTTTCTTTGGGATTGAAATGGAAACTGACCTTTTTCAGTCCTGTGACCACTGATGAATTTTCCAAATTTTCTGACATATTGAGTCAGCACTTTAATAGCATCATCTTTCAGGATTTTAAATAGTCCAGCTAGAATTCAGTCAACTCCACTACCTTTGTTCATGGTAATACTTTCTAAAGCCCACTTGACTTTAAACTCTAGGATTTTCAGCCCTAGGTGAGTGACCACACCACTGTAGTTATCTGGGTTATTGGATTTTTTTGTATAGTTTTTTGGTGTATTCTCGCCACCTCTTAATTTCTTCTGCTTCTGTTAGGTCTGTATCGTTTCTGTCCCTTATTGTGCCCGTTCTTATATGAAATATTTCTCTGATATTTCCAATTTTCTTGAACAGATGCAAAGCTTTTTCTGTTCTATTTTTCCTTAATTTCTTTGCATTGTTCAAAATGGCTTTCTAATCTGTCCTTGCTATTCTCTGGGACTCTGAATTCAGTTGAGTATATCTTTCTCTTTTTCCCTTGCCTTTCACTTATCTTCTTTTCTCAGATATTTGCAAATCCTCTTCAGACAACTCTTCTGCCTTCTTACATTGCTTTCTCTCTGTTTTTTCTTTTAATTGATTAATTTAATTGGAAGGTAATTGCTTTACAACATTGTGGTAGTTTTTGCCATATATTGACATGAATCAGCCACAGGTGCACATGTGTCCCCCCAATCTTGAATCCCCCTTTCACCTCCCTCCTCACCCAATCCTTCTGGGCTGTCAGAGAGCACTGGCTTTGAGTGCCCTACTTCATGAATCAAATTTTCACTGGTCACCCATTTTACATATGGTAATATACGTTTCAATACTACACTCTGAAACCATTCCACCATTGCCTTCTCCCGCATTGTCCCAAAGTCCATTCTTTACATCTGTGTCTCTTTTGCTGTCTTGCATACAGGATCATTATTACAGTCTTTCTAAATTTTATATATATATATATATATATATATATATATATATATATATACACACTTTATTGGTGTTTCTCTTTATGAACTACTTCACTGTATAAAATAGGCTCCAGTTTCATTTACTTCATTAGAAATGACTCAAATGCATTCCTTTTTATAGCTGAGTAGTATCTCATTGGGTATATGTACCACAATTTCCTTATCCATTCATCTGCTGATATGCATCTAGGTTGCTTCCATGTCCTAGCTATTATAAACAGTGCTGCAATGAACATTGGGGTACATGTGTCTCTTCCAATTCTGGTTTCATTAGTGTGTATGCCCAGAAGTGGGATTGCTGGGTCATATGACAGTTCTATTTCAAGTTTTTTATGAACTCTCCACATTGTTCTCCTCAATGGCTGTACTAGTTTGCATTCTCACCAACAGTGTAAGAGGGTGCCCTTCTCCCCACACCCTTTCCATCATTTACTGTTTGTAGACTTTTTGATGGTGGCCGTTCTAACCAATGTGAGATGATAGTTCATTGTGGTTTTGATTTACATTTGTCTAATAATGAGAGATGTTGAACATCTTTTCATGTGCTCATTAGCCATCTTATGTCTTATTTCGAGAGTCTTTAGATATTTGGCCAACTTTTTGATTGGGTTGTTCGTTTTTCTGGTATTGAGCTGCACGGGCTACTTGTATAGTTTGGAGATTAATTCTTTGTCAAGTGTTTTGTTTGCTATTATTTTCTCACATTCTGAAGGCTACCTTTTCACCTTGCATATAGGTTCCTTCATTGTGCAAATGCTTTTAAGTTTGACTGGTCCCCAAAAATTTGGGGATCAGTTAAATTTTTTTAATTTTTGTTTTTATTTCCATTACTCTGGGAAGTGGATCATAGAGGATCTGGCTGTGATTTATGGCAGAGGGGGTCCTGCCTATGTTTTTTCTCTAAGAGTTTTATAGTTTCTGGTCTTACATTTATATATTTAATCCATTTTGAGCATATTTTTGTGTATGGTGTTAGAAAGTGTTATAGTTTCATTCTTTTACAGCTGGTTGGCCAGTTTTCCCAGCACCACTTGTTAAAGAGATTGTCTTTTCTCCATTGTATATTTTTGCTTCCTTTGTCAAAGATAAAGTTCCCACAGGTGTGTGGATTTATCTCTGGGCTTTCTATTCTGTTTCATTAATCAATATTTCTGTCTTTGTGCCATTGCCACACTCTCTTGAAGACTGTAGCCTTGTAGTATAGTCTGAAGTCAGTCAGGTTGATTCCCCCAGTTCCATTCTTTTTTCTCAAGATGGCTTTGGCTATTCGAGGATTTTTGTGTTTCCATGCAAATTGTGAGATTATTTTTTCTAGTTCTGTGAAAAATACCATTTTTTACTTGATAGCTATTGTGCTGAATCTATGTTACTTTGGGTAGTATTCCAATTTTCACCATATTTATTCTTCCAATCCATGAATGTGGTATATTTCTCCATCTATTTGTGTCATTGATTTCTTTCAACAGTGCTTTATAGTTTTCTATATATAGGTCTTTTGTTTCTTTAGGTAAATTTATTCCTAAATATTTTACTCTTTTCATTTCAAAGGTGAATGGGATTGTTTCCTTAATTTCTATTTATCTTGTTTCATTGTTAGTGAATAGGCATGCCAGGGATTTCTGTGTATTAATATTATATCCTGCAAATTTACTATATTCATTGATTAGCTCTAGCAATATTCTGGTGGTATCTTTAGGATTTTCTATATAGAGGATCATGTTATCTACAAAAGGTGAGTTTTTCTTCTTCTTTTCCAATTTGGATTCCTTTTATTTCTTTTTCTTCTCTGATTGTTGTGGCTAGACTTCTGAAACTATGTTGAATAGTAGTGATGAGAGTGGGCACCCTTGTCTTGCTCCTGACTTTAGGGGAAATGCTTTAAATATTTTGCCGTTGAGGATAATATTTTCTGTGTGTGTGTGTTTTTTTCATATATGGTTTTTATTATGTTGAGGTATGTTCCTTCTATATCGGCTTACTGGAGAGATTTTATCATAAATTGGTGTTGATTTTGTTAAAGGTTTTCTCTGCATCAATTGAGGTAATTGTATGATTTTTATTTCACATTTTGTTATTATGGTGTATCACATTGACTAATTTGCAAATATTGAAGAATCTTTGCATCCCTGGGATAAAGCCAACTTGGTCATGATGTATGATTTTATCATTATTTTGTTGGATTCTGTTTGATAGAAGTTTGTTGGGGATTGTTGCATGTATGTTCATCAGTGATATTGGCCTGTAGTTTTCCTTTTATTGTAGCATCTTTGTCTGGTTTTGGTATTAGGGTGATGGTAGCCTCATAGAATGATTTTGGGAGTTTATCTTCCTCTTCAATTTTCTGTAAGAGTTTGAGTAAGATAGATGTTAGCTCTTTTCTAAAATTTTGGTAGAATTAAACTGTGAAGCCATTTGGTCCTGGCCTTTTGAATGTTGGAAGATTTTTGATTACAGTTGTGATTTCCAGATTTGTGTTGGATCTGCTAAGATTTTCTATTTCTTCCTGGTTCCGTTTTGGAAGGTTATAATTTTCTAAGAATTTGTTCATTTCTTCCAAGTTGTCCATTTTATTAGCATATTATTGCTCATAGTAGCCTCTTATGATCTTTTGCATTTCTGTGTTTTCTATTGTGATTTATACATTTTCATTTCTAATTTTGTTGATCTGATTCTTCTCCCCCCTCTTTTTTTTTTCTTGATGAGTCTGACTAATGGTTTGTCTATTTTATATCTTCTCAAAAAATTAACTTTCAATTTTGTTAATTTTTGCTATAGTCTCCTTTGTTTCTCCTTCCTTTATTTCTGCTCTGATTTTTATGATTTCTTTCCTTCAATTATCTTTAGGGTTCTTCTTTATTTTTCTCTAGTTGCTTTAGGTGTAAACTGAGGTTGTTGATTTGATGTTTCTCTAGTTTCTTTAGGTACGTTTGTATTGCTGTGAGTCTCCCTCTTAGCAGTGCTTTTTCTGAATCCCATAGGTTTTGTGTTGTTACGTTTTCATTTTCATTTGCTTTTATACTTATTTTTATTTCTTCCATAATCTGTTGGTTATTCAGAAGCATGTTGTCTAGCCTCAATATACATGCAATTTTAATAGATTTTCCTCTGTATTTGACATCGACTCTTACCACATGTGATCAGAAAAGATGCCTGAAGTGATTTCACTTTTTAAAAAATTTACCAAGGCTAGATTTATTGCACAGGATGTGATCTATCCTGAAGAAATTTCCATGTGCACTTGAGAAAAAGGTGACATCTACTGATTTTGGGTGAAATGCACTATACATATCAATTAGGTCTAACTGGTCCACTGTATCATTCAAATCTTGTGGTTCCTTGCTAATTTTCTGTTTTGTTGATCTATCCATAGGTGTGAGTGGAGTACTAGTCTCCCACTATTATTGTGTTACTGTTATTTCTGCTTTTATTCTTGTTAGCATTTTGCTTTACATATTGAGGTGCTCCTATGTTGGGTACTTATGTATTTATAATTGTTATATCTTCTTGTTGGATATACTTTGATCATTATGTAGTGTCTTTCTTTGTCTCTTATCACAGTTTTTATTTCAAAATATATGTTATCTGATATGATTATTGGCATTCCTGCTTTCTTTTGGTCTCTGGTTTGCCTGAACGGTAAAGAGTCTGTCTACAATGCGGGAAACCTGGGTTTGATCCCTGGGTCAGGAAGATTCCCTGAAGAAGGAAATGGCAATCCACTTCAGTACTATTGCCTGGAAAATCCCATGGACAGAAGAGCCTGGTAGGCTACAGTCTATGGGGTCACAAAGAGTCGGACACAACTGAGCGACATCACTTTCACTTTCACTTTTGCATGAAATAGCATTTTTCCACCCCTCAATTTTAGTCTGTATGAGTCCCGCAGTTTGAGATGAGTCTCTTGTAGACAACATATATAGGAGTCTTGTTTTTGTGTCCATTGGCCTGTTTTTGTCTTTTGATTGGAGCATTAACCCATTTACATTTAATGTAATTATTAATAAGTAAGATCCCATTACCATATATTTTGTTGTTTTGAGTTCATTTTTAAACACCTTTTCTGTGTATCCTGTCTAGAGAAGACCCTTTAGCATTTTTCAAGAGCTGATTTGCTGGTGCTGAATTAACTCACCTTTTGCTTCTCTGTAAAGCTTTTGAGTTCAGTTTCATATCTGAATTATATCCTTGCTGGATAGAGTAAGATTGTTTGTAGGTGTTTCTTTTTCATTACCCTAAGTATGTCCTGCCATTCCCTTCTGGTCTGAAGAATTTCTATTGAAAGATCAACTGTTATCCTTATGGGCATCCCCTTTTGTGTCATTTATTGCTTTTTCCTTGCTGCTTTTAATATTTGCTCATTGTGTTTGATCTTTCTAAGTTTGATTTATATGTGTCTTGGGGTGTTTCACCTTGGGTTTATCCTGTCTGGGACTCTCTGGGTTTCTTGGGCTTGAGAGGCTATTTCCTTCCCCATTTTAGGAGGGATTTCAACTATTATCTATCTCCTACATATTTTCTCATGATCTTTCTTTTTGTCTTCTTCTTCTAGGATACCCGTGATTCAAATGTTAGGGCATTTAACATTGTCCAAAAAGTCTTTGTGGTTGTCCTCATTTTTAAAAATTTCTTTTTTCCTCTTTGTTTTATTTATTTCCACCATTCTATCTTCTGCCTCACTTATCCTCTCTTTTGCCTCAGTTATTGTATTGTTGGTTCCCCTCAGAGTGCTTTTGACCTCGGTTTTTGCATTATTCATTACTGATTCCCTCTTCTTTATTTCTTCTAGATTCTTGTTAAACATTTCTTACATTTTCTCAATCCTTATCTCTAGTCTGTTTATCTGTAACTCTTTTTTTTTTTTCTTTTTCAAGACTTTGGATCATCTTTACTATCATTATTCTGAATTCTTTTTCAGGTAGACTCCCTATCTCTTCCTCTTTTGTTTGGCTTGGTGGGTTTTTACTGTGTTCCTTCACCTGCTGAATAGTTCTTTGCATTTTCATTTTGTTTAGTTTTCTGGGATTGGGTTGCCCTTTCTGCAGACTGAAAGTTCCTTGTCCCTCTTAATTGTCAAGTATGTTCCCTGTGGGTGTGGTTGGACCAGTGTCTTGTCAGGGTTTCCTTGTTGAGGGAGCTTGTGTTTGTGTTCCAGTGGGTGGAACTGGATCTCTTCTCTCTGAAGTGCAATGAAGTGTCCAGTAATGAGGTTCAGGATATCTATGAATTTGGCATGGCTTTGAGTAGCCCAACTTTTAATGTTCAGGGTTATTTTCCTGTTTTGCCTGAGAGTTAGCATGGTGTATATTGCACTGGACCATGTTTGCTCCTGAGTGGAACTTTATTTCAGGGTAGGTATGCAGACTTTAGGGTGAGCTCTTGTCTATTAATGTTCCTTGGAGTCAGGAGTTCTCTGATGTTCTAAAGTTCTGGAATTAAGCCTCCTGCCTCTGACTTTTGGTCCTTCTCTTACAGGAGCCTCAAGACATCTCCATTCACACAGCACAAAAAATAAATTCCCTAAGGTAATGAAAAAGAGATCCACAGAGTTATATAAAGAAGACAAGAGGTAGGATAGAGTTAGAGGTGACCAGGAGGAGAAAGTGAAGTGAAAGTTGCTCAGTCATGTCTGAATCTTTGCAACCCCATGAACTGTACAGTCCGTGGGATTTCCAGGCCAGAATACTGAAGTATTCTGAAGTGGGTAATCTTTTCCTTCTCCAGGGGATCTTCCCAACCCAGGGATCAAACCCAGGACTCCTGCTTTGCAGGCTGATTCTTTACCAGTTGAGCCACAAGGGAAATCCATTGTGGAAAGAGGAGAAATGGGGCTGGGGGAGCATCAAAAGGGGAAAGAGCAATCTAGACAGTAATCAGATCCCTAGGTGCTCTCCACAGATCAGAACACACAGAGAGATTCCCAGAGTTATCTAGAGAAGAGAAGAGAATAAGGAGGAAGGAGATAGAGATTACCTGGAGGAGAATAGGCAGAGTCAATGGAGAGAGGGCAATCAAGCAATAATCAAATCCCTAAGTGCAAATGGATACTGAAGATTAGATTCTTAAATGTGCAAAATTGATAACAAATATAAAAAAGCAAAGATTAAAAATCTAGAATAGAGGTTAGACTCTCAAAAATGCATAATATAAGAATGCAAAATGATTTCAATTGAAAAAATTAAACAATATATATGGAGTTTTTTTTTAATGGGGTTTTTTTGAAAGGTAATAGTAGTCTATAAAAATGAAAGTTAAAGGAATAATAAAGAACTAAATTTTTTTCAAAACAATTAAAATGTGATAGTAGTGAAAATATATCTAATAATTTCTCTGGAACTCTTGTGGGCATTGCTGGGTCAGTTCAGTGTCAGATAGTCCCTTTTCTGGCTTGTATATTTTCTTAAGGTCTGTACGTGCCCCTCAAAAGCACTGTCTCAGCATTAACTGCAAGGTTTTAATCAGTTACTTTTGTCACTCGCAGAGCAGTTCCCTCTTCTTTGTTTATTTTGGTTTCCTCTGTTTGAAAGTCTCTTTAGTGTCTAGTTTTCACCCTGACAAAAGGGTGTAAAGGTGACCACGTTTTTAGGCTCACTTTTTCTGTTATCTTGTGGGGAGGAAGGGACACTGCCAACAAATAACACTGGCACGTGTGGGGAGTGGTCTCAGTGGGACAACCACAGTGGATTTGCCACAGCCCAAGGTGATGTGTACTTTCCATGTCCACACTGCTCAAGCTCTAGAGTGCTCTGCTGGGGCACTGTCCCAAGTGGGTCCTGCACTTTGTGCACTTCCCAGGTATAAGTCACTCAGATTCTTGGGTGCTTCTCAGGGGGCACAGACACAGATGGGCTCTTCATTTTGTGCACTTCCCAGGTCTGAATAGCTCAGGCAACTGGGTGCTTGGTGAGCACACTGTCCCAGGTGGGCCATGCATATTATGCACCTCTCTGGTCCCGGCTGATCGGTTTCCTGGGTGCGCCATGAGGGCACAGTCTCAGGTGTGCTGTGTGTCTCCTCTGGAGAGCTGATCTCAGGCTGTGAAACTCCTGCCAGATATCTATCTTTCAGGATCCCACGAAGATGTGCTTTGCAACTGGGAGCTTGCTCACAGTTTGGTGGAAGATGAGGTGCCTGGGGCCAAGATTGCAGCACCCTCTTGCCTTCTGGCTTTGGCTGCCACATACTTGCCCCTCTGCCTCCAGGGAGAGACAGACCTATATAGCAGCTGGCTTTCTCTCCAGTGATATTCACTCAATCCTTTGTTCTGTGAGTGCACCAGGGGTCACCATGTGGTATTAGTCTTTCACACAAATCTCTCTCTCTCTCTCTCTCTCTCTCTCTCTCTCTCTCTCTCTCTCTCTCTCTCTCTCTTTGGCGATCCCATGGTTTGGTTTACTATCTTACATTAGCTCCCTCAGATTTTCCTCA
The DNA here is from genome assembly GCF_042477335.2 of Ovis canadensis. Lineage (NCBI taxonomy): Eukaryota > Metazoa > Chordata > Mammalia > Artiodactyla > Bovidae > Ovis > Ovis canadensis. Next base: position 16,752,766 of record NC_091253.1, read on the forward strand.
GGACATTCAGGCCTGGTCCTCACCTTAAGGACCAATGATGATGATGCAGCTCACACCTCCCTGCCAGCCCCCACTCACTGTTGGTGAACGGGAGCATCTGTGCTACTTATCCGTCTCTGATTTTAGTTGTGGTTAGGTGTGAATTCTGTGTGTGTGTTTGTGTGTCTGTGTGTGTGTGTGCTTTCTCCCAGTTATGTTGCCCTCTGATATTCCATAACTCCCCACCGACAACCTGTGAGAGGTTTCCCTAATGTGTAGAAACTTCTCCTCCTTCACGACCCCAGGATGGGTTCAGTTCAGTTCATTTCAGTTAAGTTCATTTCAGTGACTCAGTCGTGTCCGACTCTTTGTGACCCCATGAATCACAGCATGCCAGGTCTCCCTGTCCATCACCATCTCCCAGAGTTCACTCAGACTCACGTCCATCGAGTCTGTGATGCCATCCAGCTATCTCATCCTGGGTTGTCCCCTTCTCCTCCTGCCCCCAATCTCTCCCAGCATCAGAGTCTTAACCAATGAGTCAATTCTTCACATGAGGTGGCCAAAGTACTGGAATTTCAGCTTTAGCATCATTCCTTCCAAAGAAATCCCAGGGTTGATTTCCTTCAGAATGGACTGGTTGGATCTCCTTGCAGTCCAAAGGACCCTCAAGAGTCTTCTCCAACACCACAGTTCAAAAGTATCAATTCTTTGGTGCTCAGCCTTCTTCACAGTCCAACTCTCATATCCATATGTGACCACATGAAAAACCATAGCCTTGACTAGGAGAACCTTAGTCAGCAAAGTAATGTCTCTGCTCTTGAATATGCTATCTAGGTTGGTCATAACTTTTCTTCTGAGGAGTAAGCGTCTTTTAATTTCATGGCTGCGGTCACCATCTGCAGTGATTTTGGAGCCCCCCCCCCAAAAAAAAAAAAAGTCTGACACTGTTTCTACTGTTTCCCCATCTATTTCCCATGAAGATACCATGATCTTAGTTTTCTGAATGTTGAGATTTAAGCCAACTTTTTCACTCTCCTCTTTCACTTTCATCAAGAGGCTTTTTAGCTCCTCTTCATGTTCTGTCATAAGGGTGGTGTTATCTGCATATCTGAGATTATCAATATTTCTCCCAGCAATCTTGATTTCAGCTTGTGTTTCTTCCAGTCAAGAGTTTTTCATGATGTACTCTTCATAGAAGTTAAATAAGCAGGGTGACAATATACACCCTTGACATACTCCTTTTCCTATTTGGAATCAGTCTGTTGCTCCATGTCCAGTTCTAACTGTTGCTTCCTGACCTGCATACAGATTTCTCAAGAGGCAGGTCAGGTGGTCTGGTATTCCCATCTCTTTCAGAATTTTCCGAAGTTTATTGTGATCCACATAGTCAAAGGCTTTGGCATAGTCAATAAAACAGAAATAGATGTTTTTCGGAAACTCTCTTGCTTTTTCCATGATCCAGCGGACGTTGGCAATTTGATCTTTGGTTCCTCTGCCTTTTCTAAAACCAGCTTGAAAATCAGCTTCACATATTGCTGAAGTCTGGCTTGGAGAATTTTGAGCATTACTTTACTAGCATGTGAGATGGGTGCAATTGTGCGGTAGTTTGAGCATTCTTTGGCATTGTCTTTCTTTGGGATTGGCATGAAAACTGAACTTTTCCAGTCCTGCGGCCACTGCAGAGTTTTCCAAATTTCTGGCATATTGAGTGCAGCACTTTCACAGCATCATCTTTCAGCATTTGAAATAGCTCAACTGGAATTCCATCACTTCTACTAGCTTTGTTCATAGTGGTGCTTTCTAAGGCCCACTTGACTTCACATTCCAAGATGTCTGGCTCTAGATTAGTGATCATATCATCATGATTATATGGGTCGTGAAGATCTTTTTTGTACAGTTCTTCCATGCATTCTTGCCACCTCTTCTTAATATTTTTGCTTCTGTTCGGTCCATACCATTTCTGTCCTTTATCAAGCCCATCTTTGCATGAAATGTTCCCTTGGTATCTCTGATTTTCTTGAAGAGATCTCTAGTCTTTCCCATTCTGTTGTTTTCCTCTATTTCTTTGCATTGATCGCTGAAGAAGGCTTTCTGATCTCTTCTTGCTATTTTTTGGAACTCTGCATTCAGATGCTTTTGTCTTTCCTTTTCTCCTTTGCTTTTCCCTTCTCTTCTTTTCACAGCTATTTGTAAGGCCTCCCCAGACAGCTATTTTGCTTTTTTGCATTTCTTTTCCACGGGGATGGTCTTCATCTCTGTCTCCTCTACAATGTTACGAACCTCAGTCCATAGTTCATCAGGCACTCTATCTATCAGATCTTGACCCTTAAATCTATTTCTCACTTCCACTTTATAATCATAAGGGATTTGATTTAGGTGATAGCTGAATGGTCTAGCGGTTTTCCCTACTTTCTTCATTTTATGTCTGAATTTGGCAATAAGGAGTTCATGATCTGAGCCACTGTCAGCTCCTAGTCTTGTTTTTGTTGACTGTATAGAGCTTCTCCATTTTGGCTGCAAAGAATATAATCAATGTGATTTCGGTGTTGAGCATCTGGTGATGTCCATGTGTAGAGTCTTCTCTTGTGTTGTTGGAAGAGGGTGTTTGCTATGACCAGTGCATTTTCTTGGCAAAACTCTGTTAGTCTTTGCCCTGCTTCAATCAGCATTCCAAGGCCAAATTTGCCTGTTACTCCAGGTGTTTCTTGACTTCCTACTTTTGCATTCCAGTCCCCTGTAATGAAAAGGACATCTTTTTTGGGTGTTAGTTCTAAAAAATGGGTCTCCATCCCTAAATCTTTTGTCTCTGTTTTTGTCTGTTGTATTTTGCCCTACCTCCTTTTGAAGAATTTGGGCTGATTTTCTGGGTGCCTGGTGTCCTCCACCAGCATCCAGAAGTTGTTTTGTGGAAGTTGCTTAACAGTGAAATGATCTTTTGATGAATTTGTGGGGGAGAAAGTGGTCTCCCCACCCTATTCCTCCACCATCATGGACAGCCTCCTTTTTCTTGAGGATTCGGTCACTGTCTCCTGTACAATGTTGCAAACCTCCATCCATAGTTCTTCATGCACTCTATCTACCAGATCTAATCCCTTGAATCGATTCATCTCCTCCATTGTATAATCATAAGGGATTTGATTTTGGTCATACTTGGATGACTTAGTGGTTTTCCCTACTTTCTTTGATTTAAAACTGAATTTTGCAATATGCAGCTGATGATCTGAGCCACAGTCAGCTCCAGGTCTTGTTTTTACTAACTGTATTTAGCTTCTCCATCTTTAGCTACAAAGAACATAATCAATCTGATTTTGATACTGACCATCTGGTGATGTCCATATTTAGAGTAATCCTTTGTGTTATTTGAAAAATGTATCCATATTTGGAAAGGATGAAAAATACTTATATTCCCTGAAGATTGAGGAATTTGAGCTCCACATGAGGCATCCATCCCTTAGATGCTGCATGGAGTGAAAAGACCCTGAAACACCTGGGTTTGAAAATCACTGGGGAATATGACTAGGAAAATTATAGAACTATAGGGAATGGAAAACCTTATCTAATGGGGTTGTTCACAGTTTGGTCAACCCCAAACTAGCACAAAACACCAGATTTAATAGCGCATGTATCATAGGTGAAAGAAATCCATTTGCTTATCTTGAAGCAAATGTCAGAGAGCAAGAACCAATTAGGACACACTTTGGTGAGTGAGACACAATTATGAGCCATTTTTGTAATCTCATGCTACCTTTTTAGTGCCTGTGCTGCCTGGTACCATTTTGGAAGTCTCCATTTAACCTGATAGGCAAGAGTCTGGCCCTCTTCTGAGTTTCTGTTGGGTCTCACAGCTGACTCTATGATGACTGGGCCCACCAGAACATAGATGATGTTGTAGTTAGGCATCACAGTCATTCCAAGGGCAGGTGCTGCCCACCCACATGCCATAGCAGCATTCCTGGTTTTTCCACAAGAGACAAGCACATGGAAGCCACATGTAGGACACTGTTGAGTGCCTGGCTTGTGTGGTCAAGTGGGATTGTGCTTTTGACCACATAGGACATCTGTTACACAAGATCATCTCTTCAGAGGGGAGGGAAAGATGGCAGAGGAATAGGACGGGAAGATCACTTTCTCCCTCACAAATTCCTCAAAAGAACATTTCAACGCAGAGTAAACTCCACAAAACAACTTCTGTAGGTTGGCAGAGGACATCAGGCAACCAGAAAAGCAGACCATTGTCTTCAAAAACAGGTAGGAAAAAATATAAAAGACGAAAAAGGAGACAAAGGAAGTGGGGAGGGAGCTCCGTCCTGGGAAGGGAAGCCCGTCCCGGGAAGGGAAGCCTGTCCGGGAAGGAATTTTAAGAAGAGAGGTTTCCAAACACCAGGAAACACTCTCCCTGCCGAGTCTGTGGCGAGCCTTGGAAACACAGAGGGCAACATAACAGGAAGGAAAAATAGATAAATAATTAAAACCAACAGATTACAAGCCCAACAGTAACTCCCCCAGCGGAAAAGCAGCACAGACGCCTGCATCCGCCATTGGGAAGTGGGGGCAGGGCAGGGACGCGCGGGAGGCGTGGGCTGCAGTGCTTTGCAAGAGTCGGGCAGGAATGCCCCACGCGCAACCAGAACGATCTAACTTGGTCTAGCAAACCAGACTGTGGGATAGCTACCACACGAAAAAGCTCGAACATAAGATACCGCCAGGACCGAGCACAGAACAAAGGACGGAATGGAAAAAGCCGGCTGCAGACCATTCCCCGCCGGGGAAAGGCAGCCAGAGCCGTAAGGACTGGAAAGGGGCAATTGCAGACCCGGAGAGACTTTACGTACCTAACTGCAAGCAGGCTCCTTTGCTAAGACTTCTGGGGGTGCTGGACAGTCACAGTCTGCCTCACAGGGTGCGTCAGTGGTCCACCCAGAGAGCTGAGCGGCAGCAGCGGAAAAGGTGACAAACCGCGACGATCGTGCTCGCCAAACTCCTGAGCTACTCGGACCTGGGAAGGGCACAAAGCGCAGTCCCAGCCGCATTTGTGCCTCTGAGGGCTGCCTGAGCACCGAACCTGAGCAGCTTGGACCGGGGAAGTGCACGCAGCCTAGGGCTGGCCCCAGACGGTTCCCGGCTGAGCATCGTAGAGCCAGAGTGGTTTGTGCGCTGCGAGAAAGGACAGGTCAAGCGGAGCAGAGATAATGTGTGCACATGACAGTGCTATTTGTTTGCAGCATCCCCCCTCCCCACAGCGCGACTGAACTAGTGAGCCTAAAAAACCAGCAAACAGAAGAAGTTAAACAGAGGGAACCACCTTGGAAGAGAGCCCACACGGCCCATAGCATCAGAGAAGGGCCAGATCTATTTTTAATATTTTTAAAATCATTCCTTTTTTTTTTTTTTTGCTTTTTGCTTTTTTGTTTTCTTCCCTTTTTTTTCTAGCTTTTTTTATTGTTAAGTCTTCTATTTCTCCTCTAATTTTTATTTCTATAACAGATTATTACTATTTTAAAAAAGAGACTTTTTTTTTTTAAGGCAAACACCATATATACTCTTTGGATGGTTGTTGGTGTTTTTTTTTGTTTGTTTGTTTGTTTGTTTTTTAATAATTCTTTTTTTTTCCTTTTTCCTTCTGCTTTTCTTTAATATTGTATCTTTGAAAATCCAACCTCTACTCTAGACTTTTAAACTTTGCTCTTAGGTTTTTGTTGTCAATTTTGTACATTTAAAAACCCAAACTTCACTACCCAAGTTTACCTGAGAGCGAGATTACTGGCTTGACCACTCTCTCCTCCTCTAGACTCTCCTTTTTCTCCACCAGGTGGCCTCTGTCTCTTTTCTCCCTCATCTCTTCTCTATCCAACTCTGTGAATCTCTGTGTGTTCCAGACGGTAGAGAACACCTAAGGAACTGGTTACTGGCAGGATTTCTCTCTCTCCTACTCGTTCCTCTCTCTTTTCCTCCTGGTCACCTCTGTCTACTTCCTCCCTCTCCTCTTCCCCATATAACTCTGTAAACACCTCTGAGCGGTCCAGACTATAGAGCACACATAAGGAAGTGACTACTGGCTAGCTTGCTCTCTCCTCTTTTGATCTCACCACATCTCATTCCAGTTACCTCTAACTACCCCCTCCATCTTCTCTTCTTCTTGTAACTCAGTGAACCTCTCTGAGTGTCCCACAATTTGGAGAAACTTTTCATCTTTAACCTAGATGTTTTATCATCGGTGCTGTATAGATGGAGAAGTCTAGAGGCTACTGTAAAAATAAAACTGAAAACCAGAAGCAGGAAGCTTAAATCCAAACCCTGAAAACATTAGAGAACTCTTGAATTCAGGGAATATTAAGCAATAGGAGCTCATCAAATGCCTTCATACCTACACCAAAACCAAGCTCCACCCAAGGGCCAACAAGTTCCAAAGCAAGACATACCACGCAAATTCTCCAGCAACACAGGAACACTCCCCTGAGCTTCAATATACAGGCAGCTCAAAATTATCCCAAAACCTTTGATGTCTCATAACCCATTACGGGTCACTCCATTGCACTCCAGAGAGAAGAAACCCAGCTCCACCCACCAAAACTCCAACACAAGTCTCCCTAACCAGGAAACCTTGACAAGCCACTGATACAACCCCACCCAAAATGAGGAAGCTCCATAATAAAGAGAACTCCACAAATTACCAGAATATAAAAAGGCCACCCCAAATGCAGCAATATAACCAAGATGAAGAGACAGAGGAATACTCAGCAGGCAAAGGAACAGGAGAGTTTCCCACCAAACCAAACAAAAGAGGAAGAAGTAGGGAATCTACCGGAGAAGGAATTCCAAATATTGATAGTGAAAATGATCCAAAATCTTGAAATCAAAATGGAAACACAGATAAATAGCCTAGAGACAAGGATTGAGAAGATGCAAGAAAGGTTTAACAAGGACCTAGAAGAAATAAAAAAAAGAGTCAATATATAATGAATAACGCAATAAATGAGATCAGAAACACTCTGGAGGAAACAAATAGTACAATAACGGAGGCAGAAGATAGGATTAGTGAAATAGAAGATAGAATGGTAGAAATAAATGAATCAGAGAGGAAACAAGAAAAACGAATTAAAAGAAATGAGGACAATCTCAGAGACCTCCAGGACAATATGAAACACTCCAACATTCGAATTATAGGAGTCCCAGAAGAAGAAGACAGAAAGAAAGACCATGAGAAAATCCTTGAGGAGATAATAGTTGAAAACTTCCCTAAAATGGGGAAGGAAATAATCACCCAAGTCCAAGAAACACAGAGAGTTCCAAATAGGATAAACCCAAGGCGAAACACCCCAAGACACATATTAATCAAATTAACAAAGATCAAACACAAAGAACAAATATTAAAAGCAGCAAGGGAAAAACAACAAATAACACACAAGGGGATTCCCATAAGGATAACAGCTGATCTTTCAATAGCAACTCTTCAGGCCAGGAGGGAATGGCAAGACATACTTAAAGTGATGAAAGACAATAACCTACAGCCCAGATTACTGTACCCAGCAAGGATCTCATTCAAATACGAAGGAGAAATCAAAAGCTTTACAGACAAGCAAAAGCTGAGAGAATTCAGCACCACCAAACCAGCTCTCCAACAAATTCTAAAGGATATCCTCTAGACAGGAAACACGAAAAGGGTGTATAAACCCGAACCCAAAACAATAAAGTAAATGGTAATGGGATCATTCTTATCAATAATTACCTTAAACGTAAATGGGTTGAACGCCCCAACCAAAAGACAAAGACTGGCTGAATGGATACAAAAACAAGACCCCTCTATATGCTGCTTACAAGAGACCCACCTCAAAACAAGGGACACATACAGACTGAAAGTGAAGGGCTGGAAAAAGATATACCACGCAAATAGAGACCAAAAGAAAGCAGGAGTGGCAATACTCATATCCGATAAAATAGACTTTAAAACAAAGGCTGTGAAAAGAGACAAAGAAGGCCACTACATAATGATCAAAGGAACAATCCAAGAAGAAGATATAACAATTATAAATATATATGCACCCAATATAGGAGCACCACAATATGTAAGACAAATGCTAACAAGTATGAAAGGGGAAATCAACAATAGCACAATAATAGTGGGAGACTTTAATACCCCACTCACACCTATGGACAGATCAACTAAACAGAAAATTAACAAAGAAACGCAACCTTTGAATGATACATTAGATCAGTTAGACCTAATTGATATCTATAGGACATTTCACCCCAAAACAATGAATTTCACCTTTTCTTCAAGTGCTCATGGAACCTTCTCCAGGATAGATCACATCCTGGGCCATAAATCTAAACTTGATAAATTCAAAAAAATCGAAATCATCCCAAGCATCTTTTCTGACCATAATGCATTAAGATTAGATCTCAATTACAGGAGAAAAACTATTAAAAATTCCAACATATGGAGGATGAACAACACACTTCTGAATAACCAACAAATCACAGAAGAAATCAAAAAAGAAATCAAAATATGCATAGAAACTAATGAAAATGAAAACACAACAAACCAAAACCTGTGGGACACTATAAAAGCAGTGCTAAGAGGAAAGTTCATAGCAATACAGGCATACCTCAAGAAACAAGAAAAAAGTCAAATAAAAAACCTAACTCTACAACTAAAGCAACTAGAAAAGGAAGAGTTGGAGAACCCCAGAGTTAGTAGAAGGAAAGAAATCTTAAAAATTAGGGCAGAAATAAATGCAAAAGAAACAAAAGAGACCATAGCAAAAATCAACAAAGCCAAAAGCTGGTTCTTTGAAAGGATAAATGAAATTGACAAACCATTAGCCAGACTCATCAAGAAGCAAAGAGAGAAAAATCAAATCAATAAAATTAGAAATGAAAATGGAGAGATCACAACAGACAACACAGAAATACAAAGGATCATAAGAGACTACTATCAGCAGTTGTATGCCAATAAAATGGACAACGTGGAAGAAATGGACAAACTCTTAGAAAAGTACAATTTTCCAAAACTGAACCAGGAAGAAATAGAAAATCTTAACAGACCCATCACAAGCACGGAAATTGATACTGTAATCAGAAATCTTCCAGCAAACAAAAGCCCAGGTCCAGACGGCTTCACAGCTGAATTCTACCAAAAATTTCGAGAAGAGATAACACCTATCCTCCTCAAACTCTTCCAGAAAATTGCAGAGAAAGGTAAACTTCCAAACTCATTCTATGAGGCCACCATCACCCTAATACCAAAACCTGACAAAGATGTCACAAAAAAAGAAAACTACAGGCCAATATCACTGATGAACATAGATGCAAAAATCCTCAACAAAATTCTAGCAATCAGAATCCAACAACACATTAAAAAGATCATACACCATGACCAAGTGGGCTTTATCCCAGGGATGCAAGGATTCTTCAATATCCGCAAATCAATCAATGTAATTCACCACATTAACAAATTGAAAAATAAAAACCATATGATTATCTCAATAGATGCAGAGAAGGCCTTTGACAAAATTCAACATCCATTTATGATAAAAACTCTCCAGAAAGCAGGAATAGAAGGAACATACCTCAACATATTAAAAGCTATCTATGACAAACCCACAGCAAACATTATCCTCAATGGTGAAAAATTGAAAGCATTTCCCCTAAAGTCAGGAACAAGACAAGGGTGTCCACTTTCACCTCTACTATTCAACATAGTTCTGGAAGTTTGGGCCACAGCAATCAGAGCAGAAAAAGAAATAAAAGGAATCCAAATTGGAAAAGAAGAAGTAAAACTCTCACTGTTTGCAGATGACATGATCCTCTACATGGAAAACCCTAAAGACTCCACCAGAAAATTACTAGAGCTCATCAATGAATATAGTAAAGTTGCAGGATATAAAATCAACACACAGAAATCCCTTGCATTCCTATACACGAATAATGAGAAGGTAGAAAAAGAAATTAAGGAAACAATTCCATCCACCATTGCAACGAAAATAATAAAATACTTAGGAATATATCTACCTAAAGAAACTAAAGACCTATATATAGAAAACTATAAAACACTGATGAAAGAAATCAAAGAGGACACTAATAGATGGAGAAATATACCATGTTCATGGATCAGAAGAATCAATATAGTGAAAATGAGTATACGACCCAAAGCAATTTACAAATTCAATGCAATCCCTATCAAGCTACCAGCCACATTTTTCAAAGAACTAGAACAAATAATTTCAAGATTTGTATGGAAATACAAAAAACCTCGAATAGCCACAGCAATCTTGAGAAAGAAGAATGGAACTGGAGGAATCAACTTGCCTGACTTCAGGCTCTACTGCAAAGCCACAGTCATCAAGACAGTATGGTACTGGCACAAAGACAGAAATATAGATCAATGGAACAAAATAGAAAACCCAGAGATAAATCCACACACATATGGACACCTTATCTTTGACAAAGGAGGCAAGAATATACAATGGATTAAAGACAAGCTCTTTAACAAGTGGTGCTGGGAAAACTGGTCAACCACTTGTAAAAGAATGAAACTAGATCACTTTCTAACACTGCACACAAAAATAAACTCAAAATGGATTAAAGATCTAAATGTAAGATCAGAAACTATAAAACTCCTAGAGGAGAACATAGGCAAAACACTCTCAGACATAAATCACAGCAGGATCCTCTATGATCCACCTCCCAGAATTCTGGAAATAAAAGCAAAAATAAACAAATGGGATCTAATTAAAATTAAAAGCTTCTGCACAACAAAGGAAAATATAAGCAAGGTGAAAAGACAGCCTTCTGAATGGGAGAAAATAATAGCAAATGAAGCAACTGACAAACAACTAATCTCAAAAATATACAAGCAACTTCTACAGCTGAATTCCAGAAAAATAAATGACCCAATCAAAAAATGGGCCAAAGAACTCAATAGACATTTCTCCAAAGAAGACATACGGATGGCTAACAAACACACCAAAAGATGCTCAACATCACTCATTAGTAGAGAAATGCAAATCAAAACCACAATGAGGTACCACTTCACACCAGTCAGAATGGCTGCGATCCAAAAATCTGCAAGCAACAAATGCTGGAGAGGGTGTGGAGAAAAGGGGACCCTCCTACACTGTTGGTGGGAATGCAAACTGGTATAGCCACTATGGAGAACAGTGTGGAGATTCCTTAAAAAATTGCAAATAGAACTACCTTATGACCCAGCAATCCCACTGCTGGGCATACACACCGAGGAAACCAGCATTGAAAGAGACACATGTACCCCAATGTTCATCGCAACACTGTTTATAATAGCCAGAACATGGAAACAACCTAGATGTCCATCAGCAGATGAATGGATAAGAAAGCTGTGGTACATATACACAATGGAGTATTACTCAGCCTTTAAAAAGAATACATTTGAATCAGTTCTGATGAGATGGAGGAAACTGGAACCGATTATACAGAGTGAAGTAAGCCAGAAAGAAAAACACCAATACAGTATACTAACACATATATATGGAATTTAGGAAGATGGCAATGACGACCCTGTATGCAAGACAGGGAAAGAGACACAGATGTGTATAACGGACTTTTGGACTCAGAGGGAGAGGGAGAGGGTGGGATGATTTGGGAGAATGACATTCTAACATGTATACTATCATGTAAGAATTGAATCGCCAGTCTATGTCTGACGCAGGATGCAGCATGCTAGGGGCTGGTGCATGGGGATGACCCAGAGAGATGTTATGCGGAGGGAGGTGGGAGGGGGGTTCATGTTTGGGAATGCATGTAAGAACTAAAGATATTAAATTTAAAGAATAAAAAAACAAAAAAAAATAAAAGATCATCTCTTCACAATGTAGAGAGATAACTGATTTACATAATACATTGATAGAAGCAAACACAGAGAAAAAGGCAAAATCATGAGATAGAGGTATATTTTCCAATCAACAGGGCAATAAAAAATCTCAGAAAAGGATGCTTATCAAATTTGGGAGAAGAATGAATATTTATGATGAGGGCTTCAACAGAAATATTAAAATATTTCCAAAATACCAATCAGAAGTTTTAACTAAACTTAAAACTAATTAAAGATGTTCAACAGCATATTAGTTGATCTAGAAGAAAGGACAAGTGAATTTGAAGACAAAGCAATGGAACTCACCTCAACAGAGCAGAAAAAAGTTTTTAAAAAGTGACAGTCCCAAAGGGGCCTTTGGGACAATGTCAAGTAGATTAACATTCACATTGTATGGATCCCAGAAGAAAAAAGAAGAGAGAAAGGCCATAAATTTTTTTTTGGAAGAAATAGTGGCTGAAAACTTACCTAATCTGGGGAGAAAACAGACTTCTATGTAGAGGAGTTTTAGAAATCTTAGAGTGAAATATATCAAAACAGATCCACAGAAAGACCCATTGCAATTAAAATGGTCAAAGTTTAGAAAAAAAAAAAAAAAGAGAGAGAGAGAGAGAGAATCCCAAAAACAGCAAGAGGAGAAACAACTGTTATATACAAGGGAAACCACATAGAGCTCTTAATAAATTGTTTAAGCCAAAGACTTACAGGCCATAAAGCAGTAACATGGCATATATAAAGTTCTGGAAAAAATAAAAATAAAGCCAAAACCATAAAATAAATGAAAAAACAAAACTTCCAACCAATAATTCTCTACCCAGCAAGGTCACCATTAAAAGTTGAAGTGAGAGTAAGAGATTCCCTGATTAGTAAAAGCTAAGGAGTTTACCACCAGTAAATCAATATACAAGAGGGAGGGTTATGTAAGGATTCTTTGAACTGAAAAGAAATGACTTTAATTAATAAGATAGAAAGTATGAAAGTAAGAAAATCCCATCAGAGAAGGTAAATATACAACATAAATAGTGACTCCATGACCTATAAAGCAAGCATAATGTTGGAGAAGGAGTAAAAAATAAATCTTTAAGATTTGTTTAAATTGAAGTTGCTATCAACTTAGACTGCTATTTACAGGAAATTAGATTTGAATATTTTATATGTAAAATATTCTGTGTGAAATATTTCTTCCACACGGAAGAAACTTACAGTAAATACATAAAATAAAATGAGAAAGAAATCTAAACATAAAACTAAAGAAAACTACCAAAACACAGGAGAAAAGAGAGAGCAGAGAAAGAAACTAAGAGGAAGCAAAAAAAACAAAAAACCAAACCAAACAAAACAGAAAACAGTTACCAAAATGGCAACATGTACATAGCTATGAACTACTGTTTTAAATGTAAATATACTAAATTCAACAATCGAAAGACAGTGGCTGAATAAAAAACAACAACAACAACAACAACAACAAAACATATATGGTAGCTACAAAGATTACTTCAAAAGCAGGGACACAAAGAAACCAAATGGAAATAGAAAAGAAAGGTGGAGTAGCTACACTCATATCAAATAAAATGGACTTTAAAGCAAATATTTTAATAAAAGGCAAAGGTCAATAAATAATGATACATAAATAATGATAAAGGTATACATAAATACATAATGATAAAGGTCAATACATAATGATATCAATTCAGCAAGATAGTATAAAATTTATAAATAAATACACATCCAACTTTACAGGCATATAAAGCAAATATAAACTAATTTAAAGGGAGAAATTGAAGGCAACAGAATAGTAATAGAGTAATTCAACAACTCAAGTATATTAATGCATAGCTCATCTAGACAGATAATAAATAAGGAAAATTCAGTCTTAAATGATATATGAAACCAGATAGAATTTATAGCTATTTACAAACATTCCATCCAAAAGCAGCAGAATATGCATCCTTTTCAAGTTCTATGAGACATTCTCCAAGATAGATCATTTGTTAGGTCACAATGCAAGTTTTAATAAATTAAAAACATTTAACTTATATCAAGTATCTTCTCTGTAAACAACGGTACCAAACTAGAAATCAACCAAAGGTAAAGAAAAATGGAAATTAAAAAAACAACCCCTACAAAATGTAGAGATTAAAGAACTTGCAATGTTCTTTAATAAAATTCTGAATAACAATGGGTCAAAGAAATCAAAGAAGAAATTTTAAAAATGCTTAAAGGCAATTGAGATTAGAAATACAATATACGATAATCAGTGTAATACATCAAAAGCAGTTCTGGAGGAAATTTTACACCAATAGAGGCAAACCTCAAGAAGCAAGAAAAATCTCAAATAAATATCTATCTTTATTTATTTTTTTGTGTGCTTTTTTTTAAAATTTTTTAAATTTTAAAATCTTTAATTCTTACATGCGTTCCCAAACATGACCCTCCCTCCTACCTCCCTCCCTACAACATCTCTCTGGGTCATCCCCATGCACCAGCCCCAAGCATGCTGCACCCTACATCAGACATGGACTGGCGATTCAATTCTTACATAAATATCTATCTTTAGACCTAAAAGAACTAGAAGAGTAAACATTCACAGAGGAGGGAAATATTAAAGATCTGAGTGGAAATAAATGGAATGGAGATTTAAAAACCAACTAAGAATGATCAAAGAAACAAAGCTTTTTTTGGGGGGGAGGATGGGGAAACAAAACACCATTACCTAGACGTTTCCACCCCTATTTTTAGAAAAAAAAATTTCACATATTTAAAATCAGAAATCAAAGAGAAGTGACAACTGATACCTCAGAAATACAAAAGATCCTGCTGCTGCTGCTGCTGCTAAGTCGCTTTAATCGTGTCCGACTCTGTGTGACCCCATAGACGACAGCCCACCAGGCTCCCCAGTCCCTTGGATTCTCTAGGCAAGAACACTGGAGTGGGTTGCCATTTCCTTTCCAATGCATGAAAGTGGAAAGTGAAAGTGAAGTTGCTCAGTCCTGTCAGACTCTTCAGACCCCGTGGACTGCAGCCTACCAGGCTCCTCCCTCCATGGAGTTTCCAGGCACAAGTCTTGGAGTGGGTTGCCATTTCCTTCTCCAGTACAAAAGATCCTAATAAGCTACAAAAAATTATATGCTAATAAGGAGGGCAATTTAGAAGAAACAGATACGTTTCTAGAAACATACAATCTTTCAAAACTAAACCATGAGGACTTAATATCTGAATGGACAAATTACTAATAAGGTTGTGGAAATGGTAATCAGAAACTCCTAACACAGAAAAAAGGACCAAACAACTTCACTGGTGAATTCTAGCAAACATTCAAGAAAGACTTAATATCTATCTTTTTCAAATTATTCCAAACAACAACAACAACAACAACAAAAACTCAAAAGGAGAGAAACCTTCCAAAAATATTTTATGCAGCCAGAATTATCTTGATACACAAACTAGGCAAGGAGACAGTAAAAAAACTTATTGACCAATATTTTTGAAGAACATAGATGGAACCATCTTCAACATATACTTGCAAATTGAATCCAATAACACATTATTCCAGGGATGCAAGGATTGCTCTACATTCAAAAATCAATCAATGTGACACATGATATTAACAAAATATGAGATAATACTCATAAGATCATTTCAATAGGTGCAGAAAAAGCATTGAACAGCATTCAGCAATTTTTTAATAAGAAAATATCAGTAAATTAGGTATAGAGAGAATGGACATACCTTAACAACAACAACAACAAAAGTTCTGTATGACAAACTCAAACTAATATCCTACTCAGTAGTGAAAAGTTGAAAGATTTTCTCTAAGATCAGGACCAAGATGAGGATGCTCACTCTTCCTATTTTTATTCAACATAGTATTGGGGGTCTTAGCCACAGCTATTAGCCCAGAAAAATAGATAAAAAAGCTTCTAAATCAGAAAGGAAGATGTAGGGCTTGCCAGAAGTGGTTAATCATGGTAAAGGATTTTCCTGCCAATACAAGAGATCTGGGTTCAATTCCTGACCCAGGAAGATCCAACATGCCACAGAGCAAAGTTCATGCACCAAAGCTATTGAGCCTGTCTTCTATAGCTAAGACAAAGAAACTACTGAGTCCACATACCACAACTACTGAATCCTGTGTGTCCTAGAGCCATTGATCTGCAA